>NC_044258.1:646111-969166 GCF_003957555.1 Calypte anna | reverse complement strand
GCACCTGCACAAAGTGACAACTGCTGCTCTCTGCTGCTGAAGCTGAGAGAATACAGGTGCCAGATCTTGGGAGCATGTGTTATAATTACACTGCTCTTCACTTCAGTCTTTATTTAAGGGATTTCTGCGACCATTTAGTTTGCAAAGAATCTCAGAGGGCCTTTCCTCGGTGCACTGTGCTCATAGTCTTTCCCTGACTCCTTATCCCAGTGGTTAAAAGGAGGTGACACTTCCCACATGACAAGAGACCTTGTGTGGCTTAAATCCCTTTTCAAGTCCTCTGAGAAATCCTGCTAAAGGGGTGCGACCTATTAATAAGGTCACGGACCAGACCATTCTTTAGTAATCGCTCACAGTTCCCATTTTGTTTTTTAACCTGGGTGCATCCTCAGTTTTCCCTCCCCAGCCAGTAACCTCATTCTGTGCATCACGGACAGTTCTTCATCACTAGTACTGAAATGCACACTTCTGTCCTCTGTGACTGTCAAAATGAATTTGTCAGAGGTTCTGGAATATTCTAAAATCAGCTGACAGAGCCATCTTTGCACAGGGACAGATGATCTTAAGCAGAATTGACGAGTAATGCCCCATGAATCGTGCAGATCTTGATCCAAATATTTGTCTTCAGCAATTTTTTGAAAAGTCAGTGATGCTTCAAAGAAGTCTACGGAAGAGATTCAGGTTTCCCCCCAACCCCTGCTTGCTCTCAGCTCCTGTGTTTTGAGTATCTTTCCCTTGGTCTTATGGCAATGTTGACGTGCAAGTGAAGAACTGTTGCTCTGATCCACAGTGTAGCTGCTTCTAAGACAGATCACAGTAAATGTTCCTCTTGCTGTGGTCTCATCATTTTTGAAAGCATTGACAAATGATCATTAGAAAACAGGAGGAGCCTAAACCAGTCCCAGGCTTTGAGGATCAAACCTGGGCTCTCCTTCTCGATACACACCTGAGCTCAGCAGATCAGCTTCATGACTGGAGAACACAAAAGGCCTAGGAAAGACTAAACAGAAATAAAAACAGAAGTCTACCTTACCCGTTGTATCTTTGGAGGTAGAAATTCTCAGAAGCTGCTACTCTCTGGTCCCTTCTCCCTGGGGAGTTCACAATCACATCTGAGATCCTGCAACCTTGGAGGCCCTGTGCTTGACCTGTGGGCTTGCAGCAGCCTCTCCTCACCTTTCCCATGCTGCAGGCTCCCCTCCTTTCTTTTTCCTCATTGTGCTCAGCTCTTAGTGCTTGCTGGCATCTGACAGTGTGCAGGGGTTCTTACAGCTCCTCACTGTCATGTTTCAGACAGAGCTGAACATGGGTTTTTAGGTGACTTACTGCCCTTTTGGTTCCTAGGGAGAAAAGAGAGGATTTTTCATTGTAGCTGTAATGCCTAGACAGAAGTGTTTAGGATTGCCTTTTAAAAAAAAGCTTAGAAAAGTCTTCTGAGTGCCTCACATTTATCATTGTTCTTTGAACAGCGCATCCAAGTCATGATTCAGCCAAGTGAAGACATCACTCATCCTGAAAATGGGCCCGACCAGGCCCAACAGAGCAACTCTGCAAACAAAGAAGCCTACATCTAAATTCTGTGTTGTAAAAGTACCAATACCACTCCAGAAAAACAAAACAAAACAAATATGGTTGAGTAGGACCACAAATTTAAGTCTGAGAGTATAATTACCTACCTCTAGTGGCAAAAAAAAAAAAAAAAAAAAAAAAAAAAAGGGAAAAAATAAAAAGAGAGGAAAAAAAAAGAGAAAAGGTCATCTGCACTCCAAGGGAATCGCCATGGGTATGATCCAATGATCCAATGATCCAATCACTGCGCCAGCTCAGATGTTGACAGTGTTTTGTGTTCTCCGGCAATCCACAGACTGTTAATGTTTTTATCCTTTCACAATAATAGTTGCATATCTTGGAATTTGTAAATTGATGTGCCAAGACCTTTTTAACCTACCTTTTAGCACGACGATTTGGAGTTTTGTGCTGCTGATTTTTAGTAGTTGATCACTGTTTCTTACCGCTGAATCCCAAGACTGTTATCTCTGACTTTGCAGGCGTACAATTAAGTTTGGAATCGTTTTGTACAAAAGAATTGTAAACAAGTGATTTTCAGTGAAAAAAGTCTGCCCTTAAAATCTGCTCCAGTTGAGGCTGTTTGAGGGGGAAGAGGCTTTCCTCCAGTTCACAGCAGACACAGCCTTTATGACCATTCCTAGTGCAAACTAATTTCTGCGGCTGCTCGTGGAGTGGCTGGAAATGCCACCTGTACTTTGCCTTTCCAACAGCATCACAGATATCTTTAAAAACAGAGATACTATTTCCTATAAAAGAACCTCTCTTTGTGAATCAATACCACCTGAGCTGCAGAGGTTAGAGGCAAATATGACTTCTAAAATGAACAGTAAAATCCAGGAGCTCTTAAAGATTCCCAAGAGTAAAAGAAATGCAAAGTATTTGCACTTGAAGCTCAGAGGACTCGAGCTCTTATCATGCTGTAATTATTTGGCTATTACTGCATTGCCACCAAAATAGAAACCAAAACAATGGCTGGAAGATTGAAGCTTCTCCTTGTAATTCTAATTTGGGGTTTAATTCACTACTGCTCTTTTTAATCTGTCAAAGGACCGCAACAGTTTCTAATAAGCAAATTACAAAAGAAGGATCGTTCGCACTTTGAAAAGAGGTTTTTTGGGTTTTTTGTTTTATTTCCATATGATTTGTGGTGATGAAGGCGTGAGGGAAAGCTAACTCAATAGCACAGCAAATCTCCACTCTGGGCTCAGGCTGCATTTGCCACGTGGCTGGGAAGCCAGCTCACCCGTGGAAGTTTTTCCCCACGTGGCAAAGGCAGCAGTCGGCCCCGTTTGGCATTTCTCGTTTGGCAGCTACAAGACAGACACGAGAGGGTTCTGGAAAATGCAGCAGTTGATGTTTGATTGTAAATGACTGTGACAGAACTGTGCAATGAAACATGCTTTTCAGCAACTTTTTGTGCAACGTACAATGTTAGATAGCACAATTTATGTAGAACTACTACGTGAAAACCATGTTAACTGTGAACGTTGGGTTTTTCGTTGTTTTCGTCTGAAGGTGACACACATGTTCTTGCAATAATAAGGTATTATTCTCAGAATGTCAAGCACATCATTGTAGAAATAATATATATATAAAATACACATGTATTTCAAACTACATCCTAAATCTCGGAGTGCTCTTGGTAGATTCTAAACTGTTTCACACACAGATCAACTGTAAAATATTACGGGCTCAAAGCTGCGTCCTCCACGGCTAAAGCTGACATGCAAAAGTCCTGTAACTCTTTGGGATTTAGAGGAGAACTCTTCACCCTCCACACACATCACCCATCCTACACACACACCATAACTGTGAGTTCCATTAGACTAAGGCTAAAACTTCCAACCTCCTCTTTATTGTTTAATGTAATCAAGTCCCATGTTGTTCTAAGAAAAATGCAGTATTTAATGTTTGATTGTAAACACTTATGACAGATGTTTGACAGACCTGCTCTTTAGCAACAAGCTGTACAAACGTATCTCATAGCACAAAATAGTGTTGTAGAACCTACTGTGTGTAAACTGTGAATAGCTGTATCCTTTTTGTAGTACTTGCCCTAAAAAAAAAGAAAAAAAAGAGAAAAAAAAAGATTATTGTATGATCATATATGCTTTTTGCAATAAGGAAATATCTGAACACCAAGCAAATCTATCTCTATATAAAAATATATATGTAATATATGCATATTCAAAAGTATATACAGAGCCTGTTTAAAAGAGTACAGTATTATTTAGTAAATTGCAACCTGTTCTATGGACCAAATGTAAAATATTTATAAATTAAGATGCATTTTAAATGTCTATAAATGGTGTCATAATAAAAGCACGATTGTTATGTAAGTTTCCAAGAGTTTAGAGGAAAAAGAATAAAGGTTATATTATACATTAAATCCAGAATTTTGCAGTCTTTCATTGGACAAAACCCTGTGTTATTTTCCCTGAAGCAAGTCCTGAATGTTTCATATATTTATAAATATATTAAAAATGTCTCCTTTGACTGTCAGGATGCTGTATCACACTTGGGAGGTGTGTAATTAATCCATACTGCTGGTTCTAGCACTGAATAGGTGTCTGCAGCTCCAAAGGTGCCAGTTCCCAGCCCTGCCTGTGCTCCTGCTGCCTGGGGACAGATGTCAGGCCAGGTCCCAGAAGGCTCTCCCAGGGGAAGGGCTGGATTCCCCCACTTGGGAAAGTTTTAATTCTCAGCTTAATGTGGTGCTGGGACATCTCACACAAACAACAATATCAGCAGGGGCTGGAGCAGATGATCCTTGAAGTCCCTTCCAACCTGACAGTCTGGGATTGACCTGACCAGCCTGGATTTTGGATGAACTTTCCTGGGGTGTGTTCCTGCTGCTGCTTTGGGGGGGTGACCTGCAGCACCTGAAGCCATTGCCAAGGGGCTGGTGAAACACTAGCCTTGTACTGCAGAGACATATGATGGGTTTCTTAAAAAAAAAATAAAATTAAAAACTCCTTGCTCTCTGTCTCAGCTGCCAGTGCAGTGTGAGAAGATGGCAAGGAAGGTGCACAGCGGGCTGCCTTACAGCTGAGGAGCTGAATGCTCCTCTGCTCTGAATTTAATTATCTAACTATAGAACTGGAGCAGGACATCATGCTGGGAAAGAGTCTCAGCAATTTGGAGAACATGATTAGAGCTGAAAATGCTCCTGATAGAAGTGTCTAAAATCGTAGCCTTCAAATTCAGACTGCTGAGCTTAGAAAGGCTCTCGAGTCTGCAAGGGCGAGGCCAGGGCAGGTCCTGCTTCTGCTTTTAAAAAAGCTGGGAAGGGTAGGGGGGGCATGGAGGAGTACAGATTGGGCTGGCAAGGGGGCCAAGGAGCAACTTGGATGCTTTTGGGATGCAGAGGAAAAGTTGAGGCATCTTTACTGCCAAGTCTGTGGGCATTACATCTTGTTCAGGAGACCTTTGTGGGAAAAGGGTGAGAGCTGCAGCTGGGAGAGGCCCCCCGCATGTGTGGGGCTGGGTGGTGAGGCAGCTGCAGGGCAGGGGGCTAAGGATGGCTGAGGAGAAGGAACCCAGTTGAAGGATATTGTGTTAGTGCTGTGATATTTCCATGTCCTCCTGGAGGAATTTCCTCTTGCCGTGCTGCAGAAATTCCGACAGCAATTCAACAAGCAAAATGCAAATAAGGTCACTTCTTCCCTACAGGACTGCAAGATGCCCGGAGAGAAACCCATGTCCTTGCTCGTCAAGAGTATTAGTTCAGCTACATGTGCTTTTATTCTAAAATAACACTGTGTTGCTTTGGGGGGTTTTGTGTTTGTTTTAAGCCTGATTATCTCTGGTTTTTTTGTTTGGCTCAGGTCACAATAGCACTACAATTACCAATTCAAATTCCTCTGGCTGCTGGCTGGTTCTGGGGCTGCCACCCAAAGCCATGGCTGAGCCTTCAGGTGCAGATGCTCTGGGGTAGGGCAGGCTGGCAGGAAAGGCACCAGCAAACCTGGGCTGTGCTGAAAGGGTCAGACAGTCACACCTTGGTCCCTTCCACTCCAGGAGAGCTGCCCAGGGGACAAGGGGGCTGGCTGGAACCCGTTGTACAGCTCCCTGCATGCACACAAAAAAAAGCAGCAAGAGAAAAGCCTCGTTTGCCATCAGCCTGAGCTGAACTCAAAGCTGAGCGTGCCCCGTGGCAGCTGCCAACCCACTGGAACTGCTGCCCTGACCTCTGTGGGTCTGAGGCTGCCCCCCTGCCAGGTCAACCAGGTTTACAGCTCAAAGAAAGCAGCACCAGCCTTTATATCCTAAAGGTTCTTTTTACTTCACAGCTCCACACACCCACTCCCTGCTCCCTGCATCACGGCCACCTTCTCACACTGAGCAGTATCATAGATTGGGGAGGGGGAGGTGGGAAAGCCACCACCAAAACCAAAAACCTACCCCTCCAAAACCAAAAAAATAACACAATTTTAAAAATAATAATTAAAAAACCCCACAAAACCAATATGCTGTCTATAATCATATGGCCAAGGTGTCTAGAGGTGGGAATGAAGGTACACGAAGTGATGACTTCTCCCATCCCTTCTGATCCTTGCCTGTACCTGCACTCCTTGTCCTCTCCTGGCAGCCACAGTGGTGGAGGGGCTGTGACAATGACATCTCCTCCAGGCAGCCCCAGCAGCCCTTCAGCACACACATGGGTAGGAAGTGATGACAAGGCTGAGGAAGTCAGGATTATCTTCATGACAAGTGGGTCTGACTGCACAGGGACATGGGTTGGTTAGTGGTGGCCTTGGCAGTGCCAGGTTAGTGGTTGGACTTGATGATCTTAAAGGTCTGTTCTAACCCAAACAATTCTATGTTTAAAAACCAAAGCATAATAATAACCAAAGCATAAATGGGGTATAAAAATAATAATGATGGGGTAGGAGGGAGGGCTTTACCTACATACAATTTTTTTCCTGGTATTTTCCAGTCTAAATATGCCCTACTTAACTCTCTTCTTCCTATTAAGTAAAAAGAAAGGGAAAAAACCAACCAACCAACCAAAGCAAAATGTAGGATCAGAGCACAAAGGGGAATTAAACAGGATCAGGATTGATAACACTGGTCCCTCCACAGAACTTTTAGGCTTCTCATGAGCCACTTCTCCAGAAGCTGAGGCCAGTCAATAATTCTGCCACGATTTCCTGCTAACACTTTCTGGACGAAAAAACCAATTGTCACAGAAACCAAACTGATTTTTAGGGCTACAGAACTGCATTGTTACATTTTTTTGTTCTGTTCTTCTGCCCAGACCCTGATGTCATGTAACTCAAACAGCCCCAGAGCTCCCTGTAGACATCTCCCTCAGCAGGTGGGTCACAGCAGAGGGACACAGTAATCCCACAGCCCATGGCTGTGTGCTCACACACACTTTGCAGCTGCTTTCCTTCAAGAATTACCTCCTTTATTTAAAACTTATTCATTGCTGGGGAAGAAATTATTTACACTGGTTTGCAACTCAACATCTGATTATATTTTTTTTTTTCTCCAGGTCTGTAAATGGTCTCACATCAACATTGGTGGCAAATATTCACGTGTTCTTTTTGAATATCAAAGAGGCTGAAGTAATCCTGTGAGTTACTTGTGACTCATGATGGTGCTAAATGTGTCCAGCACTGCCTGGGAGAAGGACAGGAAGGATCAGGCATTGTCAGAAGGATAAAAATTAATGTGTTTTGCCAGTACTGGGGCTTTAGTCATACTGGAACAGCTGCCTTACATGTCTTGGGAGATAAGCAGCTGAGAGGTGTTTATAGACATTTTAAAGACACAGGGTATAAAATAGACAAAATGTAGGTGTTAAATTTGTGTCTGGGGTCTCCTCAACACTTTACCAAGCTGGATAGTGAAGGAAGGGGAGTAATAGTGAATGTAACAAGCCACTGCCTTATGACAGGACACCAACACCATTTCTGTTCATTATAATTGCTCCAGAGCAACCTGGAAACATCTGAGCAAAATTAACATTAAAAAAGTTAAAAAGAAAATTAAGCCTACACAAAGGTTTTTCTGGACATCACTGGCAATATGGTTTACTGAGACTACCACATGCAACTAGGCAGTGACTTCTAACCCCCCTGCCCTCCCTGCAGATAAACAGCCATCCCTAGACACAAGCAATTGAACATAACTCCAGCCAGTGCTCTGCCACCACAGCAGGAGCAGCAGTGTTCCCCCTGAGCATCCCATAGGAGCAGCAGAGTGGGGTCCTGGTGCTGCTGGGGCTGATTCCTGACAAGCAGCTGTGATTCCTCCTCTTGGGGCTGCACCTCTGAGCAAGAGCCCACCCTTCTCCTCTGGCAAAAATTCCCCTCCCAACACACTCAACTGGGAAGCAGGAAGACAGGAGTTATCACCTTGTGTCTATAAAGCTATTTGCTATCTGGAAAGAGCTGCCCTGGGACGACTGAGGAGCACTTTGATGAAGATCTTCCCTGAGTAAAACAATAAATCTCTCCCTGACTGTAAGCCAGAGCGTCAGGTTGTGTTAGGAAATTATTTCTAGGTCACTTCAGTTCACTGCACTGCACTGCAAATATTTCATTGAATGAATGACCAAAGTAATTAATCAAAACACTGGAGAGAAACACCAACTCACACTTCAGGCAACTAACTTTGCCCTAAAAGTGACAGAGCTCAGTGCTTTTAACCCACTCCCTCCCAGCTCTCCCCCAGTAGCCACACACGACCTTCACTGCAGATCTTTACTCAGCCCCATCCTTGGGCTGGGGGGCTCTGGGTGACCTTTCCCAACCTGGTCACTCTTCCTCTTAGCAAACTGTGTCATGACAGACCTTGTCTGTCAGACATTGCTTCAAAATTACACTATTAGATTGGGATTTTGGTTTAAAAACCACTCCATCTCCACACACATCCCCCCCAGAATACTGAGAATAAATTAATCCCTCCTTCTACTCCGCTGCTGGCACTGAGCTTCCAACAACTTGGGACTTCCCAGGGACTGATCCAGGGCAGTGTCCCAGCTGAAGTAAGAAGGTGCAAGCTGAGAAGAAGGCAGAGTAGAAAGGTTTGGTCCTGCCTGGCTGGACCTTCACTGGTACAGTGGGCAAGGTCTGAAGGGAATCACTGCAGCAGCCTCAGCAGCTGAATTTGGGCTCTCCAGGGAATGACTCTGTCATTGATGTTGGATCATTTCACTTCCATCACTAATTCCCAGAATAGCTGCCCAAGGCATGGACTTTAGCAGAAGTATTGCACAGTGGGCAAGCCAGTGTAAAAAGAGATTGCCAGGGACTTGCACTGGATTTGATGTCTTCCAGGGTCTCAAAGTCACAAAATTGTTCTGGTTGGAAAAAAAATCATTCTGGTTGGACCTTTAAGATCATCAAGTCCAGCCATTAACCTGACTCTGCCAAGGCCAGTGCTAAACCATGTTCACATCTACAGGGCTTTTAAACACCTCCAGGGATTGGGAATTCAGCCACCTCCCTGGGCAGCCTGTGCCAGTGATTAATAACCTTTTGTGTGAAGAAGTTTCTTCTAATACCCAACCTAAACCTCCCCTGGGCAACTTGAAGCCATTCCCTCTTATCCTATTGCGTATTCCTTGGGAGAGGAGACCAATCCCCTCCCAGCTCCAACCTCCTTTCAGGGAGCTGTAGAGACAGAGAAGGTCTCCCCTCAGCACCCTTTTCTCCAGGCTGAACACCCCAGGTTCCCTCAGCAGCTCCTCAGAAAACTTGTGCTCCAGACTCTTCTTCATCTGATGAAATTGGCTCTATTCAGCCCCGTGCTACAAGGATGATGTGTTAGAAAAGGCAGTTCAAGGTTTCCAGCTCTGCCCAAATCAATGAACAAAGGAGGCATGGCAATAAATGACATGACAGCAAGTGGGCCTTTAAAAATAAGGGAAAAAACGGGGGGGAGGTCTCAAGCAGCAAGCAAATATTATAAAGATCTACCACAAACCTGCACTACCTATATTGAACTATTTAGAGTAAGGTTTTTTTTAGGTTTTTTAGTTGAGGAAAGGTGAGGCAAAGAAACCAAGGGGGCACCATGACAGGGATTTTGGCTCTAAAGCATGACTTTATGGAACTGTTGGGGGGTGGAGTGCTTGAGGGGAAAAAAACCCATCATAGATTATAATGATTGCAATTAAATAAGAAAATGCACTCTTATAAGCAGTTGATATAATGAAACAAGTCTAGAGAACACTAAGGTAGCAACCTACCAACTTTTGCTGTTGTATTCCTACCCATCACTCACACTTACTGAACTCTCAGCATGAAACTCTGTGCTTGTGCTGCTTTTAAGTTTTTTACTTTCACAAAAGGCTTCCCTAAATATGCTCAGAAGCATTTCCCTTAGTTCTTTACACACCATGTGTAACTTAACATTCAATATTTTATGACATGCTGTGTTTTCAGCTCCTCCTTTTCCTCTGTAAGTCATGTGCTTCTCCAGGGCTTCCTGGAATGCTTATTTTTGCATTTCATAAGATCACAGAATATCAGGGGTGGAAGGGACCTCTAAAATCATCGAGTCCAAGCCCCCTGCCACAGCAGGGTCACCCAGGTGGGTTTGGAAAGTCTCCAGAGAAGGAGAATCCACAACCTCTCTGGGCAGCTTGTGCCAGTGCTCCCTCACCCTCACAGTACAGAACTTTCTCTTCATGTTGAGGTGGAACTTCTAGCTCCAACCCGTGATCTAGTTTCAACCCATGATTCCCTGTCCTATTACTGTGGACACCACTGAAAAGAGATTTTTCCTCCTAGTGCTCTGATTTTCTTTAACTCAAGAAAATAAATTCTCCAAGACTATGAAACCAGGGCTAGTGGAAGGGCATTATTTTTATTTACTGCTAGCTTTGCAGGAAACAATTTATAATTTTCCAAGATAAATTCTTGCTGTAGAAATAGCCTCATTAGCAGCTCACATTAACATCAAAATGCAAACCACAAGACTGCTGTCACTCCATCAGGATAGGACCCTTTGAGAAGACCTCTTTACACCCAGAGCACACATGCAGGTGCTCTGCCCTGTCTGGCTTTTTATTGCCTCTTTATTTCAGGTGGTTCCTAGCACAACCTCTCTAGAAGATGTTTTTCTTTCCCAGCCCTCTGTGCTGCCACACACATCTTCCCCCCAGCACAGCAGAGCTCTCTCCCATGCCACTGGGACAGGAGGGCTTGGGGCAGGGTGCTGGGTGCTCCTCCTGCCAGCACCCTGCCTGGGACACGTGTGCCAGCAGCTCCCTGGCATCAGCACGGGGAGGCCAGAGGAGGAGGAGGAGGGAGAAGGGGACCACAGCCCACAGCACATTACCCAGGAAAGTTTGGAAATGTAAAACCCAATGGGCTGTCAGAACAATGTTCCTCCAATGCTCTGCACAGACCAGCATTTTGTCAGTGCAAGTACAAATGCCAACACTGGCTAGCTCTTCAAGCAAGCTGTGTACTTTTTTTCTTTTTTAGTGACTGATGTAAGTAATGGGAGACAAAAGAGGAGGAAAATTCATTTTCCTTAAGATCACTACTAAATACATCTGCTGGGATGCCAGGTGCCCACAGCCCAGGGCTCAGCTCTGAGGACCATCTCATCCCTGCAGAGCAGGGAGACTGACAGGGTGAGGTCCCACCCCAGGAACACTGACACTGACCTTGCTTTGGCAGATACTGCCCTGGTGACCCTCTCATGAATTTTAGAAGGGGAAAAAAAAAAAAAAGTCACTTGAACGGTTGTATCAGAGCTCAATCAGTCATCCAGAGGCTGCCTCTGCAGCCATTGGTGGTTGTCTGCAGCTCATCACTGTCTCTTTCTGTCACTGGGGCAGCCCCAGGGGGCTCTGTTGGGCCAAAACCTCATTATTTTGAACACTGCACAAACACAAAGCCAGGAGCTGTACTTTTTGTATTACCTTCCAGCTTTCCAGATAATGTTGACTCCTCACTCTCTTTATCTATTTGTTGCTACTCAGAATAACAATTCCCAGGCCCAAGCACCCTGGTGACCAGTGGATCCCCATGGCAGTGTGACATCCCTGACTGAGGGAGGAGAGCTGAAGGTGACATGTTAACTGCAGAAGCCTGTGCTGCAAGTTGCTGCTTACAAGCTCCCAGTAATGCCTCCCATGCCCTTAGGAGAGAAGCTAACCTGCAGCCCCTCAAACCAGACTTGGTGCTGGCAGACACCCCAGTTCTGCTGGTGTAACTCAGAGGACCTGGCCTGAGGCTGTAAAGCAACCCGGTGAGGATCCTGCTCTCCCTCCACAGCCCTTGGTGCTCCAGAGCATCCTGCAATCTGCTCAGAGCAGCCAAGAGAACCACCTCTGACCAGGGACAGCCATCCTGAGCTGTGCTGGTGGACTGCCCAAGCAGCTTGGTAATAAACCTGAGCTAAACTCTTCACAGCCTCCTCCTGCCTTACTCTGACCATGGCATGCACTGGAGAACTCAGATGAGCAGCTCAGCTGGCAAGTCCAGAGCCCAAAAAGCTCTGACTGTGTGACAAGCAGCTGCAGAGAAAATCCTGAGCAGTAGCTCTTCCCCCCAGCTCAGTTATTTGAGGAACACTCCTCCTCTGTCTGCAGGCTTAGGGGCTGGCTGGGTCTCCATTTCAGGCCTACCAGACAGTGGGCTCTTGTGGCAGCAGCTGCAGCCCCCAGCAATGCCCCCCTGCACAAGCTGCTCAGTGGATGTGGCTGTTTCCAGACAAAGCTGCTGCAGGCCCAGGAGACAGCCCAGAACCAAACAGCACACATAGAAAGCTCAGCTCTGTCAAGACCAGTAAGCTCATGCATACATAGCACCAGAGGTGTTTTCCCTTTAATGCACTGGAGAGTTACATAGGAGAACAGGGCACCATTCCTCACCAGTTGAGTTTTCCCTGGAGAATTGCTCTTCATTTCTGTAGCACAATAGGTAGTTTGGGAAATAGAGCTTCTCCACTGCTTTTTTCTCTCTGTCAGTGCTAGATTTGCTATTACACTTTTTAAAATTATTTTCTTTTAAGGAGTGTTTGGCCCTGCATTTAATCAAGTGTGAGGAACAAAATGCAGCTGGTATAAACTTCCACACAAAGCTCACAGTAACCTGAAACATGGGACCCCAGATTTGTATGAGCTATGACTTACGTGTACAAGAAATGCCTGAAAGAACAGGCAGTGAAGAAAGGCAGACATCACATAATGTATCTCCAAGCATCAGTCAGACTTCCTGAAGTCTGTAAACCTCCAGGGACATGTAAGATTCAAATATAAAATGCCTACATGAAGAGAAAATAGCTCCACTCAAAAAAGCTCCTCAGTCACAATAAAATCTGTATTTGTGATTTACCTGGCTGAAGCTCCCACTTCTGTTTCTTACTGTCATTACCTCAGTATCTCTCTGTCAACTGGTCATAGCTGGATGAACAATTTCTCAAGGATCCAGAACTCGTGCAAACACTGAAGCAAAGTATTCAACAGCTTTTAAAAAGAACAGGGACAGGTAAAAGGACAATTTTTAAATTGCAGCTACCTATGGATAAAGTTTGGAGCAGGCACCCAAGGCAGTTCTTACAGAAATACTCCCTTTGTAGTTCAGAACCTGATAAAGTTAAACATTTAAAGGCAGGGGTTTCTTATTTACCTTAATTCTTATTTACCTTTATTTAACTTAAGATGCACCAAGCTTGCATCAGATACATAATTTGGTCCAGAAAACAGTAAAGACAGCAAATATGAAATTTCTCACAAGAATTAATTCTCCCTGCCAACTAGCAGCTCTGATCATGCTGGTAGGTATCACCTCTCGCAGGATGGTAGCAGCACATCAAAAGTCAAAGAAACTATATTAAAAAAGCCCCATTACCCTTTCCAGAAAAATGGTCAGTTGGTGGTTTCATTCAGAGCTAAAATCATGAACATAAATTGTGGACAACTGTTTCCTTCGTATCTTCTTTTGCCAACGTGCCTCCAGTAAGTGATTGCAGGAAAAAAGGGTGTGAAGGGTGTGAGTTTGGGGTGTGATGGACAAGAAATTCTGCTATCAAACACCAGGAGCAGATAGATATCTCCAGATGGCCATGTGTGTTGTCATGAGCAGCTTGGTGGTGTCAGGGACAGCTGAAGATCAGCTGAGGGGGGTTTAACCTGTGAGCATCTACTGAACTTATGTCTTGAGCTCACAAGGCTTCAAGAGTAACAAGGATTTAATACTTGTGTAGCTGACACAGGCTCACAGCATGTGTTCCTGTCTCCGAAGGACTTCTGTTCACCTGAAGAGCTGAACACACCAGGGACTTCTTCTGGACTTCAGAATACAGTCCAGGAGGGAAAAAAACAATTCCTCATTTTTGTATTGTTAGTCCTACTTATCTCTTAGTTGTAAAACCTCATGTCACTAAAACTGATAGGATTTGATGATCAGCTTCCAAGGGAACACTGGCACAACTTCCTCACTATAGGGAACTGAGTAGGAGGGTTTAACCTACACTGCTACTTCCCATCCCTTAAACACCTTACAGAGCAATTGATGAGTTCCTGGCTCTTGCTCTGAATGTTGTGCTCCATCCTGTTTGCCTTTATGCCTCCATGCAAGAGGCCTGGCAAGGAGATCCATTTATGTGAGGAGGTTCTCAACAGCTTTCCTACTATGGGTGCAAGAGTTCTGGTCTGGCCTTTGAAAAGAGAACAAATGAGTGATCTGTGTTCCTTCTTCCTAAGCTCAGTACCTCCCCCAGGCAGCTTCATGTAAACTGGAACTATTCAAGAGCTAAGAATGGCAGCATTTAATATTAAAAACGAAAGGCAGTTTGATACAGAAGACTGGATATTATGTATGTACTTCTTACTTATTATTACACCATGAGTGGGTGATTCTGGTTTTAATGGCTTGAAAAGGACAAATATTTTCTTATGCAGATACTTCTCACCACTTCAGAAAATCAGAATGAAAAAATTGTGGCTAAATTAGTATAGAAGACATACCTTTTCTTAGATGTCTTCATGGCTTAAAAATCCTGTATTTTATTTTTTTCTTGAACAAGAGTAAAACATGTTCTTGATCCACACAAACTCACTGAACAGCTAAACATGATTTCAGGTATAAAGGAACCCTCCATCTCAGGTGGCTTCAGTCAGGGGCATTGGGGAGTGTTGAGTGCATGTGCAGTGAGTTCAGCAATGCTGACTGCCAGAGTATTTTGTCTTGTAAGGCTGTGAATGTGTGTTGGGGACAAGAAATGGTCTGGCAGCCTTCAGATGTGATGGAGTAGTAGGATTTCCCTCTTCACTTTGAAATAAGGAGCATTACGAAGTTGTTTATGAAAAAGAGCACTCTTAATTTCAAGTACTATTTAACAGAGCATAGTGCTCCTTTGGGGAAACAAAATATCTTTGTGGTGCTCAAAGAAAATAAGCTAAAGGAAAAATGCAGCTACAGAGTGGAGAGAAAGGCAGGGCTCAGATCAGAAGTTTGCAGCAACTTCTCTCTTGACAAAGCTGAAAACAGAGCTGAGAGTAGAGTAAGGAGCAGCAGTTCTAATGGGCCTTCATCCAAAACCTACCCCGTTCAGAGTAAGTTTTGTCTCTCCTAGATGACAAAGATCCATTGTGTGGACAGATGATGACAGTTAAATGCAAACATAAGGGAGATTCAGCACTTAAAAAGCCCCTTGAAAAGCACAGCAGCGATGGAGTGGGAGGAAAATCTGCTCCAGGGTTTTCCTGTCTAGCAATAACACCAAGGAAATGCTCATTATTCCAGTCTTGTACCTAGAGACCATATGCTGTTTTGGTGCATCTTCAAATGTGAACAACCCCAAGCTGTGTACAAATGCAGTCTGAGTATATGGGATATGTGCATGTAGGCTGTTTGTGTTCAGAGTCTCTTCTACACATGATTTAAAAGGAACTTGTGAAAATGTACTGGCAGTTTTGCCTTTGTCAGTTGTGGTGGGCATCATCAGCAGAAAAAGGGCTTAAGAAACGGGGGCTGGGGTAGTTAGTTAGCTGTGCTACTAACAGGGTTGCTCTGTCTAAACTTCTGACCTGCCCACAGCTTTGTTGTACTTGGTTTAGCTGCAATTTCTCTAAATAAGCAGCTATCTGTGATAACCTTTGCTGTCTTTGTGTAATACAAGCACAGTTTTGTATAGAGAGCAGAAACAAGGAGGACTTCAGAGCAAAACAGGATTTGTAATGACTGTAAGGCAACAATATAAAGAAATACAGGCCTGGTACAAGAGCAGAGCCCTTGAGACCTGGAGATGCAGGAACACAGACATGGGATGGTAGGATCTGGGGCACAGGGGATTCCTAAGACTATAAACAAGTCATCAATGGTGAAGAAATGCAGAATTAGAGATGGACAAAACTGCTTTTAATTGAAACAGAAAACATAGAAATACTGCTTAAAATATGTGAAAGGAACCATATGTAGTAAATTCAGATGTTATGTGGAGTGGCAGATCCATGAAAAAAGAGAGAAAATAGAAACTTAATGTCACCAAACATAAAAAATTACCTCAAAGTAATCCCAGAGCAAAGCAGAAGAAATCATCAAGATTAACTCCCTATAGGCTACTAATGAATCTTGAAGTAGATCATTAAGATTTCAATTATACTAACAGTGTGTTCTTGGCTTTCTAGGTAAGGTTTGTGTCCCATTTGCCCACAAACAAGATTCACAGTGCAACAGCCCCACCAGTTTCCTCTCACCACTGCAAACCTGCAAAGCAAGGACAGTGTTTCCCCCAGGACCCTGTGACTCCCTTCTCATTTCACACTGAAGCATGCTCACAACATGTCACCACCTGGAGGACACGCATGAAAAACTCCTTTCCTCAAATTGCAGTGAGCAGAGAATGGACCAATATATCCCTTTCCATTCTCTCTTCCTAATGAAAAATGAGGGATGCCTGGATTTCATAACTTCAAATTGTATTTGGGGTCCCAAGAGGATTAAAGTTTAAAATTAATTTGGGGGGTTGAGGGGTAGGAATTTAAGGAAAATAAACATCTTTTTACATCACAGTCCTCTCCAGATGCTGACCAAATCCATTTCCCACTAAGTATGATAAAGTAGCCCCTGCAACATCAAAATTTATTTCATTAATCTGTCTAAGAGTCATCTTGTTTTGCCTACCAATCAAGCTAATAACCATGTCATATGAGCTTTGCAGCTGGGACAAATTTGAGGCCTTGGGAACTAGCTGAAAACCAAACACTACAAAAGGATCCTTAGGGCAGGTATATGCCTCAATCAGTTTTGTCCTGGAGTTTAAAAAAGTCCAAATGGTGAAGAGTTTCCATTTCCTCACCTTTTCTCCCACTCTGCTACAGATGCAGTCACATTCATCTCCTGCTGCTCTTGAGGGAAACAGAAAATTGGGCTTTAACCACCAGGTATTTTCTGGAAGCCCAGCCAGTAAGGCACCAGTTCCCCCCAGTCCTTTCTGCCCTGGATAAAAGATGAGAGGCAGGATTTAAGATACCTGCTGAGTAAGGTATTAGAATGGGTTCCAGCAGTACACCTGGACTTCAGAATTTAAGAGAGTTGAAGGTATTTTCCAAAATAACATTTTGCTGCAATCTTTCTCTCAGATGCACAAGATGAAAGCCATATATCTCTTTGGAGAGCTGAGTGGGAGTCCTATTGCAGGCAACACAACTTTTTTTCTTTTTTTACATGTCTACCCAACTGAATTTTTGTAGAAGCAACTGACTGACATAAACGAAATTGCTTTTCTACACCAGAAGCTTGCCCAGTGTTCAAACAAGATGATGTGGTACCTATAATGATAAGCAGTCACTCACCAATTTTTTTTTTCTCCATCTTCCTCTGTCACAAGTTGTCACATCTTTTGCATCTGAAGGGAGCCTCTTTCCTTAGTGGAAGTGCATTTCTTCAGCCTGCCAGCTGTGCTTTCCTGGGTTGCATTGCATTTCATATTTAGAAAGCTGAGTACTGTGCAATACAAACACAAAAAAGAAAAAAAAATTCTCTGAGAAAGGTCAAAACTACTCAGGTGCTTAAGGATCAACTTTTAAATCTAGATACATAAGCAAGATTTCTATCTATATGAACGGGAGGTTTGTAGGAGTTTCTGTGAGCAGATAAGAAGTGAGGACATCACTAAAGCTAAGCAGTGGCAATTAATTTTGCTTACATAAGTATTTTCTATTCTGCTTTTTTCAAGTGCCTCCCTCTTCTCCTCAAAGACTGCTCATGAGGACTTGGGATTCCACTTGTCTCCAGAAATTCTTTTTGCTTCTCTTCAATTCCCTTGTTGGGCACCAACACTGAGGAAGTAGGAACAATCATTTGGCATTTTGTTTTATGCTGAACCCATAGAATCCCAGAAATTTCACTCCATCTGAAATAAACCTCAGGTTTGACATTACCATTATGCCAAACACACTGACCTGTCTGTACCTGCAGCACATCAATTCTCTGCATGTCCAAGTGCTAAAGATGACTTCAAATCCTCTGTGTGCTCTGTTTCTCTGTTAGGTTGGAGATGAGAAAGAATTTCTTTCTGGAGAGGGTGATCAGGCATTGGAATGGGCTGCCCAGGGAAGTAGTGGATTCTCCGTGTCTGGAGATCTTTCCAAAGAGCCTGGATGTGGCACTGAGTGCCATGGGCTGGGAACCACGGGGGGAGTGGATCAAGGGTTGGACTTGATGAGCTCTGAGGTCCCTTCCAACCCAGCCCATTCTGTGATTCTGTTAATACACACCTTGAGTATCCCTTCTTTCTGCACTAGCTCTGGAAGGACACCTAATAAACAGACTGTGGTTGCTGATGCTGGGATCTGGGGCAGCAAAAGCACATGCTGTAAAAACCCTTCCTTTCTCTTCAGTTTGCTGCTTTTGCAACTCTGCAAAATTCAAGACAAAAAAACCCCCTCTGTCTCACTGTCAATCGCAGTCTTGCTCATGAAGAGGCACCTCCACACAGTTCATCACAAATTATGTTTTTCACATGATCAGAATTAGTCTGGGTGTTGCAAGAGAAGTGATTTGGTTACTTAGCAGAAGCTCAGCAAAACTGATGGCATGGAGTAGAGCATTAACAAGCACAAAACTCCATCTAAACTGAACTGGAATTTCCTAAAAATTTCCTAGAATGCATAAGGACAAGAAGGATACTGACCAAATAACTGATCACTGAGGGATGATAAATTCCACTTGATCACAGAGCACAGCCTTCACTGCCTTTCACATTACAAGATCCACTGACTTGCATCTTCTGTTTATGCCTTTGATTTTAAACCAAAGCATTCTCTTTTTCCTTGACAATCCTTTTGTTTTAGGCAAAAGCCTTAATATGACAATGTGGCCTGCATTTAAATAAATGACAAATTTAATTAATCCATGATAGGTTTATGAACAGAGCATATCACACTTTTCAGCTCTCATTTCATCAGTTAACTTAATCTCAAAATAACAACACTGGCAGCTTCTTACTGCATCTCTTTTTTTTTTCTCTTTTTATTTTTAATCACAACTGTTTGGTTTTTATGTCCTCTTCTGCTGAGCAAATCATAAACACATCGGGGACAAATTTAAGATCCTTCCTTACCAATCTTTTCTCTCACTGTGCCCATTTTGTCACTGATTTCCTGCTTCCCCTCTGAAAAAAAATCTCAACAAAATCCTAAACCCAGCGGCAGAAATTTTTGTTATCACAAATGACCATTTTTCAGAAAGTCTTTCAGAGCAAAACACAGTAAGTGTTCTTCACCTTAGAAGCCTTCTGGCATGGAGCTGCCATTGAATGTACATGGGGTTCTTTGCTGAGACCAGCCTGCAAGCAATTCAGTAGCATTGCCAGCAAGGTTTGAGGACACACCAAGGTCAAAAGAAAGGAGAAAAAACCAAAAAGAAACCCAAATGAAATAGTCCCAGTGAGGCTCTCTCGGTTCAAAGATTTAACTGTGAACATAAAATTCTAAAATGTGGACAAAAATAAAAATTATCTGGTTATTATCAGATGTAGTCTGACTTCTGAGAAAAATTTGCCATGCTAAATTGTCTAAAATTAAAAAGGAAGTTTAGATAATGCAAAACATGACATCACTCACTTAAATCTTTTAATAGCATCAGCTTCAACTTTAAAAAGAAAGAATCTTTTTAAACAGAATATATCAGGGATTAAGCTGATACACAGAAATTATTTCATTGGATTTTCATGCCACAATATTTATATGTAAATCTGGAAATAATACCTTACCAACAAATACTTGCAGCATCAGTTTTGTCTCACAACTTTCAGACAGCCCAGAGTTAACAACCCTGTGCTGCTTCGTGACCTCCTGCTGAAGGTAACAGGATTTAAAAACAAAATACAAATCTCTCAAGTGACAAAGCAAAGTCTGAAGCTCTCTAGGAGCTACCCAGGTACAGCCTTTCTTCCTCTCAGTAGTTAAACTCCTCACAGCTTTTCAAAGCTCTGAGATTGCCTCAGCTCAGAGCTCCAAGGCAGACAAGGAATTAAAAGTGGAAATGCACACACGTGTCCCCTGTGTCTCTGCTGCTCCTCAAGCACAGCCAAGTGCAGTTGTCTCCTTCTCAGACCTTAAAGCACCCAAAAAGTGCCACTAAGGAGCTACATGACATTGTCCTGATAACAATCCCCACAGCAAACAGGAAGCAAAATTCTTTAAGGAATACTTTTTTTTCACTGTGAGGCTGAGGGAGCCCCAGCCCAGGCTGCCCAGGGAGGTTGTGGAGTCTCCTTCCCTGGAGCCACTCAAACCCCACCTGGATGTGCTCTGTGTCACCTCCTGAAGGTGACCCTGCTCTGGTTGGACTCCAGGATCTTTTGAGGTCCCTTCCAGCCCCTCACTTTCTGTGATTCTATAAAATGGGAGGATTTCCTGCTGTCACCTGGTTTTCAAAAAAATCCATCTGTAGGGAAAACTCTGAGGGATGGAATCAGGCAAGCTGTGTGGACATTGACTTCTGCTGGCCTGCTGCTCTGCCACGGCTCTCTCAGAAACACCCAGTTTCTTTTATCCCCCCACAGCCTATTTCTGTCTGTTGAGGTAGAGGACACATGCATGTCAGAATGGAGACAAAGACCAAAAATCACAGTACAAGCTCTGCTTCATGGACTGGGCAGCCTTTTTACAGGAATCTGTTTTACAGCTATTCCTTCAGTTTTCCATGCAGTCAGTGCCACTCTGGGAAATCAGAGGCTGCTCATGGTTCTGCTCACACCTGTAGAAAGAAGCTCTAAGGAGATGGAAAGGGTTGCTCTGAGTTCTGTTTTGGATGGTCTCACATGTGACTCTGCAGTTAAAGCTGCCTAGAACAGATACCTTCCCTGGCTTTCCTCCTCAACACGTTTGGAAGAGATGAGCCAATCTTTTCCCTCTGCCCAGAGAATCTGGCAGAGTGTCACACCAACCCTCCTCCTGGTTCTGAACACAAACCAGACAAGACTGATGAAGGAAATGTCATGAAAGCCAGGTCCTGAGAGCAGGCTCTTAATGTGGGACTCTATTAACAAGCTCTGTCTCCTCCAATATCCACAGCCATTAAAAGGACTTGTTACAGAGTTTGTCCTCCCACTTCTGGATGGAAGGGATCTCCTTCCCTCACTACCCCAGCTCATTCCAGACTTTCCAGAGTTCAACCCAAGCAAGTTAACCTTTGGCATTCCAGCAACCAACACTGCCTCAAATGCATTTTTGTGTTTTATTCACTCTGAGAACCCACGATGATGATGACTTCCAGATGGCCTAATTCCTTTACCACAATAATCAGCTGGTGCATCGTGCTCAGGGAAAAAGGCAGAAAAGGAACTTGCTTGGGGAAAGGAATGGAGAAAGCCTCAGCAGAAGATCCCCTGGCCTCACTGTTATAATCAGCAACTGAAGCAAGGGACAGATATGTTCATGCTCCCTCCTCTTCCCTGCTGCTATTTCTCTGCACAGGTTGTTCACCTCCAGTTGCTAAGCAATACACTTGTCTTACATGCTCTACATTCTAGTGCACAGGAAAAAAAAAGGGGGGGGGGGGAAGATACTGCAGGGGTAAAATCATGCTGACAAGGAAGGAGCATAAACTTTTTCCTCCCCTCACTCCCTTTCTTCCATGCTCAATGTCTTTCACACTACATTAAATCTCATCTCACCCTTCTCCACTAAAGCAAGCAGCACAATCCTTGGCTGACCAGAGAATCCTCCCAGGATGACAATTAAAACAAAAACCCCACGACAAAGAGGAAAGCATATAACTTCAAGAACCACATTCTTTTCTGTTGAAATATAGTGAGATTTCTCCTCTGAACAAACAGCAAGCCTCCCAAAGGGTTGTTGCTGTTTAAAACCTGCACATGCCACTGTAATGTAGGACAGGTTATAGACACAGAACATTATGTATTCTGCAGCAATGTAAGAACCATTTTCTTTACTTTCCTTATTATCAAAGGTTTTAAAACTTGACCATAAAGCGTAAGTCCTCCAGGCTGCAATTTATTTCTATTGCAAGGTTTCAGTGCTGCCTGAATTCCTTTTTTTCTGCTGTTATCCACCCACACAGACTAAGAACATTTTAAAGAAATAATAAAAAAGAAAATCCACTTCAGCTATTCAGCAATTTTGAAAACTTAACATTTCTCTATGCTGCACTATTCCTATGCAATCCAATTACTTGAGTGGAATCCCATAGGACTGAATTTAGGAAAAAACCCCTTTGTTTACAACTTCACATGTAGAGATTGTTTGTTTAGAGAAAAAAACATACCTCTAATAGATTCAGATTCTTTCTTTATACTTTTTCCCAGTCTTTCTGCTCTACAGCTTACTCTCAACCCTCAGCACTTCCCATGAACCACCAGGGCATCAAGCTTTCATTAAATATACCCCCAAATGCAATGTAATACTGCAGTTGAGCTCATGCCTTTATTTGCAGCACTGATGCCTGTTCCTTGCCTCCCAGACCAACAGTGCTAAACTGATCCTAGTATGGAAACAGAGTGGAAGATGGGTCTGGCTCTGAGCCTCAGTTTACTACCAGTAACATATGGAGTGCTTTTCCCTCCCTGTTTTTTCTCTTTAAGTCTGCAGTGTTCATCACACAGGATGGCTTGTGCTGTTACAACAGCTACATTTCTGACATTTCTCAAACTTGCCTGATTCAAACTGTAAGTTTCTAATTCATCTCAAAATGTTCCAGCCTTCCAAAAATGTAAGGCTTTGTCATTCGTTGTTGAGACAAACATTGTGTTTGGCACTAAAATGCTTTCTGAAGAAGAAACAGAAGAAGGTAGAGGACAGTAAAGGCACCAGTACCCCAGTGGATTTACAATGGGTGTGATACTGCAGTGATGAGACACAATTATCACTGCAGAGTTCAAAAGAAAAGCACACACTTAGCACAACCATCACACACTTTCTCTCACCTTTGCCTCTTCCTTTCACTGACTGTAATCTCTCCATTCCTGTAGGAAGGAAAGACACCCTCCCCAGAATTAAGAAGGGATAGGATGTGTATCCAGTGATCATCAGTATGCCTATAATATGCAAAAAAATCACTAGGGACACATGAGCCCCTCCTCCTGAGAAGGGATCCTTTGCCCTCTCTCAACTTTGCTTTGTCTCACAGTCCTCTCCAGACCAAAGTTCCTCAAAACCAAGCCCCAAGCCCAAGTTTCTGATCCCACTCTGTGTATGCATGAGTGCCCATACACATTTTAAATGGATTTACAGTTCCTGAGAGCTCCAGCAATCACTGTACTCCAGGAGACTTCAGGAAATCTGTTCACAATCATTCCTCTATGACAAGACAGGCTTGTATCTTGTTATGTGGGTGGCATCATCACAGGAAAACAGAGCAAATGCGACTTGGGATTGATTTATAGTGTTCTTAAAAAAAAATCTAAGTAACAGGAAATCATGTTGTGTGGGAAAAGCACAAAAACTGTGATGGAAACTGTGATTGAATCATAGCAGACACTTGATTTTCTGTGTAACACAAACAATAGGTGAAAAAGGAACAGAAAGGGATTTTGGATGGTTTGCACTCTGTCACAAAATATATTTTGTTTTCATTTGTAGGTGGTGGTCACTACCTACAGGCCCAGACATTTAGGGGTATAGGAGTCATTGCTCTTCAGTACAACACTCTTTTTTCACCTGTTCATTCACTGAGAGTGTAACAATAAATCTTGCCTAAAAGGGCAGAAATAGGCATTGAGTTCTGACAACCTAGTGGTGAAAATTGATGTTTGCAGGAAAAAAATGTGTTTTCACAGCCAGTCTTTCAAAACAGGAGTGCAGCCCATTGTGCACTCTTCTTAGAATGCTCTTCAAAAGCACCAAAAGAGCTTGCTGGATCAAAAAAGGCCTTTAGTGCTAATTTAAGGTGATTACAGGATTAGTGGGTTTAGTTTGAGAGAGGGGAGAAATACAAAAAGCAGATTTTGAGGGAGAGAAAGATTATCTTAAAACTACAACCCACAGCAGCATAACAAAAAAATCAAAATTTTTCTGACCTATTCTACAAAGTCTTTGAGGCCTGTTCCTCACACAGACCTCTCACCTGCAAAGAAAACCAAACAGAAGACAAAACAGCTGCATACAGCTGGAGTCCCTGAGGGAAAGCTACTCCTATTGCACCTGATGTCTGCAAGATTTTTTCTTGATTTTCTCTTTCTTGTCTTCAAGAGTTGCTCTTCTGTAAGGAACATATCACAAATGAATGATCCCAGTGGAGACAAGCAGGTCTGCTGGCATCATTCACACCACAAGACAGCCATTTACAGAGCAAAGAACTCAAGTGAGCAAGTGTCTTCTAGCTTGTATTCTTTACAAAAAAAACATTGAAGGAAAGCACCTCTACTTACATATGAAATTGCCTTCTCTCTACTTATTCTAAGGCACAGTCCATTTTAACCATATCTTGCTTAGCAAAGCATCTGCTGCATTCAAAATCAGCAATATTTGATTGAAGCCCAGAGTCCTTGTTGTGCCCAACCATCAACAGCTGCTGGGTACAAGCTGATAAGCCAAAAAAACCACCCCAAACCAGTAACAACCAAGCCTTTCAAACCCCTCACCTGCATTTCACAGCAGCAGAGGACACAACAGACAGTCTTGAGGGGTGCAGCAGAAAACCCCTGAGGACAGGGATGTGAGGAGGGGACCATTAGCAAGGGCTTCTGTGGCTACAGCACTTCCTGACAGCACCTGAAGACTGGAGACAAAAGTGGAAAAGCTGTCAAAAATTAAACGTTTTTGTAAAAACTAAACTGCTTTCAGTAAAAGCAGGGCAAAACAAGCAGCAGCACAGTGGAATCCACAGAGCTTTGGGTGCTGCACATGCTATATGGATGTCCATCACCCAACCCACTCCAGCTGTAGTCAGTTCTGTTTCCAAAACCCAGCTCCCTTCAGCCGTCCCTGAGCCAAACCCTGTGGAACTACAGACTCTGAGCATGGTATGGAAGAGGCAGAGCCAGGCAATGCTCATCACTTCAGAAGAGTTGGGATTAAAACCAGAACTGCCAGGGCCAGCAAGTTTAATCCTTCAATGAGCTATGGTAAGGACTACTCGCAGACAATTTTAGTGCAGCTGTAGCAGGGATATATTTGGATTCTCCTTACATCACTGAGAAACTAGAGGTTAACTCACTCTCTATGTATGGCTGTAAGCTTATTTATTTCATCTAATCAAGAAAATAACGTACCAGTCTGCATTCTATCCTCCCATCCAATTATTCCACTGACTTGAACACAACCATGACAGGAGAACATTTAGGGAGGGTTCTCCTCAGGTTCCTCCAAGCCTTTTGTATTTGTTTTCTTCTATTTTACTCTTGTGTCCATTGATGGATTTACTGTATTACACAGGGACAGAGAGTGAGTCTCTGTGTAGATAAAAAGACATATAGGGGCTCCTAAGGACTATCAAGCAATGACTGTAGATCAAGCAAAAATCTCCCAAGAAATGTTGCTAACAAATGAATGCCCAGGTATAACATGGGAGGTAAAAATGCTTTTAAAATAAGTAAGGCTTGGAAGGCTGGCCAAGACAGTTAGAATCCAAAATACTCACTGACTTTTGACATTTCAGCCTGTGGTTTTTAAAGCTCTCACCTTCTTTCCTTCCTGTACTCACTCTCCAGTGTAAGGAAAAGGGAAAAGCTGGGAGGCTGCTAAGCAGCTCGTCAGCACCTGGCCTGCAACCTGGCAGCATGGCCTGAGGTACAAAGACAATGAAGAAGAAAAAGCTTTGGAACAAAATCTGGTAACAGTCAAGACAAGCTCCAAACATTACTGTGTTTTCCTCTCAAGGCAGCATTTTACATCACAGCTTTCATTGTCTCGGTGAGAGATGTCACAGCCCAGTCAAGGCTGGGCAGTGCTGGGGTAGCATCTGATGGGCAAGGGCTGTCCTTTCACTCACTGGGGACACATTTAATGACAGCTACTAATTCACCATGGCATTTCCTATCAAGAGTGTCATAAAAAGGTTAGATTCCATAACTGCTATCTGCACATATGAGGAGAGCTCAGCCCTTAAGCAACACTAGAATCCTACAACTTGTAGCCAGCTTCCTCCCAAGTGCAGCTTCATTCTGCCAAGTACTGCACCCAGCCACATCCAACCCAACCTCCCAGGCTGTGCACTTTTTGGGTTTCTTTATCTCATTTACTCAGAGTTGTTCAGCTAACTATTTAAAATCCCACTGCATTAGTCTTGTTCTCTTGGCTGAATGCTGCTTTTCAAACAGCAACTTGAAATACTCAAAATCAGTTGAAATCAGTAGGGTTTGGGGACTATGATTCACCAGAACTTCAATAAAACTTAACTGATCACGAGCACTGTGTGTCCTAATGTGCAAATCAGAGAACTGAAGAACAGACAAGCCACTCAACCCTTTCATACTCAGAAATATCCACCAAAATTTTAAATTAAACTATTTCATGTGTCAATAAATACCATTACTATGTCTTTTGAAAGAGTTCACAGTCTTTTGTGTCTCCACAGTAGTTTTTTCTCAGCTCATGCCCATTCACTGATTAAGTAACTTAAGTTGCTCACTTTGACTCTCTCTGATGAGGTCCTGGTGACAAAAGATGATTTTGTACATACAATGGATTAAATAATAGACCCAAGAAGCTACTGGAGGGTTGGTTTATAGTTAGAGAGCAACTGGAAAACCAAGAGCTCATGAGAGCAAAATAAAGGACTCAGATACTGATGCACAGTAGTTTGCAATTTACTTAGAACCACAGGAACATAGAATGGTTTGGGTTTAAAGAAAGCTTAAAAGCTCTTCTAGTTTCAACCCCCCTGCATGGGCAGGGACACCTCCCACTGCTTACACTTCTGTTGCTAAATGTATGGGTGCTACAGGATGGCTGCAGCACAGTTTATGGCCCATTTCCTCAGTTAGCACAAGTCCCCATATCTGCACCCCAAAGGCAGCACTTCAGGGCTTGCCTCCCTCCTCTACCCCAGCCCTCAGAGCAGGCTGCTGAAAACGGCAGGCAGGAAGCAGCAGTGAGTGTAGCAGGGGTATCTCTCCTTCTCCAGGGGCAGAAAGGGATCAGGGTAGGCTCACACCACCTCCAACACTGCAGACCAAAGACCTGGATCCTCGAGAGTGACACCCAGGAACCTTAACCTATTCCTCCTGCATGCAGTCCCCACTCAGCCCTCAGCTTCCTTGTTATCACCTTTGTAGGATTAGTGGAGGATCAGGAGGTTCAGCAAATTAAAACCAATGGATAACAACAACAAAAAAATTAAAGATACCAGTTTTGTAGAAAGAATTGCTAACAAGACTGCTCCATACATCTTGTCAAGTTCATCAAGCAGCCAGCACATGCAGAGTTGAAAAACCATAAGGGATTTTTTTTTTTTAATGACACAGAGGCATTGAGGAGCTGAGCAGTGTGTAGGTGTTTGGGATTCTCTCTCTAAGAGTCATAGGCAAAATTTATTTTTTTTTCTAAATATGTCCTAGTTTGAACCCTTCAAGTCAGCAAGAGGAGGGCTCTGCAGTTTCACACCAGCTCAGCATGTGCCACTTTGAAGGGAAGCTCAGAGAGAAGGGATGGGGATTCAGCAAACAGCAAGAAGCAGTGTGTCAGCTTCAGAAAAGGGAGACTTGACAGCTCTTCACTTATTCTGACCTGCTTGTTCTGCCCTCCTCTGTCACCAGTACTTATCCAGGCACTGAAAGAAAAAACCCCCAGCAAACAAACTGCCTGTTCTGCTGTGAGACAACACTGCATGGGTGAGATGGCTGCTGCAGAAACAGGTGAAAATGAGCTCCACTTGCTACATTAAAGCTCAGTTTCATTTGGCAGAAAATCACTCACAAATCAAGCAAATGTGACACAAGTATTTTCCCTTGTGTTTGGCCACATCCAGAAGCTACAGATACAGCTGGTTTCTTTGCCATATAGTACTCAAATGCAGTCTTGGTGACAAATAAAACCCATTTTCCCCCTTCCTACAGAACACCACCTTCCTCCTAAGACTTGACTTCCACTCAGGCTCAGTCTTGCCTGGTAATAACAATAACCCCCATCAGCATCTTCACTACAAAATCTGAAATTGCTGTATGATCTTCCTGTACATCAAAACCCCCAGGTTCTTTACAGTCTCATTTATTTGGTCTTAAGCAGTGCTCATGCACAAAGACATCAGTTTGTAAGAGCCACAAGCACAGCCCTTTTTGATCTCACCTCATGTTTAAGAAATTCTTTTTGAAGGGAGGGATTCTCACAGTCTACCAGGTTTCAGCAAAAGCTGTGACACCTGATGATGTCTGACACTGATATGTATAAATGGCATTCAAATTGACTGATAGCCCCAAAATGACACAGCAGAAGCAAGCTGTAGTGAGATGACTCCAAAAGCTAGGACAGATTTACTCACAAGTGTTGATATTATATGTATTTATATTTAAAGTAAATGTATTTAGATATCAATCCTGCTCTGGAATTTTCTGGTTTGTGTGTTACCTTGTCTTTGAACTCTTCTGCACAGCTGCACTAAGCTCAGTGCTGGAAGTTGATCTTTTACTGCAATGAGAAACAAGGCCTTGGGCAAGGGAAGTAAAAAACAAGCAGACCAAAGTCAAATCTGACGGATTGCTTGAGTTATAATATCAAACTGCTTGTGCAAACAGAAATCCTTATAAATCACTTTACTGCCCTAAACTTCTGCCACATAAAAGGAGCCTTTGCATGTCATAGCATGGCACTCACTGACACTTTACACATTTTAGAACAGTTGCAACCTGACTCTTCTACGGGCTGGCTTATTTCTTAAAGAGAATCTGTGAAAGTGTTAAATTCTTTTCTTCAAATAGATGTCCTCCCTTCCATGACCCAAGACAAACAAGCTAGAGCAACGTGTCACTGATGTGCATGCATGAGAGTTGACCCACAAAGCAGCCACTTCAAAGTGGGCACTACTTGGCAGCTCTTCTAAAAAAAAATCAATTTTACCAGTGGATTTGTTTCTGAACTAGTGAATAAAGCCACCTTGGTCACAAATGTCTATCAACATTCCTTCCCAGGACTGACAGTAGTATTGTGTCAGGCAACACTGATCAGAAGGTTTAGGTGTCACTTCTTTCCTTTGAGATGTGGCTTCACCAAGCTGGTGGGGCAGGTCCAGTCTGGCAGCAATGCATGCAGAGAAGATTGCAGGACAGCATCCAGACAGGACACCCAGTTCTCTCATATGCTGATTCTAATGGCTCAGGCAACAGGGGCAAGTCCTGCTGATACATGTTCCACCAGCCAACTCAGTCTCCACCCCAGCAAGTCTACAAGCATGTGCTGAATGTGGTTAATACAGTCCTCACTTATCATGAGGAAGCAGTAAGTCAGGCACCATCTTTTAGACTTTGCTAAACTGAGGGAAGGGAGGGCAGAACTTTGTGACTATTACGCTGAGTATGCCAAGTAATTCCCTGCTGGTACTTCTGCAAGGTTTAAGAAGGTTTCAAGGGGAGCATGTGCCAGGTCAGCTCCTGTTAAAGAAATTTTAATTATGTTAAGAGTATCAAGGCATTCTATGAACAAGAAACTGCAGGAAGTTTAGTTCTCCAGAAGACCCTCCACTCAATTCCCTTTGCAGGATTCAACAGCAATGAATATGGATCCTTAGAGGATCACAACAGCTCCCTCTGTAGCCAGCAGAATTCCTCAGCTGGGAACCTTGGAGTCCAAGAAGCAGCCCTGTAATAGATCTGGTGTTGCAAGGCTGGATCTTCTTGATCTCAGGAGAGGAACTTCAATAATTAAAACCATTCCATATGTGTAAAAAATTTAATCATTACTACCAGCAATTAGTGCTGTGCAGTGCTCTGGATGATTTTTCCTGCTCCCAAGACATAAAAATGCTTGGGGACTGGCACAAGCAGCTACTTTTTCCCAGCAGCATGACTGTGGGAGGAGAAGCACCACTCCTCCAGTGCCTTCAGAGTCAGTCTGCATTTGTAGAGTGCCCACCACGCCTTCCCAGCCACTGCTGTCCTCAGCCTGATCATGAATGAGCCAGCAGTGTGCCCAGGTGGCCAAGAAGGCCAATGGCATCCTGGGCTGGCTCAGGAACAGCGTGGCCAGCAGGTCCAGGGAAGGGATTCTGCCCCTGTGCTCAGCTCTGGTGAGGCCACAGCTTGAGTCCTGTGTCCAGTTCTGGGCCCCTCAGTTCAGGAAGGAGATTGAGGTGCTGGAGCAGGTCCAGAGAAGAGCAAGGAGGCTGTGAAGGGATCCAGCAGAATTCCTGTGAGGAAGGGCTGAGGGAGCTGGGGGTGTTGAGGCTGGAGAAGAGGAGGCTCAGGGGAGACCTCATCACTCTCTGCAACTCCCTGAAAGGAGGTTGGAGCCAGGGGGGGTTGGGCTCTTTTCCCAGGCAACTCTCAGCAAGACAAGAGGGCAGGGTCTCAAGTTGTGCCAGGGGAGGTTTAGGTTGGAGATGAGAAAGAATTTCTTTCTGGAGAGGGTGATCAGGCATTGGAATGGGCTGCCCAGGGAAGTAGTGGATTCTCCGTGTCTGGAGATCTTTCCAAAGAGCCTGGATGTGGCACTGAGTGCCATGGGCTGGGAACCACGGGGGGAGTGGATCAAGGGTTGGACTTGATGATCTCTGAGGTCCCTTCCAACCCAGCCAATTCTGTGATTCTATGATCATCCATCAGGGCTTCTGCAGCCCCAGACCATGATAATCATCACTCAGGAGCACTGGGATGGTTTATGAACTGTGGGAGTTAATTGCATCATCATAATTGTTCTTCCTCTAAATGTATGCTGAACGATGAGGGCACTAATAGTGCCATTAACCTAATCTTTCCTTAATGCCTATTTTATGGTTTTGGCAGCCCATGCTTACTTCACTTACACAACTGAGCCATCTTTCTATCACACACAGACAGCTTCTTGCTTGCCATCATGTTACCAGCTCTTGGTGTGAATACCCGGAAGAACAGAAACCACTGCTGAACCAGAGGGAAAAGAAATCCTAATTAAGTGGTCAAAAATCCTTCTTAAGTTTAAGAGAAAATTGGACCTATTTTTTTCTGGGTTACTAGACAAACAGAGTTTCCTAATTATATCTAATCAGTTTTTCTCCCTCTTAAAGAGGCACTTGCATAAAACTAAGGTGTTCTCACAGGCAGGCAGGGATCAGAATATTCATTCCAAAGTTTTAAGGGATCAAACTGACACAACTAGCAAGCAAAAGACAGAAGATGGCCTGGAAATCAGTTGTGGAAAAAAACCAGGTAACTGACTGCTGGCTTAGAGGTACATATCAATGAAGTGGGACATAACCAATTTACAGAAACATGGAATTATTTGCTGGTGGCAGAGTTGGTAGTTTAGGTAGAAAAACTTTAAAGTATCAAACTTACTCTCAGATGGTGCACTGTCAGTAAGTTTTTCTTGATGCTGGAAAATAAAAGTGCAAAGTTGACCAGTAATTAGATGAATAATGATTTGATCTGGTTTAGGTTTTAGACTGATTTTTAAATTGCTGTTTACTGCTCAAAATAAGACTGATAACATATGAACCCCTTCTGTAGAAAGCCCATAATGCTGACATAATAAAGCTGTCTAATCCATGATGATTTAAGGGTTTAAGGAAAACAAGGGTTTTCAGGAGAGATGCTATATAGACTTGTTTGCGTTTATCCCAATTGGACTGGGATAAAGAAAGCCACTCATTTTGTATATCTAAAGCCTTTTTTAAGAGAGGAATAGACTAGAACAGAATTCTTCAGAATTCAAAGTTAGAATGTTAACAGCCAAAAGAACTCTCTCTCTCTTATAAAACAGAACTTTAATTTTCCTATTAAAAAAGAAAGCAATGTGCATGACATGCTGCTGCTAAACTAGGCTTAGAGCTATTCACTGGTCTCTGCCAGACCTTCAAATAAAAGACAAACTTCCCTAGAAACCACCAAAGAAAAGTGTCTCCTCTACCATGATTATAAAGCCAGAAAAAAATAATACAATTAATTTTATTTATGTTAATTCTCTTAGGAGCACTGCAGGAAGCCTAAAGGGCTGGAGTGCTCTGCCACATGTCACTCTTTCTGCTCTACTGTTCAAGGCATGTGGTATGAGTTTAAGGAGTTTTGCTTCTCTTCATGCTATTTAATGGACAGATTCTTTCAATCAACTACTTTTACATGCTCTTCCAGTTTCTCCATCATCCTAAACATGTCCCAGACTATTTGCATCTTTTTTTTCTGGATAGTTTTGGACTCTGACAAGTCCTGGCGTATAAAATAAATTCATATTCTGTAATACTTGAAATTATCCTGAAGCAATTACTTCCAAAGGCATTCAGATGTCTGCCTGAATTTCTGATGAATTCTTAGTTTATTAAGGTAGAAATACATGTGAGTCAGGGAACAACAAGGTTGAGCCTGGGCTTAAATTGCAGATTTTCAGTTACTGGAGTTGCTGCTGACTTGTCCTGCCAATTGCATCCATTACTTCTGAGTTTCTGCTTCTGCCAAGCTAATTCATGGTCTTTTTCTGTTGCTTTACCTTGTAAAGCACTGCTACTTGAGAATTGTAGCTCTGAATAGATTTTCTTTCCCCAAAAGTGATTATAATTTTTCAAAGTGCTGCTCGCTGTGTGTTGCTTACACTGTGACACTAAGAGCTGTATTGTCCCAAAAATCTGTCTGATCCTCAGCTGAGGTTGGTGTGGATCTACTTACACTTTTCCTTATATGAAGTCCATGTCAGTGTCAGAATGGGGGAGGGAATGGACCTGATGCATTCTGTGTCTCTGCTAACACAGATATACCCTGAAACATTTTCAGCTTCCTGTGAAAGCAGCCCCCCTGTTTACAGCCCTGATACAAACCTGTCATTCACTAACTTACCAACATGTCCCAGAATGAGTGCCAGTAGATATTGTCAAAACTTCTTGAGGTCAGCACAGTTCATGACAAGACTCCTTCTGTCTTTCAATAATGTTTTGATTCTGCAATTCAAATGAAATTAAAATGTTATAGACACATTCTGGAGTGAAACCCAGACTGTTTTGTTCCCAGAGCTTCATCTGACCAACTCTTTTCTTCCCCCAAGCAAAGGCTTCTGTAACAGCTACCATACTTTCCCATTTTTCATGGCATAGAAGATTCCTGGTTTAGACAAATGAAAATGAAAAAAGACCACGTGGCTATAATTACCCAAATAAACAAAAAAGCAATGGACTTGTTATATTCCTTTCAATCACCCACAGAATTAAATGGTACATAATAACTTGTAAGACTACATTATTACCAAACAAGATTACTTCCCAGTATTTGTCTCACTAAGTTCTCCCTCCCCAAGTCACATTTATTTATCTTTTGTCTTCACCTGGAGATCTATTCCCTTACCTTTTGATACAGCTACTTCTTTCAGAGGTAAAGCTTGATTGCAACCCATTCTATGTATGCCACTTTGAAAGCAGCATAAAGTTAATTCAGTATTAACTATTTAAGTGCAGATAACAAAGAAATACAAACCTAAAAGTTTTTGCCTGAAGAGATTGTGTGGGTCATTTCTGACCAACAGATTCCTGAAAACAGGCCAAGAAAGTAGATGAGATACATGATTTGTTGATTAAGGTTCAAAACCAGTGTTCAGGAAGCCTGACATCTATTTTTCCTCCTGCCAGAGACTCTCTCCTGCAGGATCTAGAGCTAATACCTCTCTCTGCCCCATAACCTTCTGACTGCTCATGGCTTTACACACAGATATCACAGCTACAAACGCAAGGATACACTGATACACACCTATAGCAATGAGAAATCCAATCTACTCATACTAGAAAGCAAAAAAAATGTCGTATAATTTATGGGAAAAAAATCAGCCGTTATAAAAACATTTCAATAAAAGCAAGAGGAAAGCAAAAGAGCTATATTAACTCTTAAATTATGCAAAGGAAAAAAGTAGAGTCCACTTCAGGAGAGCAAAATTACCTGCACAAAGTAGGACTATGATTTCTAACTGCACACTACTGACACTTGCTAGTTTTGCAATTGCATTACAACAACCCCACAAATCATCTCGGGTAGTTTCCACTAACTACACAGAAAGATGCTTTTAGCAAAACACTGAAAGTGCTTGTAAACTGGAATGGTAGGAGAGGTTGAGGTACAAAGCATTCTTAGCTCTGTTGTCACCTTTTCCAAAGTCAGAGAAGTAAGAATGCTTCTTCTCTCTGGTTTTCTTTCCCATGTTTATTTTTGCTGTACATCTTGGTTACATTCAACTTGATTATTTTTCAATTCCCTACTCATAACAATGATTCCTAGTTCCATGTCTGCTGTGCTAGAGTCAGTCTCTTCATCCTCACAAGGCTCCAGAGGAAGCAATCCCAGGAAGCTCTGCCAAGCACACTACACGATTAAAATCAGAATATGAAGACAAACCCTCCAGGTCACTGCCCTCCAAGGGCAGAAGTGGGGAGTCACCAGCTCTGCTAGGACACAGGAATAATTTTGGGGATCAGTATCACCACGGTCAAAGTCTTGAGATAAATCCCCCCTGTAAGACTTTAACTGGAATAATTCAAAGGTAAAAGAAGCAAACCTGCCACTCTATGGCAGGTCTACAGTGTAAGAAAAACCCCAAGCAGTGGGAAGATGGACAGTTTTCACAAACTGCATTTTGCAGTATTTATACATGAAAAAAATCAAATGCTGTACCTTCTTGGGGTGTTAAGAGGAGGCTCAAGTCTTGAATGGCTTAGCTGAAGCAGCCAGATGAGATGTTGTTAATGGTGACTTTGTGCTGATCCTGAGGTACTGTGGAGACATCCCAAAGAGCCTGATGGGCATCCTGTGGGAGATGGATCACACCTCCAGGGCTAACACTGCACTTGTTCCTTTATTAGATTGGGAATCTGAGCAGAAGAAACTGTTGCCTGTCATTCTGATCCATGACAGACAACCACCAGTGTGTGCTGGAAATCACCAGCCCAGGCAAGATGAATTCAGAAGTCTGGATTTCAGCTGGGAAAGGGAAGTTGAGCTCACTGGAGCCAGTCACAAGTTGCTGTTCTGCAGAGAGGCCAGTGGTACACGACACCTCAGACACCATGGGCAGATCTCTAGCTTGCTCCTGGATTTGCCAGTGGTAAATGAAAACCAAGAAGAAAAAAAGTCAGGACAACTGCATTCCAATTACTGGTCTCCCATCCACAGAGGTCACACTAATCCATTTCCAGTTTGTATGCCCTTCCTCTCAAACAAGAATAATTCCTACCCACTGGTGAACAGTAAAGTTTAACCTCCATTTATAAGCTGTTGCCTGATACTCATGTGGAATGAAATGGAGAAAAAACTGATATTGAAGAGAAGGTACGACTCAAAACTAAGCTGAATGTGAAATGTAGGGCACAGAGACATGGCTCTCATTTTCTGCTTATGCATCATAAAAACTAAAGTACAATTTCAGCCTGCCCTTTGTGTAGAGGAGGACAAATGTCATGCAACTTCAAAAAAACCATGAGGTTTTAAAGTAGGTGTCTGTGAGACCAGTGAATACGTTACCCAAGAGAGAACAGAGTGACCCTCTCTAACTCTTTCATATCCCCTTATTTCTCCATCTCCTGCTTCCAGATCACTTTTTGCCTGTTTCTTTTTCCCACATTCTCTATTGGTATCCCTGCTGACCAGCCTGGGAGGCTCTTCTCAGGTCCCCCACATTTCCAGAGGGCTGGGCCAAATGGGCTCATCCAGTTCTGGTGACCTCCTGTGAGAAACATGCAGACTGACAAACCAGTGGTCCCAGGGTCTGAACATGAACACGTCAGGACAGATACAAAGCAGAAAGGCAAAGGAACTAAATGTGGGATGTTATTTGCTAACTGTTGCTTAGCAACACTAGGCTGATGTCACACAAATCAGGACTTCAGCATCAGAGTCAACACTGTGCACGCAGCTATCTGGGAGCAGATCATCTGATATGGCAGAAAACAACCAACAAAAAAAGCCAGAACCAATTTATGTCAGCTTGAACATGCACTGGAGATGCTCTAATGCCACTTAGGGGCAAAGAGAGTGTTTGCCTCCTGATAAGCTGTAAGAATGCATATGGTAATTAAAGGAATAATCTTCTTAAATTAATAAATTTTGACCTCAAAGAAAGAAACAGCAAGTGGAGTGAAATAATGAGGCCACACCCCAATCAGATTTGCATGGTAGATATTAGAGGTTGAGAGGCAACCTTGGACAAGGCAGACAATAAACACTTTACACCTCCTTAGGCATCAACCCTGCTTGATTTTACTCAGTCCCAGAGTGCAAACGTTTTCTTGCCATTCAGGAGAATTCCATAGCCTTTTTCCTTCATTAAAGAGCAATACTCAAAATCATTTGAGACATAAAACCCAAGCCAAATTTTCTAGTAAGTCCAAAAAGCTTTAATATTTCATGTATCTTCTACACACATATTTTAAAACAACAAACATGGAATCACATTAAATTTTGCCTCTTTCTCCTTTTAACTGAAAGTATCTTATTTCACTCAATGTCAGCTTCTTATTTGGAACAGAACAGAAAGCAAGATTTCATCTGTTATTGCACGTCGTTGAGTGTGGAAAAGACTCAATCAAGCAGTAAAAAAATTCTCCTCAAAGAACCCAAACAAAACAAAATATTGAAGATTCATGAACATAAAATGCTCTCCACCTCTGGGTTTTCTAAATCAAACCCCTAACATTGTCTTCCATATCCCTTAGAGATGTGTAACAAAATCTGCAAATCTGTCCTAGCCTCATTAACCTGCACCAAATAATAACATATAAAAAAACCCAAAAATTAAATTTTTTTCCTGACCACTAAAACATTAAGCCAAAGCCATTGACCCAAACTGATCTTAAGTTTAGCCATCTGCAACCAAAAATTTATAGCACAAGAAATGGCCTTCTACCCTTATTTTTACAAGTCCTAGTGCTTATAGAGATACCAGCATTCATACACAGACCTGACTGATCCCTTCCAGTCTTGGAATTTCTCTTAGTTTTCCAGCCTATGTAGATGCCAACAATGAAGCCATCTGATGAATGCTGCCATGAATATTTATTTGTTTAGTAAAATAAGAATCTGGCTCCAATCAAGCACATGGTGGAAAGCAACTATTTAGTTGCCATAATATGGGAGAAAGAAGACCTGGAGTAGCTGCTCCCTAGCTGGAGCACAGGTTTCAGCAGATATTAATGACAAAATGACAATTCTTGAGCAGTGGCAGTTTGAGTCTGTGAGATTTAAAAGCCAGGATAGCTGTTTGGGGAAAAAGGAGCTATGCATGGCAGTGTCACAAAAGGAAAATTACTAGCAACTTAGTGGCCAATACTTGTAGAATACTTATTTCTGTGTTTTATGGAGCCTGCTGCCAAAGAGACACATTCAGGTTTGCCAGCATAACCTTAAAAATATCCCAGCTCATTAAGATGCACCAAGATTCCTCATGTTAAATGCCATTACTGGCAGTTAGATCAAAGTATGTCAGTCCTCAAGAAAATCAGCATTTATCTGCCACAGCAGGGAGTGACAGAGACCAAAACTCCACCACTGCCCAGGGCCCTGCAATGGCAAGGAACTGATTTGATGAGACACATGCAAGTGGGCTCACAGGCAAATCACACCCTGTATGGAAGAAAAAGTGCATTTTTAAGTGTCTACCAAATCAACCTGAGAGCAAACCCCAAATAAATAAAATAAAAACATTTCTTTTCCTACCTTCCAATCCAGAGGTCATCAGTGATCTGAGGGTCTGCCACAAAGTCCACCCACCAGACATGCTGGGAGAGGAACCACACCAATGGTTCACTCCTTCCCTTTTTATCTCTGCACATGGAAGGAGAGCAAAACCTTCAACCACTTCTCCAGAGTACACCCTCCCAAGAAAAACTGGGGAAATGTTAGTTTCTTTAATGCTGTGGGGAAATTACCAAACCTTGATGGCATAAAAGGCACTGGTTTGCTGCAAGTGCTGTGAGCATGCTGGAAGCAATATGGGTTTCATTTATAGCACGAAAACATTTGATTGATGTCATGCAAAAGAATAGAACTAATAAGAAGAAAAATAAAAATAAAATTCAGAATTATTAAAGAAATTCTAGGAACAGTTTTTATAGCCCAGTTGCTCTCCATACATATGTAGAGGAACTTTATAATTTTTAATGGGAAAAATTGTTTCACACTGCCCATCCACAGCAAACACCACTCACAGCAGCTGTCTGCTCCAGTCCTTCAGGGGTTCAAAGAGGAGCCCAAATGTCTCTGCAACAGGAAGACTCTCGTTTTCTTTTTTCATAGTCTGCTTTCTCACTTTTAAATTAAGTGTATTAGATGGAAGTCATTCCCTGGTACTTTGTCACTTTCAGTAATGCTGTTAGAAGATGACACCACATGAAATAAAGAACACAGAACATGAGGAAAACCAAGTCAAATGGATTTACAGGAAGCTGCAATGAATGCATCCTTCAATTTGCAGTAGCATATCCACTCAGGCCTAAAGAATCCCATACACATCTTACCCTTCACAAGAGCCAAGCAAGGGCCACCAGGTCCCCTCCTTTAGCTTGGTACCATTCAAAAGCCAACAAAACCCACTTATTTTGTTCCAAGGGGAATTTGAGAAAACTGGGAGTTGCTGACAAGAAAAATAGTTCTGGTGTCTGCTAGGACTGTCATTGTTTCAAGTATTTAGTGTTTCCTCTAATGCTTGTGTCACTTTGAACACAAGTCCTCTATGACCAGTGTTCTTGTTCCCTGTGGGCATGGAGCCCTTTGGGTATTATTGGGAGGAATTAGGATGTTAATGCAAATTCCAACCCAGTTCATGTCATGTCAGGGCTTCTTCTTGCATTTTTTGCCTTCACATCTCAAAAACTTTAGTACCTTCTTGCTGTGTTTCCTGCCAGATGTTGCTCAATGCCATTGGATGTAATCCAAGCACGATGTGCTAACTGATTTTTTCAAAAGTGAAATTTCTTTTGCCACTTGCTAATACACCATGATAATACATTGACCAGACCTCAGGCACAGAAGTAACTTCAGTATAGGAAGTGCTATGGAAGCAGAATGTCAGCACATTTCACTTCAAACTGTAGTAAAAATCCCTGTTGAACAATTTCCTCCTAAGCTTTTAGAAAAAACAATCTGGGCTTACATGTTGGGGGGAGTGACCACCAAAAATCTGAATCATCTTTTCCAAGAAAAAAGCCCACACAGTCTGTTTGATGGCACATAACACCTTCCAAAGACCTAAAACTGTTCTGGTTAACTACTGGACTGTCAGACACTTAGCTCATACTGACAGTTCTGTCTCTTCATAAATCTCAGGAAAATGAGGTCTGCTGACAGAATAATTCTTGGGCCTGGCTTCCTCCTGATGAGATCTCCTCCTTTCTGACTCCAGTGCCTATCTGAGCTGCCTGTTTGCTGATGCACTGCTCCCAATCCTCTGGCTCTGCCATACTCATTACCCTCTGTTACCTTCTAAGTCACCCTGTGCTTATTGTCATGGAGACAGCCATGGATCTTACCCCCAAAGGTCTGTCAAACCTTAAATCCTCATGAGTTCCCTAATATTTTGATTACTCTTTCTTCACTATTCACTGTACCTTCTTTCAGCTTTGGATTCTGCATACAGTCCAAGCAGCCTTTCTGCTTTTAATAGCACATCACTGGAAGGTTTTCTGCTGTCACAGGTACCCATCTCATATTGAAGCAGGCAGAGGGATTTATCCAAAAGCAGTGAGGGATTTATCCAAAAGAACACACAGCTGCTGGAAGACTGAAAACATGGGCAGCCCCTTCCCTTGCCAGTCGACTTCTAAATAACGTAAGAACAAGCTCTGGAGGACTGTACAGTCTCTGATCAAATTTAAAATAGATTGTTGTGATAAATATTGGAGGCAGTGATGGGACTTTAAATCATCAAACCATCAAAGCAATCTAAAAATAACTGAGTGCAGCTTGCAGCCACTTGATTTCAATTTATAGTTTAAATAACTGAGGGTTCAATCAATTTCCTGGGTGCTTTTTGGATTTCTTGCTTTTTCCACTCTTGTGACATTTTACATCAGCAGGAACACTACCTAACTCTCATTTGGTGCCCCTGCCAATGCAGGGCAGGGGGGGAGAGGAGGGGATTTGCACTAGATGATCTTTAGGGTCCCTTCCAACCCAAACCATTCTATGATTCTACGGTTTTCTACAGATCTATTAAAAAAAATTATTCAGATGTTTACATCTACAAAAGTCATGGCTTGTTCTGCTGTAGCAGTCAGAGATTTTGGGGAAAAAAGAATTTTACATTCTTGTCTATCTGCCTTTCTGTTCTGCACTAAAGCATTGGCTCAGCTTCGCAGGGGGAAATGCTGGGCTTTCAAAAACCAACATTACAAATTTTTGAATTCTGCTTGAGGAGCCCCAGCAGTTTAAAGGGAAGGTAAGAAGTGCTCAGAATGCTTGCCTACAACATGTAGGAACCCTAACACACAGCTACATTACCAAGCCAGAGAAGCAAGTGGGTTAGCAATGAACACTGCATAAGCATGAACATGAATGAAACATATTATCAGTTCACAGCCTGTGTCCCTAATACACTAAACCACCATCAGCTTATAGAAGTTCCTCAAGTTGTCAATCACTTTGCCCACTACTTGCTTTTTAAGAGAAAGAAAACCTTCCAAGTAGCCTCTCTCTGCAGGTGCTCTTTTCATGTTCCCCAGACCTTGAGTGTTTGTGATGCCAAAGCAGATGCCACTCCAGCAAGGAGTTTGGATGCAACAGGATGCAGCCCAAAGGCTTTGCAAGATCTATATTGCAAATCATGCATCCTAGATACTGCTTTTTATTCTTTTTAACATCAGAGTTTGGTTTTCTGCATCACTTTGCTGACAGTGATGCTTTCTCTCCTAGCATGTCATTATCAGACTAGAACTGGCTCATCCCAGTTTTCTGCCCTTGAACAGGAATGGAAGCCACAGCCTCATCAGGAATTCAGCTGAAGAAATGAACATCTCTCTTATCAGTACTCTTGACAGCTAGTGATAAGCTCTTGTTCCTTTGTTGTATACAGCACAGCTCTTAATTTTGGATTATTTTCCCCTGTACTATCAGAGAATTTTTGTGATCTTCCTGTTGTGACTTCTGGCACCATGCCAGCACACTTCCATTTTGTCTCTCCAAATATTAGATGAGTGAAATAGAAATTAAGGATTGAAACTCTGTACAAAGGAAAATATCTTCCTCCTTCCTTGCCTTCTCATACCAAAGTTTAGGTAATTAAAAGTTAAGGCAATTAAAAAAATGCAACAGAGGCAACAGAGGAAACATATGCAGTGGAATACATATGTTGCACAAAAATCACTGGTCTCTGTCTCAGAAAAGAAACCAGCTCAAGAACAAGGCACTGTTTCATATGGTTCATATGATGATACCCCAGTCAACTGGAAGCAGACAGATTTCTCAGTTTTCAAGAACAGTTAAGTAGGAATATCATGAAAACCACAGGTCTATCAGTCTCACTGCAGTGCCTGGTAAAATTAAGAAGGTTATTTCTGCAACACACAAATTCTGAAAGAGGTGAATTATTGAAACACACCTGAGAGACAATGCAGTCACCAAGAGCCACCATGGATTCAGGAGGAGAAACTCCTGCTGACCAACTTGATGGCCTTGTGTGACAAAGTCTCCCATCCTGTTGGCCAAGGGAGGGAATAGATTTGGGTCTGATTTTACCAAAGCTGTTGATACTGTCTTTTCTGTGTCCTTCTGAGCAACCTTTTTCCCCTTCAACCTGATCCTTTAGTATAGATGCTTTTTCACACTTCAGCAATTCTGCAACTGCTTCTACCTCTTCCAATTAGGGAAGTAGCAAAACCATCAGCTCTCCATTTTTTTTCTGAAATACAGAACAATGTATCTGTTGCAACACTCAAGTCAGAATTTCCCCAGAATCACAGAATCCTAGAACTGGCTGGGTTGGAAGGGACCTCAGAGCTCATCAAGTCCAACCCTTGATCCACTCCTGCTGCAGTTCCCAGCCCATGGCACTCAGTGCCACATCCAGGCTCTTTGGAAATATCTCCAGACATGGAGAATCCACTACTTCCCTGGGCAGCCCATTCCAATGCCTGATCACCCTCTCCAGAAAGAAATTCTTTCTCATCTCCAACCTAAACCTCCCCTGGCACAACTTGAGACCCTGCCCTCTTGTCTTGCTGAGAGTTGCCTGGGAAAAGAGCCCAACCCCCCCCGGCTCCAACCTCCTTTCAGGGAGTTGGAGAGAGTGATGAGGTCTCCCCTGAGCCTCCTCTTCTCCAGCCTCAACACCCCCAGCTCCCTCAGCCTCTCCTCATAGGGTCTGTGCTCGGGTCCCTTCCCCAGCCCAGTTGCCTCCTTTGGACCTGCTCCTGGACCTCATTGTCCTGTACCTTCCCAGTTTATTAGCATCATTCCACCAACTCTGCTCTTCCTTTTGCAAGCATAACTCATGTTAATACAACATGTCACATTGCACAGCCATGGTTTTGTACACTTACTATCTGCACAAATAAGAAATGTACCAAAAAGGCACTGAATCAGGACACAGCTCCAGGGCCAACATGGTTACTTTTCAAACCCACCATTCTGTGGGAACACCACAGAGGTGGCTCACTTTAACAACAATGGACAAGCCATTTTCTAGCAGCTCCTTGAGCCATGCTTCATTGAGTTCTTGTGCCATAACTAAGTCAAAACTGATCCTACCAAGATTTTGAGCCTTCTGATTTATTATAATCTCTCACATGTGCAATGTGTAGAGATGATAACAAGTGCTGGGGCCAAGACTTTTGTTATTTCAAGGTGAGGGTGAATGAACACAACTCTGGAGCAAATGTGACTTCTCCTTCAGCTGCACCTGCTTGTGTATGTTCCAAACATACCTTGATGTGATGACTCAGTCCAAAAACTTTGCCTCAAGGAAGAAGTGGTGTTCCAAGAACTGCAAATTCTGTCACCCACTCAGCAGGGCTGTATGAAACTGATGTCTTTTTATTCCAGTTTATTTAATAAACTCATTCATTTGAAAGATATTTTGTGTCTCCTCATGCATGCTTCCCATCTGAAGAGGTATTTCTGTACCTGCTAAGAGGTATCTCTCAGCTTGCCTGAAAAGGGGTAGTTTTGTGAATAAATCAGTGACAAGTGCCAAAACCAGCTCAAACGACCCCATCACAGCCAAGTTTAACTGCTGAAACTTCTAAAGTGTTCTTTCTGTACTTGGATAGAGAAAGTCACACTTTGGTCTCTGTGACCAGCACTAAATTGCAGCAGGGCCATGTGGGGTAAAAGAACATTACACCATTTCTAACAATGGTGTAGAGGTAAGAAATTCCCATTTCTTCCTCCTTTTCATACCTCCCCCTCATGTACTCTGCAGCCAAACAAAAGGTTGGCAAACTGGAAGATAAGAAACTTGCCTCTTCAGACTTAGACACCTAGATATTATTCAGTTCAAGTTCAAATTTACCTTTCCTTAGGGAAATGATTAGCCAGGTGAGTTAATTGATCATCTCTGATGGAAAAATACCCCACTCTAGGGAAGAAAACTAAAAGACCCCAAATAAAAAAAACCTTGTCAGATAACTCAGTTATTTCAATGCAAATGGTTCCACTCCAAATGACACTAAGAGCAGAGTGAAGCAAACTTGCCTTTTAGAAACATCACCCATATATTTAGATATAAAGGTGTAGATTCTCAGGTAAATTGTTCTATCAGAGCTCAACGAAATCATGTTCCTGTATGCAAAATAACAACTTTTTCCAAATGCTTTCAAGATAAATACCTCTTAAAATTCATCAGAGAGGAGTAATGAGGACAAACTGCTGATGGAATACAGTTTTCATTCAGCAAGACTGATCTAAAGCAAAACAGAGAAGCTTGAGAAAGAGGATCATTTCATTAAGTTTTAATGCAGAACTGTCAGATTACTGGAATATAATTCCCTCCTGCTTTATTAAACTGGTAAAGTTCAATGATTGGAAATGTTGTGAGATCTAATTTGTCTTCATAATATTGTTGTATTTTGGCATAAATTAATTTCAAGAAAATAATCAACTAAGTAAAATTAAAATCCTTCCCCTAAAAGAGGAAGGCATGTCAGGTATTTTAACATATTAGTTTGAAAATCAGAGAACAGTAAACACTCCCAAGCATCTTTTTGTTAAACTGATGCAATTTACTCATTTATCTTATGAAAGACACCCACAGGTCCTGCCTGGCCTCCAGTGTAGTAGAAACTATATACACCAGTTACCTCCACATAATTTAGTCCATTTAGATATTTCTCAAAGAATCCACTTTTAAACTTTTTCTACTAAATGTGTAGGAAAAGAGTAAAACAAACAAAAAATTTAAAAAAGAGTGAAACAGGAAAAGTGTAGTGCCACTAGAGACCATTTGGAATCTGTTTCTTACCTTTGTAAGGAAAAAAAAAAAAAAGGAATTGAAGCTTTTAGGGATGAAGAATAGAGCAGAAGGAATATATGTGACAAAATAAGTGTAGGGGAAGATCTTGTTTTCTCTATTAATTTACTCCAGGTGAATCCACAGTCCACAAGAATCAAAACATCATTCCTGTTGCTCATAAAGCAGAAAGCATCTCAACATGAAAGTAGAAACCAGCTCTCCTATACTCCTTGCAATATAAAGCTCATGTAAACATTACACATGTGGCTCCATCAGCAGAATTACCCACACAGACTCTGGGTATATACATTCTTCTATATTCCCAGCCTTTCACAAGTGTCTAGGAACACTTACAGTTCCCTATTATTTAAGACTTAACATGTCCAAACAGTAAAAAGATAAACATATGTTGGAATTGGCTCTCCTTTATGTGTTTATGTTTCCCTTCAAGAACTTGGGAGATTTGCTGGAACTCACAGATGGCTTCAGTTTCACTCTTCCAGTCCTGAAAAAAACACCCTATAGCTTTCTACACCCTGCCTCGTGAATTCTCTGCCCACAATTTACAGCACTTATGCTACGTGGAAGTACCTCACACAGTAACACACACTAATCCACTTACACTCCTATTTAAACCCTATTGGCTTTAAATTAAAATGTAGGCTTTAAATATTTAAATATTAAATATTTAAATACATTTAAATATTATTATAAATATTTAAATATTTAAAGCCTATTGGCTTTAAATACATGTCAATTGCTCCATATCCTGTGCTACAGAGGACCAGCCATCCTCTGAAGTAGTAAAACCAACCATCTTTAAGATTCCCTTGGTCTAGCTAAGCAGTTCTCTCTGATATAATACACACACACACATATATATTTTTTTAGCTGTTTATGATCTATGTTATTAGATCTTTACTAGAGTTATTTGCTTGCTGTCATCTGAAGCTAAATATCTGAGTTTTGAAAGCTAGCTCCCTTAAAAATGAATCTGCTCGAAATGAAGCACCAAATTTATAACCCTAAATACTACCCTGAAACTCTGAACCCTGCTTTTAATTATTTCATGGGCTAGAATCACTACAGAAGACCAAAATTATTATGCAGCCTTTCAATATTCATAACATTAGGGGATAGATGGCAACTGTTTTGATACATGTGTAAAATACAACACAAATATTGTGAAACAGAGGTAACCTTGTTAGTGGGAGGTGTGAGATCCTGGAAGTAACTTCCTCAGGTGGCTGAGCTCACCTGAACAGGACTGGCTCACCAGTATTTTTCAGTAAGCAAGTAGTACATTTATATTGTCCAAATTTAATTTGGTTTTATAAATCAGTCAGAGATGCCATTCATCCCTGCTCAGTTTTCAGAAAGGTGTTACTGAAGAGAATGATGCAGGAGGAGATATCAGATCCCAAAGCATCACTGCTCTCTTGCTTTACCTCGGTTACAAAAGCCTCTGTGCCCAACTCCAAGGTTTGTAATATCAGCAGAGCATTGCTCCCAGCCCAAACTTTGTATTACTGTGCAATAGAGCATTTTGTTAGCATAAATACTGTTAGCACAATACTGTGGTGGAACAAATGTACTCAGGCCCTGTGCTCAGCTCTGAGGAGGCCACAGCTTGAGTCCTGTGTCCAGTTCTGGGCCCCTCAGCCCCTCAGGAAGGAGATTGAGGTGCTGGAGCAGGTCCAGAGAAGAGCAAGGAGGCTGTGAAGGGATCCAGCAGAATTGCTGTGAGGAAGGGCTGAGGGAGCTGGGGGTGTTGAGGCTGGAGAAGAGGAGGCTCAGGGGAGACCTCATCACTCTCTGCAACTCCCTGAAAGGAGGTTGGAGCCAGGGGGGGGTTGGGCTCTTTTCCCAGGCAACTCTCAGCAAGACAAGAGGGCACAAAGGGTCTCAAGTTGTGCCAGGGGAGGTTTAGGTTGGAGATGAGAAAGAATTTCTTTCTGGAGAGGGTGATCAGGCATTGGAATGGGCTGCCCAGGGAAGTAGTGGATTCTCTGTGTCTGGAGATCTTTCCAAAGAGCCTGGATGTGGCACTGAGTGCCATGGGCTGGGAACCACGGGGGGAGTGGATCAAGGGTTGGACTTGATGATCTCTGAGGTCCCTTCCAACCCAGCCAGTTCTATGATTCTATGAAATAAACATAAAAGGAAGCACAGAATAGTAAAGAACCCTTGATATTCAGAAGGTTCCAATATTTTCCTGAGCCACAAATATTAACTTAAGATAAAAAAAGGAAAAGGAAATATATTTACAAAAAGGACTGTTAACCAATGCCCTCCACATTGTATAATTATATGAAACAAATAATCTGTCACTTCTTGAATTAAAACAATGAAGACTGCAGGTAATCACAAGACACAGTGTGAGAGGGAGGGCCACAGAAAATGATGGAGAAGCCTTTGCCCAGAAGACCTGGTTATAGTGTTGTATCATATTTATAAATACAGTTCTTCACAACTGACTTTTACTTTTGAGGTTCCAAACTAGTTGGAGGATTCCCTCCAATTACCCTGTAGAAATAAAAGCTGTGTTAGATCTGTTATTTTTTTTTTAAGCATCACTAAACTATTGAGCTTGTCTCAGCTTTCAACAAGGCTCCATATGGCTCGGAGTTCCTACAAGTGCCAAGAAAAATACACTATCAAAATCTTTCAGCCAAAATACTGCATCAAAAAGTGTAGAACTTTGGAAAATTAATAGTTCTTAGAGTCTTATGTTCACTCTGCAGCACAATCCTCCCCTCCCCAAAACTACAGAAACTTTAGCAGTTGTTTACACATGAAAGCAGAGATGCTAAAATATATTAAATATCTTCAATTCACTTAGCTAAGAAGGATGAAAGGGCAGGGCTAAGCCTCCTGAAACTCAAAAGCTTATGTTAGAACAGGCAGTGACTCAGGAGCTGAAATTCTTTTTTTTTCCCTGAAACCTTTCTATAGAAAAGTCTCCACCAATTTTTTTTTTAAATTAGATAAAAATCCCATATACAACATAACCACTGGTCCAGTCTTCAAACCTTCACTAAAAGAAATAGCAAAGAGAAAAATTCAAGGAGGATGAAGGTGAATGTTAAAAACCCAGAAATTCTAGGAGCACAAGACTAACATACACATTCTATATTGCTGATAGTGGAAGCAGGAAAACAACAGAAAGCTGTAAACCTTCCTTATCTTGCTCTGGAATATCTTGGTACATCTGGACCTGCTCAGGGCCTGGTCTCTATGCCAGGCAATATTGTGGTTGCCTCAGTCTCACATAAAAGCAAAGTCTTCCCTCAGGCATTTGGAAGAAATGAAGTACACAGACTAGAAGGAGCAATTAGATCCATCTGCTGAGTGTTTTCCTCTCTCTTTGTGCTAAATGGGAAAATGCTGTTGGAATTTGTAAAGCTGTAACACTTGTGCCATTTCAAATGTCTGTTCTTTTGCCAAGTGAACTCTCAAAAATTAGATATTATTGTAGAAAACACTGCCTAATGAGCCAGTGTCATTTAGAATATTCAGATTGATATTACCACCATCCAGTTTTCAAGCCCCAAAACCACCATTAATAGGCTTCAGAAATACATGAGATGGTCACAAGGACAATAGACCTGGGTTACAGCTGTTCTTGCAGCTGCCATGAGCTTCACATGCTCTGGAGATGACAGTGATTGATAGCCAAATTACACTGCCAGTGCTGCTCTGTGTCAGGCTCATTATGAGACACAATGCCTGGGCTGCTCTTGGGACTTTGCCTCATTTAGCTCTTCCCAAGACAAGATTCTTCCATCTTCCAGAAAATAAGTTCACAGAGCAGAGTTAGCAGGAAAAAAACAAAACACTTTATGTGGCAAAAATAACTGCAGCCCATAGTAGTTGATAACACAAGAAAAAAAAAATGTGATGAGTTGCAACCCTTTCACAGCTAAAGAATCCATTTTCAGGATGGCAAAACTTGTCATGAGATGCCTTTTGACATGGCTGCAGTTTCTGCTTCTAAAGATGACTTTTACTATGCTCACAGTACACTTACTAGATTGGGGGGGTTGTAATGGGCTCTCTCATTCACACCCATGTTCCAAATATCATTATTCAGTGGTTCACATTTTCTATGCAAAGGAGAAAAAAAATTCTGTTCCCACACCACCAGCCTAGATGAGGAGCAAACACAGACTTCAGCTGAGCTGATGATCAAAGCACAGCAGTGTAAGTAAGAAGGGCAAAGAAACAGCAGCTCTCCAGAGATTGTTCTGTATTTGGTATTTACAGATCTCTAGCTTCAGATTCTTTGTAATTTCAGTAAATCCTCACGATGGGAATATCAAGTAGTGACACCTACAGAGACATCCTGTGTAAATATTTTCATTCTAAGGACTCAGTCAGTTGGTTATTGATTTCTTCATTTTAGTTTTCTGGACTGAAATGAAGAAAATTGAGTCTTTGCTTTGGAAGACTCCTTTAAAAAAGTTCTTTTCTTCCTTTTTGGGAATGGAGTTCAGAACAAGCAAATTCTGTCCCTTATCTAAACAATAATAATAATGAAATTTTCTCCTAATCAACAAGTGCTCACAACTATTCAGAGGTGAAAAGCTGTCATTTGTCAGAACCCATGGCACACATGCATGATTTTTGTGACTTTAATGAAAGATGGCACTCAAAGTTGCTCAAGTTTGGAGGAAGAACCAGTAACTGAGCAGCAAACCCAGCCCTGCCACGTACACAATGAAGAGTTAAAAGCTTTCCCTCCTGGGAGATCCCAGAGCTCCTCTTTGCCCATGCCAACAATACCTTCTCAGGTCCTGTTGCTCAAACTTGCAGGGCAGGTATTGCCAAGTCCTTCAAAAAACCCACCAGAAGTGATGTGCAGAAGTGATAGGATGACACAGCACCATCACAAGCACTGCTTCAGGATGGACACAACTATCTGAGCCTGCTTCTTGCATTCTCCATCTCATTTAACCCTAGAAATATGTTTGCTAGTGCTCAGCTTCCCCTACCTCACATTTTTCATCTTTGTGGGCAAATGCAGTGATAGGTGAGATAAAGAAGGAAAAAACCCAAGGTCTCCTTGATAATTTGGCACACCAAGGAAGGGAGCCACACAGGCTGCAGGTAGCCTGCCCTGAAACATGGTGCTTCACAGCATCTATAGAGTGGCTTTTCTGTACATACTGTAGCATGTTGATCTGGACAAGTACATACAGAAACAGACTAAAACAAATCCCAAAGAATAACATTTCTCTGATCTCCATTACAGAAACTATCATGAGAACTTCAGAAGCAGCTTCTCTTCACAACTGCAGCTATCTTGGAACATCTTGGTGAAATGCCTCCAAAAGTTTCCCTTTGCAGTGTGAATCCAAGCAAACTTTAACTGGAAATATTAAGGGACTAAATCTCCCACCAAGTAAACAAAAGCCCCCCCCCTAAATCTATGGTAGTTTAGGAAGAACATGCAAGATGTAGATGTATCTTGATATGAGAAACTGAGAAATATGAGAAAGTTTCCAAAAGCAGTATCTGTCAGCCTCTTAGAACACTTCCTAAAAAGACAAATTCACTGCCCTCAGCCTTCATGCCATACCTTCTATTTTTCTAATATGTTCCTGTTCCAAACACCTCTGATTTCAGACCAAAATGACACCTTGGTGCTACAGCAGGTAGCAGACAAAATCTCATTTTTGTTTTTCTTTCAGTTCCCTGCTTGCTGTCTCAGTAACCCTGGAATAGCTGGGAGAGGCCAGAGAAAGCAGCCCCTGGCACATGTACATTGGATCATGCTCAGCACAGACAGGGTTTTAAGGTAATTCAGCTGTTAAATCCTCCCTGTGTCTTCTGAGACTCATAATTCAGCCATAGTTTGAGCAGATGATGTGAAAAGGCCCTGGCATTGAGGCAGCATTTTAAAGGAACTGAAAGTCCTTGCACTGAAGCATTAAGGTGCTACAACTTCTCCAGGAAAACAGTGATACAGTTATTTCATGTTGACAAAATAATGTATTTCCCTCCTTGGAAGTCAGCCGTGCAAATGGGTCACTTACCTTGTTTTACTTCAACCCATACTCTACAGGAAATCATAGGCTCAAACTTCTCCTTTCACACCACCCCCTCCCCCAAATTCTATGCAACAAAAGTGCAATAGAAACCATCACATCATCCACAACATGCAGTGCATTTTCTCCTGTGTATTTCCCTTAGCAGCCAGGATCTGGTTTACTGAGCACTTTTTTACTTTCCTCTGTATTTCCACCAGAAACTTGAAACAGCTTCAGACAGTGCTGTTCAATTATACAGTGCTACCTTCATTGCTGGTTCTGTACTGGCACCATCACCTCTGCAGAAGTTCACTGCAGACACCAGCTTAGGAATCAAAACCTCTCTTGGCAATTTGCTCTCTTTCCATGCTTAGATTTAATGATTTAATGGCAGAAAGATTTTTTTTCCTCTACTAAAGCAGCCTTCAACACTCTGCTCTGTGAAGGGGAGGAAAAATCTGCTGTTTGTTTCAACAGAAGAGAAAAAATAGTATTTCCATTCTAAAGAGAGAGACAACATCTAAATCTGAACCAACTGCTTCAGATATTGAAGGTGTTTCTATCAAGCTGGCTGATATCTCTGCCAGGTTACATATTACTAAATATTTCTGTTACCATCAGGACCCAGGAAAACAGAATAGCAGAAAAGCAGCTTGCAGAAGGAAGGGAAAAACACTGTAAAAAGGAGAAAAGTAGCAAGGTAGCTCTGGTTTCCTCTTCTTACACAAAACAGAGCACAGAGAAATGGTAAGAGTGCTCAAGAGGCAGCCTGCTTGGGAAAGGACAAGATTGCACTTGATGACTCCAGTGCCCTACTCTGCTATCACTTCTTGCTGTCAGACAGTAGATGTTCTGGGCTCTGCTGTGCTGCAAATGGCACTGGAGGTAAGGACATCCAAGGGAGCACTAAATGAGAGCATCAGCATGTATCAGTGCTCCTCTGTACTGCAGAACATGGAACACTGCTGGAACACAACCTCAGGTGTCAGTCTAAGCTGTTACAAACACCTTACAGACCTGGCCCCCTCAGAAGTATGTGCTAAGTGAGAATATAGGCAACAGAATACATTTTTATACAGCATGAACATCAGAGAAGAGGGTTTGGATGCTGGCCAGTTCAAGTAGAGCAATCTTGGCTTCTGAGAAAGAGGAGAGGAAGCACAGCATTATCAAGTACCAAATACACTCTGCACGGTCAAGCACTAGGAAGAGGATGTGCACGCTGCCAGCTCTCAAGACTTGAAAGCTTTCACAGACAAATACATCTAAAATGACCAAAATGACTGCTAAGTTTGCAGGTAAAAGTCAGAAATAAAATACCATAGCATTATGTCAGGTTAGGAAGAAAGAGCCCAGTGTTTATTTGCAAAGTGTCTCTTAGCCTCCTGGAGAGTTAGACTAAATTTTAAAGCTTTCTTGGTGTCTTTTTTAAATACCTGTAACTGGTAATTTTGTGCATAAAAAGGCTGACAGTCGTTCCAGAATGTTTTGGAAAAATCTGCAAGTTTTACTGTCTGGAGACCTTTGGAAAAAAAAAAAAAAAAGCTGTATAATAACCATAGACCTTTTGTGTCTCTCTTCTCCATGGCAATGAAATACATTGCACATTAAAGATTCATAAATTACAGATTTCTGTCATGCACTTATAGTCCTCCAGTTCATAATCTCTATGACCTCTTCCTTTTTTTCATCCTTCTAAATTATCTCTGCTGTCATTGAGATAGTTTCCATTTTTCAGTGACTACAGTTACAGCCTGAAGTTGCTACAGGATAGCAAGAAAAAGACAAAGAAGGAAAAAAAGGGACATCTTTCCCCTCATTATATTCTAGATTATCTGAGAGAACTAAGAGCAGACAGCAGAAAGAGAGAGGAAGCAAATTTCTCCTTTGCAAGGACTTTTGGAGTAGCTCAGAACCACAGTTCTGAGTTTCTGAAACACCATCTCCAACTCTCTGCTGCAGCACCTCTCCCAAAACGCTTCTTCTGCTTCAAATTTTGAGTTTCTATACACTTAAAAGAGGAGAAAGCAATTTGGAGAAACAAAGCTTGCAATGCTTTCACACTGCAGCACAAATCCTAAGTCCCTTGGAGTGTTTACTTCAAGGGAGAAAGGAATCTGGTCCAGGCAGAATAAACCTTTTTCTCACTCCATCTCCACTATGATCTACCCTTTTCTTCCTCACTGATCATTTTCCAATAAACCAAACCAAATGGGTTCCCAAGCAACTCCAGACTTGGCATAAAGCCTAACAAAGCTCCATAAAAATTCTGGGTAATGGCAGAGCAGGACTATAAAAACTGAGATTTTTCTCATGTTCTGACATGTATGCCACAGTGGGCCCAAACTCCAAAGGAAATGAGGTATTTCCACAAACCATAATAGAGCTTTGGAACACTTCTCTGCAAAAGATTAAAAATCTTTATTTATTTAAACTAATAAATTTTCCAAAGGGTTTTTTTTTTAAAGAGCAGATCTCTGTATCTTGTTTACCTCATTCTTACATTCTTTCCCAGCCATCAGCCACTGGACCCTGTTGGATTCACAGCATTAAGCTTATGATCCCCTTGTCTCACCCCCTGAAGTACATTCTAAGTTCTAGCCACAAATTGTACAATCAGAATTTAAGCAGGAATACTTGTATTAATCTAGCTTTGTTTCACTCAATAAATCAGTTTTTTACTGAGAAGCAGCACTTGTAACCTTGCATGACACAAAGGAGTGTTTGAGGATTTAAGGCACCTCTGGGATTTGAAGCATATTCATAGAGAAATTCATGTACACTCATGACTGAGTTGTTTGTCACAGTAAGAGTCAAGTATGGTGAAGTGAGCAGTAGGATTTGGGCTTTCCAAATTCCTGAGCTCATAGAGAACTGCCCACAGCCAGCACTGAGCAGCTGAGGTCATGGTGTAGCAAATGTATTATTTTCCCCATACACAGGGCATGATGTGTAACTGCATTCAAGAAGACACTCCTGCTGCTGCTGCTGCACCTGGGCTCATCAGCTGAGCCAACACTGTGAAACCTGCTCACATCCAAGCACAGCACCAGTGAATTCCTGATTCCCAGAGCTGCCGGGACTGCACAGAGCTGCTTGCAGCTGAGCAGAGCAGCCAGAGGTGTTTCAAGTGTCTCATCTCTTAGCATTGTCATTCCAGTGCTAAGGAAACACCTCACCAATGTCATCTTCACAATTGCAATTAATGTCTGGGGATACAGTTACACCACAGGTTACAGGATTTACAAGCTTTTGCCTGTTTATTACAGCTTGCTGCACTTTAAATTACACACTTCACCATAACAAATAAATAAATCAATGTATTATTGCTCAGATTTGGAGCCTGACATTCCTAATGTTAAAAGAAGGTGCTTCTTACATGAGCTTGGGTCCAGTGGAAGTTATCAAATTCCATAGGCATGAAACAATTTACCTTTTGTCTACATGAAGTTCAGAGACCAAGAGTTTCCTTGGTACTACTGGAATGATACCAATAGTTTGGACAAGGAACTTTTGTACAGTTTAATGCCTTATAGTATTTTCTTCCTCCTCTTCAGACTGCAGAAACTCACACACCTGAAGGCAGATGTGTACCTCCTCTGCCAACAAAAGAGGATACCAGTTTCCTGGGTTAGCGCCTTAAATTTGATTGGTTTTTGGTCAAACATTGCCATCCAGTGGCAGGAAGAATGATGGTATAAATGCCAACCAACAAATCCTGCCCATTTTCTCAGTAGCACATGGCCTCAAAATGACACGGGCCTCAAAATTAACAGCTGAGTTTGGAGTCCTCCTATTACACACCTCTGATTTTACAGGAGGCAGCAGTGAGATTTTGCAGGCATAAAAACTCCTTCAGCACCTCATCAGAGCAAATGTTGAGAGTTGAAAGGCATTTTTTTTATCTTTTCCCTGTAATTTAAGCTCAGGTACTACTTTCTTGGTACTACTCTGACACTTAAGGTAGTTTACAGACTGTCCCAGCCTACACTCTAGGCTGGAAATACAAAATGAACCCTTCAGGAGAAGCAGAGTGAGAAAGTCACTCCAGGGAAGATCAGTGTCAAGCTGGGGAAGCACAACTTTTGACATTTCAGCTGCTCTGAAACATTTACAATTACATTCAGTTCAGAACTCTGCCAAAATGCCAGCCCTTTTCCTCCCCCTGGGCCTTATCTTTTCATAGAATCATAGAACTGGCTGGGTTGGAAGGGACCTCAGACATCATCAAGTCCAACCCTTGATCCACTCCCCCCGTGGTTCCCAGCCCATGGCACTCAGTGCCACATCCAGGCTCTTTGGAAAGATCTCCAGACACGGAGAATCCACTACTTCCCTGGGCAGCCCATTCCAATGCCTGATCACCCTCTCCAGAAAGAAATTCTTTCTCATCTCCAACCTAAACCTCCCCTGGCACAACTTGAGACCTTTTGTGCCCTCTTGTCTTGCTGAGAGTTGCCTGGGAAAAGAGCCCAACCCCCCCTGGCTCCAACCTCCTTTCAGGGAGTTGCAGAGAGTGATGAGGTCTCCCCTGAGCCTCCTCTTCTCCAGCCTCAACACCCCCAGCTCCCTCAGCCCTTCCTCACAGGAATTCTGCTGGATCCCTTCACAGCCTCCTTGCTCTTCTCTGGACCTGCTCCAGCACCTCAATCTCCTTCCTGAGGGGCTGAGGGGCCCAGAACTGGACACAGGACTCAAGCTGTGGCCTCACCAGAGCTGAGCACAGGGGCAGAATCCCTTCCCTGGACCTGCTGGCCACGCTGTTCCTGAGCCAGCCCAGGATGCCATTGGCCTTCTTGGCCACCTGGGCACACTGCTGGCTCATGTTCAGCTTCCTGGCAATCCAGACTCCCAGGTCCCTTTCTGCCTGGCTGCTCTCAGCCACTCTGCCCAGCCTGTAGTGCTGCATGGGGTCACCCTCTAAGAAGCCAAGGGACTCCAGGCAACAGCTTGTGCAGCTCTTACTGAGGTCTCAGTGATGCTCCATGATCAGTTCTGGTCACAGAGTCCTTACCATAGGTGCTTTTAGCTCCATCAGAGCCACAGCCATGCTTGACATCCCCCACCTTCTCCACCCTATAACCTGTAGCACCAGATTTCTTTCTTCTGGGTCAGGTTCTAGAGTTCAACCATTTCTCAGCCCATGTAGCAGTTAACCCATTTTGCAACTGAGCTGTAATAAGAAGTTGAGATGACTTCTCCCCCCTCAGAAAGCCTCCCCTTGGAACTGATCAGAGGGACTAAAAACAGCTTCTTAAGAACAGCTCTGCAAGAAGAGTAGACATTCTCCTGAACATACAGAGCTGGCACATTTTCCAGAAAAAAGATGCAAGGCTGTTAGAAGCTGTGAAAAAAACTCCATGAACTTTAAAATTCCCAGAAGCTCTGCAAGAGTTGTTAACCTTTTACCAGAACCCTCTAATTACTGTCATTATCAGTGTTAAGAAAAGATCACAGGCACACAAGAATTTGCATCCAGTCTCTCTCTACAAGGCTCCCAATCCCAGCACCACACTCAAACATTCTCAGAAATAGTCATGCTGGAAACTATACCAGACCCTGATCTCTCCTGGTTTGTTTGGTTTGGTTTGGTTTTTTCCACAGAACTTTTGGAGTGGTGAAATCCACTGTTTCAGCCTTTCATGAGGACCTCATCTTTCCTAGCATACATCTCTTGTTTAACAGCCTGAATGCAGCTTAGAATCCTTACAAATATTCATTACATAGTCATTAAAATTAGCAGTTATTTTCATTATGTGAAAAACCTGCTGATCAGCTGCAGATGGAGGGCTTATTTCCTAAGTAGGGTAAGATTAAATTTCCTCCATATCACAATTCATCCACTGGAGCTACAATAAAAGAAGGTTGGTTTTCCTTAGAAGGAAACTGCCATAGAAATAGATGAGGGAAAGGATAGTAGGTGTCCAGTCTCAGCAGGAAGGGTTTTTTTGTCTGATTTCACTTTTCATTAAAAGCCTTAAAAGTGTATACTGCACACTCTAGCCCTGCATAATTATTGCTTGGTTGCTACTTTAGTTCACAAAAAAGAAAGTTATCCTGAATTGATCTGGAATTGCCCATGTAGCACACATTTCCCTGTCTTCTTAGTAGCCTTCAACCACAGCATGGAACCCTTGTTTGACAGAATTTGTCCAAATGTATGTAAAAAGATGACCACCAAATAACAAGACTAAAAACACAGGTTCAAGGAGCAAACACAGTGAAAAGTGGGCTTATGCATTAAAATGAAAATGAGTTTCTTAGAACAATGCTGGCAGATGGAGCTGCCATCCTAGCAAAGCTCACACATCAGTGCTGCAGAACCTCGACTGAGAAAATTAACAGATGCACATAAAAAAGAGAAGAAGCAGAACTTCACCTTGGGGGAGGGGGAAGAAAGGGGAAGAGATGAACACACCTTCTACTGAGTGCTTCTAAAAAGCTTCCTTCCTTTCAGAGAAGCATATGGATGGAGTGTTGAGCACTTACACATCTGGCAGCCAAAGATAGTCAACTACTTTGTGAAACTCCTGGGGATCTGGAGATCTTGAAGGAAGTTAGGCAGGTCGTCTGACTCTGAGCTGTGTCCTGAACAAGATGCAGGGCCAGCAGATGGGTCTGCATTGGAACAAGACATAAACAGATTGAAGAGGTAACTTAAGAGATGATGTAAAATCACACATTCCAGTTGTTTAATCACAACTTCAGACCCACTAAATCCAAGTTGGTGCAGACAGCTTCAATACACTTTTTTTCTCGAAAGTCGGGTGTATTTTTCCTCGTTTCGTTTGGTTTTGGTGCAGGGTTTTTTGGTTTTGTTTGGTTTTTTGCCAGCAGAGGTTGCTATTTCCTTTTAGTTCAGAAAACACGTGCAACAGTTCCATAAACAGCAACGTTCAGAGACACCCTGGACATTGCCTGTAATAATGAAATCAGTAGAGCTCAAGATAAAGAAATAAATAAGTAGTTGACTCTAAACCCTACACTCCTCATTCATCCTCGAATGTTTCTTAGCAAAAGCTCATAATTTCTGTTTGTTTCATTCAGGTCAAAGTATTTGACTGTTACAATAAGCCCACAGCTGGACTTCATTAAACAAATACTTTCCATTTCTGCAATATTTCTAGGGTTTTCTGCAGTATTTGTTGAGATATTTATACACCTCAGGAGAAAAACAGATTTATTTTCTCAGTTGTGCAGCATGGTAAGAATGTTCCTGTCTCTTTGCAGGTGGGGTAGGTCACAAAAACCCTAATCTGTCTGGGAAGGATGTCCAGATCTCCAGTCTCCTCAAGTAGTAACCAAAGTTTAAGGACCTAAAGTATTTTCCAATGCTGCTTAAAAACCAAGAATATTTTACTTCCTGTTGCAGCAGCTTTCATATTTTTAAAATAAGTTGTCAGTCACTGAACAGCCTCACTAAGCCTGAGTGCTGGACTAGGTGACTTCTAAGGGTCCCTTCCACCCCAAACTGTTCTGTGAATCTATGATAATCCAGCTTTAAGAACTGCATGACAGTGTAAATTTTATTGCCACTTGAAGTCCCAGTCAGCAGTGACTGATTACACTGCACCAAGCATCCCCCAAACATGAGTGTTACCCAGAAACATTATCATCTTAGACATAAGGTAATAAGTAAATGAAAGAATAAATAAATGAAAGAATAAAATAAAAAATAAATAAAAGAGAAGGCAAAGGAATAATTAACAAAGGCACTGTTTTGTCCTATTGTTCTACTTTACACCAAATATACCTGACAGTCTTACTCATACACCTTAGACTGTACCCTAAGGTGCCTTCCTGCAGCACCAGACTTCAACCTGCAGCATTCTTGTAGCCCAGTGCTTTGGCTGAGCCAAGGTTCACTGATGTCAAAAAGAAGCCCTTCTTCTCAGTTTTTAATCAGGGCTAAAATTTAGTAGCCTGCAAGTTGATCAGCTGTGGTTCAGATCTCAAAAATATAGACTCTGCTGAGACAACCCAAACCCCAGACCTGAAACATTCTCATTTCAATAGCACCTGGTCAGTCTAACATTAGAAACCACTTTCATCTCAGGCAGAGTTAAAAAAAAAACACAGCATTTTCCACAGCATTTAAGGTGTGCTGTTCTAGCTACTAGGTCAAGAGGTAAGAAAAACGTGAGGACTGCTTGTAGGGAAGAAAAACCCAACTTCTCACATTTAACTTCTTTCCTTTTAATGAAGAATACAGATAGCCTTCAGAGAGGTTCATTCCTAACAGGCTTCCAGTGCTTCAGAGTCTTTAGGTAAAAACCATGAACACTAACAAGGGAAAGGATCCTGTAGCTTTCATACACAGGGGCATCCAAGCTAAGTTGGAATCTGCATGAATATGCTTTTAAGAGAACCTCCTCTAATTAGCAAAGCCCTCAAAGATTGAACAAAGTGGACTTTATGGGCCCTTTTCAGCTCTTGACAGATTCCTACAGCAGAAGACTTTAACCTACAGGGTAAAGTCAGCAGCAAACATAAGATAACAAGCAATGAGAGTGATAGTTGTCAGAATAAGACCTTTAGGATTTATCTTCTCTCTTCCCACTCTTCCCTTTTACAGTGTGTGTAAAGCAGAACCAGCAGACAGCAGAACCAGAACTGGACAGCAGAACCAGTAGCAAAATCATCACATCCTCCAGCCTACAAAATTAGCATCCCAGAAGGCACAGCTATTACTGCTTCTGTTGTGGAGAATGCATCTGGCTGAGCTCTGCAGGCAGCTCCTGCCTCTCATTAGCCCAGCCATCCACTGATTCCACTCTTGCTCCTCCTGAAACTTGTACATCAGCTGCTCACCTCCTCACTGGGTGTATGGACTGGTTTGAACAGAGGGAAGTTGGGTTTATCTACAAGTTAATGGTTCCATGCAAGTCTAGGATTCTAAGCACATAGAGCATCTCATACCAAAATTAAAGTTGCACTGGCTGAAGCCTGCAGCAATTGGTGTTCAGGGAAGGAAAGTTAGCAGTATTCCTTGTCCCTGCAGTATTCCTTGTCCCTCTGGGTTGTGCAGGGACAGCACTTCATGTACACAGAATGGCATAGAAGAGAATGCTCCCAGCAGAATCACCTTTAGCTTCCCCAGACTGCTTCCCTGGTCTTAGAACTGATTACAGGACAGAAAAAAAAAACCCAGTAGCAAAATACACTTCTGCATACTGTCAGTGCTTAGAAAATAAAACCTTACGAAAAGATCAATGTTAAGAACACTTCTTAAAATCCAAAGATTATGTAGAGAAGAAACAGAGCAGTAATTACCTTAGAAAGCACATGAAAAAGGTAGAATGCATGAGAAAAATCCAAAGAGGAAAGCATTTATAACTGAAGGAGAAGAGAGATAGGGAGGAGAGATCCTCAGGAACTAGATCATAAACCATGTCCATAAAATGCAACTATATTATACAGGCACCAGATGAGCAGTTCAAAATACATAGACTGAGCAGCTGCACATTATCTACTGCATATTATTATGCATAATCTGTGGTCAGATTATCCTATTAATCACCCATAATTGAGATTCTCAAAATTAGAATAAAAATGTAATTGTTACTTTCCAGTCCCCGAAAAGCACAGTTTCCTACATAACAACAACCCAACCACGTGGGAATCATGAGTTGTTTCACTTTCATGACTATGGGACAAAAAATTATCACACCCCACTGGTGCAAGAAGTTCATTCAGTGGAGCACAGGGCTGCCTGCTCAGAGAGATCTCAGGCTGACGAGGACAACCTCCTGAAGCCAAGGAACATAAATGTGGAGTCTTGCACCTGGAATGAACCAGCATCCCACCACAGCACAAGCTGGAGGGCAGCTGCCCAGGGAGCAGCTTTGCAGAGAGGGAACTGGAGCCCTTCAAATGACAAACTGAACATAAGGCAGCACCATGACTGAGATTCAGAGTAGATACAAGGAAAAAAAATCATAATGAGAGCAGTGAAACACTGGCAGCACAGGTTGTACAGAGAGGTAGTCGATGTTCCATCCCTAGAAACAGTCAAGGTCAAGTTGAAATGGGGCTCTGAGCAACATAATCTTGAGGGGTTGGATTTGATGACTTTTAAAGGTGCCTTCCAACCATTCTATGATATTCAAAACTCAAGAACCTGATTTAACTTCAAAGGTAGATAGCAATTTTATATTGACCCTCTTCTGGGTAAGGGATTGGGCCAAATGAGCAGTCAAGATCCCTTTCAACCTTAATTATTATATGAGTCTACAATATTTATCTTTCACACTGCCTGTCTGAACTCGAGGCTTTAAGTGCTAAATGGCAGCATTCCTCACAGAGCTGTTAGAAGCTAATTACTGGAATATCTTGGAATGCTTAGAAAGAAATAAAAACCTTCAAAGGCTTTTCACACCTTCTAAGAATGAAAAGAAAATTGCCTTGTTTATCATAGGCTTTATAAAAGCAATCTGTGTCTCTGGCTCCAACAAGCCAAATTCCTAGAAGACTTTAGAGGGAAAACTAAAGGTCAGTAGAAGACAATTCAAATGGCTTTTTTTTTTCTGTATTATCATTGTATAAAATAGTTTTGGAAAGATGCAAGTTGGTTTGACAGTCCAGAGGAGAAAAATAAAAGTGTCCAAATGCCTCATAAGTATAGTCTAAGAGAGAAATACTGGACTGCTGAATGATGAAGCAATGGCAGAATCCATCTCTAGTGAGACAGAAGAACTTTCTCATATCATCCCTTGATAAAAAGCAGAGGTAGGAAGGGGCTTAAGTGATGAAAGAAAAACTTTAGAGGATTTGGGGAATAGTCACCTAGGCAATTTTGCAACTTCTGTCAAGATTTGCACCTGCAAACTCTAAGGATTATTTAGCCTGTCCTCTGTCAGAGTCTGGGGGTATTTTCCAGCAGGACTTTATGCCTGTGAGCCTGCAAGAAGTGAAGTAACTTAAAATTCACACTCCTCCTGCCTGCATGCATGAAACCCCCCCACCTCCCAGCAGCAGTACTGGGACACCTTTCCTCAGTTTTGTGACTGACTCACCAAAGTGCAACACCTGCAATACAAACACACACAGATTCAATCCAAACTCTACCCTCTTTAGCTTACCCTTTCAAAGGTAGATATGCAGGCAGCAGGAATAGGCAGCAAACAGAGCAGTTCTGGAGACAAAGATTTCAAAGCAATTTCTTATCGAGCCAACTTCTCAGCTTCTTTTTTTCCAAGTTTGGAAAATTTTGCTCCAAGAACTGTTGAAACTAGTTCCAGAATTATTATTTGACAACATCCTACCATTATTTGAAATAAGTAATACATTACATTTAAATCATTTTAGGAAGGCTTGTTCCCAGAATTTTAGGCAGTACTTTGGAAGTATGCTGTTTGCTTCCTCAGAATAACAACTGCATTTTCCAAATCCAACACAAGTCTAGGTTGAAGCCAGCTCTCATCAACAGTTCTGGATAAAGAGAATTATTCCCTCTGCTCATCAACAAATCTTGTAGAACACCAGCTTTCTTCAAAGCACTGAAATCCAAACTTCCTGGCCTTAAAAGACTTCTGTGAAAAAATCAGAGGATTTAGAAGGCAGCTGTAGCAAAGGGAGCTCCTGGCCTGGCTGTCAGGAGAGGGACAGTGCTCCTCCTGCTCTGTGGGGGTACAACTCTCACAGGTTTTCAGAGGAATTTCAGAGTTCAGATCATTGACAAGTTCCATCCCCTCTAAGACCATAACTGCCCATCACATAATCAATATCCCTTTAATAGTTGCCTGACACTAAAGATTACAAGCTACTTGCAGCTTAAAAGCCCAGCTGTTTGTCATCACTGCTCCAGCATGCCAAGTCCTAAGATCAATGCCAGTTTATTGTTCTCACAATGAGAAGTTTAAGATCTGGAGCTCATAGATCCATTACAAGGGTGTAAGAGTTACTCAGTAAAGTCACAATTCACCTGAGTGTAAAGCTCTGTTGTCCTTTATTATCAAAAGGTGCACATAACCTCTGAAAGAAGCCATATGAATACAAATGTTGGCAAAATCAGTCTTGGGAGCAGCTGTTGGATAACTCCATAAAGAAGTGATTTATTGAGTTGTCACAACTGATCTTCCATAAGAGACTATATCAAAGATTAAAGATTTTTTTTAATAAACTGCACCAGGAGTTGTTAATATTTCTTGAACTTGAAAGCATAAAGTTGTCAAGAGGAATATGCTATTGTAAACAAGTACCAGATGGTAGAGTGATTCCTCTAATGCCCTGTTTAATTATGAGTAACCATGAACACAGGAAAACACAGTCAAACAAGAAGAGGATATGTAGCTACATCAAACAAAGGGCATGGTCCCAATTCTATTTTTCCTCAAAATATTTCCTTGGGCAAATCAGAAAGAAATCAGAGTTCTTCCTTTTTAGAAACCAGCAGTTAGATAGAAGCAGCTAGCACTAGCTCTTCTTCATGGTTTTCCACATCATAAGCCAGATTCTTCCACCATTATTCAAGCTGAGTATGATCTAGCATCATCAAAACACTGCTTTTCACTGTAAACACTCCCAGCTGAACAACCTATTCAAAATTTTGAATTGAGCAGGACCTGGATTCATTATTTGACAAACTGGAAGGAGTTTCAGAGATAAGAAACACTGTCACTTCTACTTCCTTTGCTCTTGGTCCAGTGGTGGTTTTAGGGGCAGTTCAGATTTCCTACTTGCATCCCACTGAAATGGAAGGTCTGTCAGCCAGGAGAGGATCCATTCTCTAGCAGTTTAGGAGCTAAAAAAGATGGGGAAGGAGGCAGCAGCAAGGTTAAAATGTGCTAGACCCATGTGTGTACACTTCCCCCTTTAACTTCCCAACAATAAGAAAAGGCTTGGGGGCCTTTGGGATCCTGCTGATAAGAAGTAATTAAGAATTTCCTTATTCCTACCACTGCAAAACAATGTGACCTGAACCATCTACTCCTGCTCAAAGTACAAAACGGCCACTAACCAAAATGCTGCCACCTCACCTGTACTGGCAGAACCTGCTCATCCCCCACAGCCACCTTCATCATCTTCTGGAATACCTTCCTAAGGATAAAAATGCATATTTTAGGGGAAATATATCAATTTTTTTGTCGAACCATTATTCCTTACCATGCTGATTACTCTAGAACATTTGTCTCTCTTTATTCTGTTGGTTTCTAACCCCCCTTTAAACAAATTCACCTTTGTACTGAAAAATAGTCTATCCTATTGTTTCTTTTTTTTTATTTTTTCCTAAAAGTCAGTAGGTAGAATAGCATTTGTGTCTTCAGAGATCACTCTGGGAATAAAGCAGGGTCAGCCTGTCTCTGTGAAGTCAGCTGTATTTCTGTATGTACCCGAGCAGGATGCAAAAAAACCCCAACCAAAAAAACTCAGATAGATGGGTAGTTCTAAGCTTTTAGACATCAGTGCTCTAGCACGAGGGCAAATATACCCCAGCTGCAAAATACTATGAGTTAGTTAAAAGGTAATTTCCCTATACTGTTTGGTAACTTGTATAATTCACTCTCAGAAGCCATGGAAAATGAATAACTCTAAAAGAAGTTCTCAAGAGAGCACAAACAAATCTTTCTGAATACACTGCAGAGCAGCCTCAGAACCAGAGGCTCCAACAGGCAAGGAATGAGAAAATCTGAGGGTCACTGAACACCCCACATCAGGGAATCTTATTTCAAAGCTTTTGTGGGTTTTTTTTTTTTTTGGACATTCTGCAACCAATTCTAAACTGGAAAACAAACAGTGCTCCTTCAAACACACATTAAATGCATATGGTAGAAATACCACATTATGCAGCACAGTGAGCAACAAACCACCAAGGGGCTGGGAGCCTTTCACACACCTTCTGTCTTTATCCAAAGAGGTTTCTCTGGGTTACTTATCTCAGATTGCCACAGTGCTTGTTCTCTCACTTCAGGATGCACGACTACAAACACTTCAGTATTTGGTAGCCAGCCTCATATTGTACACACATAGTCCATGAGAAATAACTAAAGCTTTGCCTTAAGAGAAAACCCTAAGAGCACCAATGAAACTTACCTGCATTTTCAGCAAAGAGCTCTACTTTCCTACTTGTAAAATAGCACTTCATTAAAGTGAGCAAGAACTCATGCACTGAGAAGAAAGGAAGCTTTTGGCTGACAGAGAGGTTACTGTATGCAAAGGCACAAGCAAATGCCTGTGTCCCCCAGAAAAGGCTGGGGTGGGGGGGTGCTGTTTTGCACATACCTCACTTGTAGCTGCCTCATTTGCAGACCCAGAATCCAAAACTAGGTTTGAAAATTTAATTGCATTAAGTTGCTGTGAATAGTGGCTGCCCACACAATCAACCAGTTCCTGGTATCAACAGGAAAAAAAAAATAAAAGTGTTGACTTCAATTGCTGAATTCTGATGAGGCCATGGGAACTACACATAAAGATGTATGGAACTAAAAGACAGATTTTTTAAAGATTTTGCAAAGTTTCAGGGCAAATTAAGAACTCCAGTTCCATGGGATAACTCATTAAGTAGAAGGGAGAGTGCTTTGTACCACAGTTGGAAAACAGATGGACAGACTGTGAGCTGGTGGCACCTGCAAGCAACACCACTTCCTCCTGTGGAGAAGTCTAAGAAAAGCCCAGTCCCCCATCAACTAAAGCCTGTGGAAGGGCCTGATGGTTTAGTCAGGCATGAGACGTCCTCATGATAAACAAAGCCAGATTTGCAGCAGGTCACCATCCAGAGCTAAGCCTTATGCCACAACTGGCATGGACGTGTGGTCACAGAAGAGGAATGGTGCCACCCCTGGGCATTTTTTGCAGACTCCACAGAAGTGAAATGTTCTCGTAGTCAGCAAACCCTAATGAAAGAGTTCTGGGGTTTTTTGGTGGAAATATTTATTCACTGGGTAAGCAAAGTGCCTTCTTCAAGAGGTTGTGTCCCAGCTTGAGAACAAACAGTAGCTGAAATTTGGCTCACATTTCCCTTCTGTCCAGTCCTCGGCCTGTGATGGATGGGATGGTGCTGGCTGTACCCAGAGAGCTCTGAGAGGGCTGAAGTTTTCAGAAAGGAGACACAGAAGCTCTTGGACAGTGCTTACCCTGCACCAAAGGTTTGAAGTCTGAACAAGGCTAATAAATAACAATACTCCATATTGCACAATGTTAGATATGTAGATATAAGCAAGTTTTTCCACATACTTCAAACTTGTTTTTATCTATTCACTTGAGGCTCTTCTCCTTTTCTACCTTGATGATCCAAAGCCAAAACCAGAGGCTTGCTGAATTAAGCTCAGCTCTTGGCTTCTCCTGTATGGTATTCTACTCTAATGAGACTTCAGCTCTCACGTCCAGTTCTGGGCCCCTCAGTTTAGGAAAGATATCGAGGTCCTGGAGCAGATCCAAAGGAGGGAAACCAGGCTGGTGAAGGGACCCAAGCACAAATCCTATGAGGAGAGGCTGAGGGAGCTGGGGGTGTTGAGGCTGGAGAAGAGGAGGCTCAGGGGAGACCTCATCACTCTCTACAACTCCCTGAAAGGAGGTTGGAGCCAGGGGGGGATTGGGCTCTTTTCCCAGGCAACTCTCAGCAAGACAAGAGGGCACAAAAGGTCTCAAGTTGTGCCAGGGGAGGTTTAGGTTGGAGATGAGAAAGAATTTCTTTCTGGAGAGGGTGATCAGGCATTGGAATGGGCTGCCCAGGGAAGTAGTGGATTCTCCGTGTCTGGAGATCTTTCCAAAGAGCCTGGATGTGGCACTGAGTGCCATGGGCTGGGAACCACGGGGGGAGTGGATCAAGGGTTGGACTTGATGATCTCTGAGGTCCCTTCCAACCCAGCCAGTTCTATGATTCCATGATTTAGAGAATTCATTTACAATGCCCTGAGCCCCTCCTAGTAACAGCCACAAGTATCTGTTTACTGGCAACTATACTATTTTTCTAAAACTGTTTTACAGGAAAACAGCTTTACTCTCACCTCTTCTTCTAAAGCTACTGCTTGCTAGACAGTGCCTCCTCATCCCTGCTGCCCCCAGACACACAAGCCAAAACATTCCTTTCATTCAGTATTACAACATTTCCCATCCAACCACTGAAATCATCCTGAAAATAAGGCAACATGGCATGAAGCCAAAGGCACTTTTATTCCCTGACCAAAATCAACAAAGACTACAAGAGCTTCCTGCTAATGCCATCAGTAAGGAGATCAACATGTATCAGGACAAACACATCCTTCCTTGCTTTCACAAATCACAGACTGAGTTTTCTCCAGCTTTATTCCTTTTCTAATTCTGCCCCATTCCACTTAAGTTCACTGGAAATATTTGTAAAACCACAAATTAAAGAAATACTTCCTTTAGGCTGTGTTGTAATTTATCTTAAAATGTTAAATTTTGTTAATATTTTTCTTAAAACACTATTAATATTACAAAAGGTCAGCCCCCAAGGCAGCTGGCATAGCCTGAATTGAGCAGTGCAATTGCTTCTATATCTATCCCATCCTAACTAACTCTAGATGCAAAGATGCAACCAGTTGTAAGGCTGTATTCATCCATGCTAGTGAGAGCAAAAACCCCATTTGGTATTCTCACAGAATTACAGAATGGTTTGGGTTGGAAGGCTCACCCAGTTCCACATCCCCTGAATAGGCAGGGACACCTCCCACCAGCCCAGGTGGCTCAAAGCCATATCCAACCTGGCCTGGAAGCAGCCACAACAGCCCCGGGCAACCTGTGGCTGGGTCTTCTCATCAGCCTCATCTTACATTTTCTGTCTGGAGCATGGTATTCCTACAGAAATTCTACAAAATGAAGAGGAGAAAGATTGATTTTATACAGTAAAGTGTATGTCCCCCAATAGCATCAGTGAAGGATATTTAAGTTCAAAAATAAGACACAGGTGGATCTTCCAGTTCTACAGCTGTCAGTGTGAGAAATGGTACCCATGGATGTACCTGCTCTGTCACTTTGGGGACATTCATCCAGGCAGGCTGTCAGGCATGCAGAAACTCTACTGCCCACCCTACATACCTGCAAGTGTGCTGTGCCTCTCAGCAAGAAGAAATCTGACCTTGATCAAGTGAGCTGGCACCACAGGATGCAGGGTGGAAACCTGCTTTGTGAATGCTGAGTACAGATCACCTCCTACAGAGTGAGGAATTGCACATTCTTCAGTAACATGTGCTGGAACTTAGGAGGAAATTTCCTCCCTCCCAAATATTTGAGCAAATTAACCTACATAGGCAGAGATGTCTAACATAACCTTAAGCTGTAGGCATCTACGGGAAAGTAGCTTAGTAAAACCTGCATCAGGATAATACACTTTCAGATGATTCAGATACAGGCCAACAGGTGATGATGAATATTACCCTCTTAAGCAAAATCTATAAAGCTGGAATTTAAATAGTCAATATGCATTTTAAAATTACATAATCAGACCTCAAACCATTCCCTGAAATCAAAGGGCCTACCTTAACCACCTCAGATGCTTACACTTGCCCTGTTTTCCCAGCTATTCCCCATGGCCATAACCAAAAGCAACTGATCCATCTAGGGTACCTAGAAATGGTGTTTCCTATACAAACACCAATATCCAAAAGAAAGCATCCATTCCTCATGATATCCTGCCCAATGATTTCTTTATGCTACTTGAGGCTCAGTTGTTCTCTTTGAATTCTGCCTCAGACAAACTTGAACAGTGGTTTCCTCCTTCACCTTACGAGCTGAAGTCACTGCACACCTTTCCTGAGCTGCACTGAATAGGAGGACAATATCTACTGCTGCCCTCTTGGAGACATGGACTCCTCTAAGCTGATCCTTGAAGAGGCCAAAATCTGATCTCCTGGGCTCTGGAGCCATCAACTTGATACTATTTCAAGCAAACAAACAAACACCCCAAGTCAATCTACTTTTTTTACCACTGCAAGTTGTAGGTTGTAAACCCCCCAGTTACCACCATGGTCACCAAGTAGCCTGAATGCTCTGCAGCTGGGGACAGTTCACTCCCAGGCTAAAACCTTTGCTTCATGAAAATCTGTTTACCATTTGCCTGCCTTAAACTTATTAGTGTAAGCCACTCCCTCTGCTGCTTTGCTTCCCCCAGTGCTAAAAGCTTTTTGTGGACATTTCAGACATCCTTTCCAGAGCAGTTCATTACCTGCCTCCTGAGCCCAGTGAGGGCACAAATCAGCAGATGATCCTCCAGGCTTCTTAACAGCTTCTGATCCAATGGATGGAGTGGAACTAACACAGAGGTTTGTGCTCCTCTGAATGCAGATGAGACGAGTTACTATTAATATCCCAGGCTGGGCATCAACCTTTCCTAACACACTTATCCAAAAGGTGGTGGCTTGACTGCAATTTCCTCCTTATTCTGTGGAAGTTCACATTTACCTTCAATAAATTGCCAGCCTGTCAGCGTGCCAGCACTGTTCTATCCACAGAGAGAAAAACTTCCAGTGAAACTGTGCTCACAGATAAACACAATAATGAATGTTTAGAAGAAACTTTTTTCTTTTTTGTTTCAATTGAAACACGAATAACAAAATATTCCCTGCATGTAAAATGGTATTTTTTACATATCCAGCCAGATTTTCAGTTCAGGGGATCTCTATTTTCCTTTTGAGAATATCAGCAGGGAAACCTTTAAGGTATTTCTTCAAATGCTTTTCTCCAGTGTTGAATTTATGTGTAAACAGAGAAAAAGGGCTAAAATATGTGAACATCTGTCATTTTTGCAATGAAATGCTTTGCTGTCTCTGGATAGCTGGCTAACCTTTTCCTTCATTAACTTTTCCATAGCAACTTGCTGCTTTAGCCCACACTTCATATGCTCAGTTTTGTTTGATTTCTATTGCTGACAGCCCATTATTTCCTTTCGCTACCAAATGGCTTCTTTTCTTGCTTGCTTTGAAAAATAAACAGCCCCAGAACTTTTCTTTTTAAGCTGACATAAAGTCTTCAGCCATTCTTCCTTATGGATTTGTCTCCTCATTAAAGCTGTTAGTTACAAAGACTAAAATGACCAGATTAATATTTAAAACTCCATCTTCAGTTGTATAAGTTGTGTTAGCTAAAGCAATGAAAGCAAAGCTACTCTTCTCTTTCTGAATTATAAACTGCAGCTGATTCACATTAGAAAAGCCATAAAATGTGAGCAGCAAGGAGCCTAAATGCCCCCTTCTCCCAGGAGTGTACAGCTGGCTTTGGAGCAGATGAGGCAAAGGTAAGTGTTAAGAGTTGTTAAGCAGCTCTACCTGAGCAGCCCCACCAGACACCCAGGGCACACAGGGCTCATCTACGGAGGGAGTTAGTGGGGAACTGAGTGACATTAAAAAGAGCACATTTAGGTCAGATCCTAGGAAGAAATTCTTCACTATGAGAGTGGTGAAGTCTGCCCAAAGAGGCTGTGGCTGACCCAGCCCTGGAAGTGTTCAAGAGCAGTGTGGATGGGGCTTTGAGCAACCTGCTCTAGTGGGAGGTGGACTTGCCTCTGGCAGGAGGCTGGCACTATGTGAGTCCTGTCCAACCCCAACCATTCTGGGATTCTGTAACCATACAATACCTGGTCCACATTAATCTCTAAACAGAAAGGTACAGTACAAAGGGGTGTGGTGCAGTTCTGCAGTCAGACAGACAGACAGAAAATTCCCCCAGACTATTAAATCAGGAGTGCAACTTAGTTCTATCTATACACATTCACAAATTCTTAGTCTTGTGTTGAAGACAGTTATACTTCAGGAGGTGCTTAAAAGACTTCCTTCTCCTCACCACCCAGCCACTGACAAGGAGAATCTGAGACCATGGCAGCAGTTTTTGCACCTGCCTCTGGTCAGAAAGCCTCTGTGTGCAGGAGATGGCAACACTGTCAGGTCTACCCAGACAGAATCATTGCCTTTAATTGCTCTGGTCAGAATCAAACCTCTTCAGCATATCCAAAGGGTGAAGGCAGAAGGCATGCAGGCAGTAGAAGAATAGAGATGCTCTTTAATGTCTACCTTCTGACCACAATGAGAATATGTGTTTAAATCTGTTGTCTCTGATTATCAGAGAAGCTGCAATTTCTCTTTGTTCTCTCACCTGTTTTCCTTCTGTCTGTACTCTTTGAATAGGGCACATTTGTCACTCACCTTTTAGTTGCAGTTGTCATTTGTAAAATTTCTCTGAAAGTTTAATGAATCATCACACATTAGTCACTACACATATATGAGTATATTTCTATTCCCTGATGCTTCCTGTAGCTTTCATTTTCTCTAATTCTAAGAATCCCATTTTCTGTCTTCCAGTACTGTGTTCCCATCATTCTTCCTTTCTCTAGTATCTTTGTGTCATTATGGAAAGGCAAATAGAAAAGAAAGAAGTTGCAACTGTTAAAAAGAAAACCAGAAAGTTCCTTCTTTGTTAGAACAATTAAACATTTTCCTTTTTTTTTTTTTTAAACTTAGTTCATGCCTGGGCTAGAAACACATGGCATCCACAAATCTGAGTAGTTCCACTTATTAAAGAACCTTTCTATAAATTATTTTTATGTAGGTTTTCTAGCCATGCCCACATCTTTTTTAAGCAGACTATTAAAACCAGTTCAATGTGGTGAATTCTACAAACAGCCCAGCCTTGTATGAAACACTTCAAAAATTTCTGGAGCAGTTGTTTACATTTTTCAAGAGTATGATCCATTTGTCAGTGTACTTTTTCCCCACACAAGTACATATCAATTTGTTTCCCACAGATTCTCCTGGGTCACCTAATTGTTCTGCTTTTCTTCATAGAACTGAAAAACAAAATCAGTGTGATTAATGATGAGAATTTTCAGATACAGTCAAGACACATGGATACTACCTATTCCTTCTTATATTATCCTAAGTTTAACTTATTTATTTTACAGGAAGGAGTCCCAAATCACATTGAGGAGTGGGTTTATATGTGTCTGTGGCACAAGGACCTGAGAAAAATTTTCTACCCAGCAGTTCCATCAGACATTTCAATAAATTACACAAGAACCAGTGAGGCTGTCAAAGGAAACCTGTGAAGCAGATTTTCAGTATCATCTTCAGTCATACCACACAAAACTGAGCTCACACAGTTTGGAATATGAACCACATATGGCATCTCAGCTTTTATTAACCTCCATCCCTAAAAAGCCTATCATAGAATCATAGAACTGTCTGGGTTGGAAGGGACCTCAGAGATCATCAAGTCCAACCCTTGATCCACTCCCGCTGCAGTTCCCAGCCCATGGCACTCAGTGCCACATCCAGGCTCTTTGGAAAGATCTCCAGACACGGAGAATCCACTACTTCCCTGGGCAGCCCATTCCAATGCCTGATCACCCTCTCCAGAAAGAAATTCTTTCTCATCTCCAACCTAAACCTCCCCTGGCACAACTTGAGACCCTGCCCTCTTGTCTTGCTGAGAGTTGCCTGGGAAAAGAGCCCAACACCCCCAGCTCCCTCAGCCCTTCCTCACAGCAATTCTGCTGGATCCCTTCACAGCCTCCTTGCTCTTCTCTGGACCTGCTCCAGCACCTCAATCTCCTTCCTGAACTGGGGGGCCCAGAACTGGACACAGGACTCAAGCTGTGGCCTCACCAGGGCTGAGCACAGGGGCAGAATCCCTTCCCTGGACCTGCTGGCCACGCTGTTCCTGAGCCAGCCCAGGATGCCATTGGCCTTCTTGGCCACCTGGGCACACTGCTGGCTCCTGTTCAGCTTCCTGTCAATCCAGACTCCCAGGTCCCTTTCTGCTACTCTGTGCCCAGCCTGGAGCTCCCCATGGGGTTGTTGTGGCCAAAGTGCAGGACCCGGCACTTGGCCGTGTTGAACCTCATCCCATTGGAATCAGCCCAACTCTCCAGTCTGTAATGGAGGAACAGCTAAAAAGATCTTGTTATTTGCATTAAGAAAATATTACTAAATACATTACATCTAAAAAATATTTAAAAATTCTTGCCAAAACCAAGTCTTACAGTGATTCATGTTCCCCCCAAGCTTGCTTCAAAAACAGAGGAAAAAATCTCTCCTTTCAAAAACTGCAAATCATGAGAATAGTTGAAACTTGTGCTTTTCTTTAAAATAATTTAATCCTGTTGAAAAGGGAGGTGGGATTTTGATCAGCTTTTGGTTCAGCATACTTTTGTACATCTTCTGTAAAATATATGCAAACTGCAAAGGTCAATATTTGCCCCTGAGTTAAGTGTGGCCCCTACAGTGCAGCTGCAGTTTGTACCAACCTGCCACTGAAGCTCCCTGAGATGCTGTCCACACACTCATCACCCTGAAGAAGAATTAATGATGAAACATTTCAAACACCATGCCTAGAGGTGCATCAGTTAGGCTTTTTGCTCTCCCCTTTGAGCATTTCGAAGCCATCAGCATGTGGCAAGGTGGCAACACAAACACATTTATTCCTCTGTCACAAACAGCATAATGGAAAATTAACAGACTGATACTTTGTTCTGGCTGCCAGGCTTCCTCCTATTGCTTTTTCAGAGCCAAATTAATAATTAAGAAAACAATTAATTTAAGTGGGAGTATGAGTATGCTGGATCCATCTCAAAGATCTCCAGCCAGAGAGACATTGCCCTTACTTCTTTTCAAGCCACTACTTCATATCTGAGATGGGTTGCTAAGCTACTGTAACATTCTAATTTTACAGAGAAAAACTGGGTTTTGCAAACCCAGAAACAGAGAAACAGAGAACTGGGTTGCAAACCAAGCATTGCAGCCCAGCACACAGGGCTGCTGCCTCTCGGGCTGTATTTTTTGAAAGTGTTGCTGACTCCATGCTGTAACTTGTATTTTGAAAAAGGCATGTCTGATGCATCTCCCAAAAGGTAAAATAATCCCCAAACAACAAAATCAAGCCTTGAAAATCTCATTTCTCCAAACCTTCCAAAATCAGACTTTAAGAAGAAGCTACTAGATAATAACAAAAGCCACCCTAGCTGGCAAAAGGTCTGGCCTGAAAACCAGGAATATTGTGTTTCTTCCATCTGAACATAAAAAGAATTGGTTGTGTTTCAATTAAAAGCAGAGAAGAACAAACAAAACTGAAACAAGGGGAAAAGGGAATTGGCAGTTCAAGTGGTTCAAAGTGCACTTATCACACTCCTAAAACTACTGAGTGTTTGATCTGACATAGTTCAGAGAGTAAGTCCTGCTACACTTATAGCATCTTTTCCCACGAGTGATCATATTCAGAGATTGTATAAAAAAAAAAATCTCCCTCATAAAATCTGTTGGTTTAGTGAGGAATGCATTTTGACTTAAATCTTAATTCTCAGTCTGGACAGATTTCACTTTTTCACTGAGACTATCTAAGAGCTTTAAAACAAAATCCAGTACAAAAGCAGGATTAGAGCTGTTCTGCTAAGTCCAGCTAATTATGAGCACTGTTGGAAGAGACAAGTCACATTTTAAAAATATTTTTCAGATCAAAATACACATCAATTTGCAAGCATATTAAATATTTTCTCTGTTACAAGGACAAGATCTCCTGCCCTTCCACATGCCAGGTATAAGCACTGGAAGCATATAGAATAATTTACAAAAAAGCCAGTCTGATTTTAGCAAAGTCACCTGCTTCACATATCTTTAAGACCTGGTTTATTGAAAATAAATCAGGAACAAGAAAAAAAAATCCCAGCACTGGAAGTTCAGTCACACTAACACTCAGTCATCAATAAGGAAAAAACTGCATTCAGCCCTATATTCTCTCTGCTTTTCAAATAGTCTAAACCTAAGTCAGTGTTTTCATACATAACCAAGAGATTCTATCACAATCATTCAGTAGAATAAAAAGTGCAGAAAAATTACCTAGCATTGCAGGAAGAAAAAAAAAATTAATCCTAAATCCTGTCCAAAATGCAGGATAATTTCAGGGCAAGCTATGCTATACTATATATACTAAATATATACACACACTATATATACTATATACTCCTTCTGGAGGTACCACACCGCTGCCCTGATCAGGAGATTTTGTACCTGCTGGCTGGTGATTTATAGTTCCTCCTTGAACCCATGTCCATGCATTTACACTTTTAAGCAAAACAGTGCAAAAGTTCTCAGCCAAAGGGTACTTTATTTATTGCCCTGTGCAGTATTTGCCCAGAAGTGTTGAGGCACCACCATCCTGTGATAAAACTCTGCTCCATGGCATCATCCCACTCTTTCTTTACTTCTCACTCCCCACACACTGAGGATTCTGATGTTATACCTTTCCCTCCATTATTTTTTTTACAGCAGAAACAGAAATTCATCACACCATCTAGCTTAAACTGGGCAATCAGATCCAAGTGGGTATGAGGGGAGTGGCTCCTCAAAACATGCAAATTAAACAGAAAGTTTCAGATTTTTGTGTCCCTTAGACTGCTAAGCTCCAGCATGCCATGGAACAAGTCTCTGAGGGAAATATTCTACAGGAAATAAAATCATCCACTGTTTCTTCCTACCAAAACCATCTTCCAACATGATAAATGAACTCTCACATAATTAACTACATGCTTATTTCTGGATTATTCAGAAATAAGGTGTGTGTGTGCATATATCTCATATATATTGTATACATAGCACACATACCCATTCCATGCTGAACTTCCTGAGGTAAGGATTACCCTGCACTACACTGAAGATGACATGCTTTTCAGAAACTTCAGGAAGTAGAAAGGGAGCAACAGCATTGCCCTTCTCATCCCTAAAACTCAATCACATTTGAAAAAACACCACCATTTGTCTTATCGAATTCAATTAACAAAATTAAAGTTAAGTTTCACTTCCCCAAAGTCTCTTCAGGAACTGCAATGATTTCCTTTCCTCTTACCATGGACACCCTGCCAAGGAAAACCAATTGGATTTTCCTGTCTCCCTGCCCTTCCTTTGGTACAGAGAGAGGCAAAACATGATTCACTTCCCCTTATATTGAAAATTAAAATCTTCCTTATTTCTCAGAAAAGCAGAGTTACCAAACCTCAATAACTAAATATCTAAACCTATCTGATTTTTCTTTGCCAAAAGTCCTTTCTTAAGCCTATGCATTTCCCAGATTTCCTTTCCTAGTGCATGAGGTATTTTCTAGTAGCAATAAGAAACAGATCTAAATGCTTTCCTTCCTTGGAAGCATGCAGGGCCAGGCTGGATGGGCTGTGGGAGGTGTCCCTGCCCATGCAGTGGGGTTGAAACTGGATGAGCTTTAAGGTCCCTTCCAACCCAAACCAGTCTGTGATGCTATGATTCAAAACAAATTTTTTAAGATGTAAGCAGAAGATAGTGGCCTGGGAGCACTCTCATCTGGTCTGACTGGTGGCTTAACGTCCAGAAGGAGCTCTGTGTTTCACAACCTGAAAAAGCACTTAGGTATCTGTGCTTGTTGTGGAACAAGCCTCACCTGTCAGCTCCAACCAAAAAACAAAAAAAGATCTATCTCCTGCAGACAGATCTAATTAGAATACAGCAGAATCCTTTCACTGGCAAGGTTATGTTCAGCCTCAGAGAGAAGTGAGTGGGACAGCAACAATCAGCAAGGAGGATTACATACATTAAGACTTGGTGTGGAAGCAAGGATGTAAATAGCATCTATGCTGCTAATTAGACTAATGTAAAGGCAACACTTAGTTGTTATGCATCAGAAATACCAGAACAAAAAAACCAAAAACCAGTGGGAAACAGCACTCTGAAGTCAAGCACAGCATTTTCCAGCAGAGCCAACCTTTAGTAGCATAAAAGCAGAGATGCAAATTACTTCCTGCTAATATGCTGCAAGAGTCCTTACCAGAAGCATTACCAAGAAGGATCTATGTGTGTGGGTGACTGAACAAACAAATACAAACAACAGAAAACCCCAAACACCCACCACCACCTATTGCTGTTTGCTTTCTTGACTAAAACTACAAAAAGAAACAAACTGGCACACTCTGAAAAAAAAAACACCAAAACTCATCTCTACTACACAAACATCAACTGTGTGTACATGTGGGTGTAAGTGCACACATACAGAAAAATGACAGCATTTTCATTAGGGAATACTGACTTTAATTGTGTCAGAAAATTGAATTTTGCTGAATTGATCTATCATTAATCATAGATGTGATTTTTAGTTCTGGATTATGTTCCTTAATGACAGAAAATATGAAGGGTGTGGAAGTAAGTTTTTTTGCTTTTCAACCAGATATTGGGTCCTTACACTTCATATTCCTAAATGTCCCATGTGGCAAAGTTCAGAATGAGTTAAGAGACACCAGAGAAACGAATGATGTTGAAATTTTGTTCAGCCTTTCCAAACTGGCTTGTTCTGTGAATCAATCATGACAAGAGACCATCATGATTTGCAAGCTGAGTGTTTCCTGACTCACAGGTACCCCCAAACCATACAGAGAGATTTAAACCACCACTTGAAATAGTGAGCTCATGATTAAAGTATGGTTTTGAGCACCACACTGTTAAAAAGGTAACCACACAGATAAGGCAAACAACTGCACACACACATATTGTGTGTTTTTCAGTTTCTACTTCTCTCCATCAGATTAAGATTTACTAAAACTTCTTTGCTTCCTCAGTCCAATATAATTTGAGTATAATTTTATTCCAATGGCCAAAATCCATCTTTTCATAAACTTATTAGGTCCCTTCCAACCTGGGCTGTTTGATGATTCTATGAATACAAATATTAATAGAAATTTGCAAAACATTAATATAAATGATACAAATATTCATAAAATATTGCATCCACAGTGACACTCCCTTGGCATTATTCATAAGGCTAAAATGTGACAGTTTCATTAAATATATACACTGCCATAATATTTATATTCTTTGGTATTAAAAAAATGTTAAAAGCCAAATATTTCCAGGCCACCTACCTCTTACCTTCTTCCCCATCCCCAATACAACCCCTTCATTGACTAAGGAGGCATCATGGAATGTTTCAGGACCATTTCTGATGTTTTGCACTGTAATACCTTTTGTTAAGTGTCTGAACCAACCAACCAAGATTACACATTACCCACTCCTACTTGCAGAGGATTGTACTGACAGACTGGGGTGTAGTGTCTCAGCTCCACTATCCACTAGGGGTTAGGCTGACCTGGTACTGGGAATGAGCAGACTTTTCTGTCTTTAGTAGGCTCTGGGTGTCTGAGAGCCTTCCTGCTGGAGGGCTGCACAGAACTTTTGCCTGTCAGCACACTGCTTCCTCCCCTGGTCCAACATTGAAGGAGCTTTCAAACATCAGCACTACCTTTATCTTTTTGGGGTTTTTTCCTGGTTTATGGCTGACACATATTCTAGCCTCGTGACACAATACAGCCCTTTCTAGGACTAGAAGCCCCTGTCTTATCTAGATTGTTTTATCTTTGCTACTTAGTTTCTCTAACAACTTTGTTATATCCTGTTCCAGAATAAATCATCTACTGTAAGCATAAAGGAACACAATGTATTTATAAAATAGAACTAATTTCCCTCTTTATCACTACAAGTACCCGTCACTGTCTGCAAGACAAAAACCAGGCAGTTTCACAGTCACAGCAGCCAAGTTCTCTAATGTCCTGTGAAGATGACTATTCTGAGATTTCCAGGGAAATTTTACCACACTGCAGACCTTTAAGTGTAATTTCCAACAACATCTCTAGGAAATTTAGGTTAACTTTCAGCTACAAATGTGCTTGACCTATAGCCAAAAAACTGAGCACCCAAAGTGACAAGGAGGATAATGACCTATACTCAAAGATTCCCTAGATGTGTGTAGCATGTTAAACCTACAATAGGAATTCTGTACTTCCATCTCAGTGCTCTGCTTCTCAGAACCTAAGACTGCCCCAAAATAAATACTAATTAATTATAGCTGGATCAGCAAAGAGATTGGCCTTAATTCTAGCTATCTGCTGTATTTTATTCCCCAGTTGTGCAGGAGAATGTTATAGGCACAATGGGACTATTCCAAAGTCAAGCAATAGGCACAGCACTTCTCATAGCACCCAGAGGTGTAAAAGCAGAGTGATGGTCAGCAGGCGAAGCCAGCTGCTCCTCTCACATAGGGGCATCATACCTGTATTACCTGCTCACATAGGAAATAATAGAAAAACTGTTCTTTCTTAAGTATTCCACATTTATATAACAATTCATTGCTCCACAGATACCAAAGAAACCTCCAAAGAAGGGAGGTAACACTTAACAGCTGAAGAATCTACAGAGAGAGCAGTGATCTGCCCAATGTCAAAAACCAGGACAAACAGGAAAATTTGGGGTCAGTCCATAACTTTTGGATCTCAATACAGAGTTTTTGGTCTACCCAGCATATTAGACTTAACGTGCCTGTTTCATTTGCCCTCAGCCATGAGCTGGGTGGATCCAGGGACATTCATGGAGAAGCATTTGTAACTCCAAGGGAAGCAGCACAAATGTGACTGAAACTCATGTCTCCTGCTTCAGGTAGGTGATTGCCTAGAAATGTTCTTATGATGATGTATTACACCTCAGCCTTTGCTGTGCAGAAGATGTCTGATTAGAGACTAGGGAACACAGCCTTCATTTTACTCTTCCACTCCCAAGATAGCAACTCAGTATTTTTCCTCTACGGACAGATATTTTATTGTGCCTGGTCAGGAATAGTCACAGATTGAACCAATGGATTCCTTGGCCAAGGTTGTGCTCGTGTCTTTCCACTTCAAGCTCAGTGTCAGGGTTTAACACTGGCAATTAAGCCAAGTACCAGATGCTCTCTATTAATCTCTCTCTCCTCCCTGATAAAGAAAGGAGAGAGAATAAGGGAGAGACTGATGGGTTGGAAACTAAAGTACACAACTTTAATGAAACAGTAATGATAAATAGGAAAAATTACTAAATCTATACAAATATACAGGAAAATGGAAACCACATTCCTCCCCCCTATCACCCCAGTAACTCTCACCTCAGCCCCGAGGCTGCAGGGCAGCCCTGGGAAAGTCCAGGCTGGAATCCTGGGGTCAGGAGCAGTGGGGAGCTGGAGGCAGGAACACACAGATATGGGCTGGGATGGATCAGGAGCACAGGCAGAGGAAGGGATGGAATCCTCCCAGGATGCCGGGTGAAGGAAGGGAAGCAGGAAAGGCAGGAAGGGCAGGAAGCTGGAAGCAGGAAATCTGGCTTGGCCCTCGTGATCCCTCAAATTTATCCTGAGTATGAGGTGTATGGGATGGAATCCTCTGTTTGGTCAGTTCTGGCATCTATCTTGTCTGTTCCTCCCCAAAGGAGGCTGCAGGTGGGGCCTCTTTATTCCTTCTGGAGGGTAAAAGTTTTCCTCAGAGCTGAGCAGTGTCCTTGGCTCTGCACACCAGTCTCTAGCAGTAACTATAAACATCAAGTGTTATCAGTCCTAGAAGCACACACTGTCTGAGAAACTTGCTGTTCATTTCAGCAAGTGCAGCTGCTTACAAGAGACTGAGCTAAAAGCAAAGGTACAAGACAGAAAATCACCTTTATCCTGGCGCAAACCAGGACACTCAGCCACATGGATATAAAGAATTAGCAATGCCTTTTAGCTATAGCTTCAATATTTTTGGCTCAAATTTTTTCTTCCAAGAAAAAAATGCTAAAATACACAGAGTAAAATTAGAGCTCTGGTCAACAACTGGAATTAAGTCCCTTCACCTACATACTAGTCCATATTTTGTTTCAAACAATAAGACATGAATATCATCCCAACAAAAAGAGATGAATATTATCCCAACAAAGTGAGCAGAAACCTTTCCACCCTTAAAAGAAGAGTCAGGTTTAGGTTCTTAATCTCAGAAGGAATAAATCATGATAGAGCTGAAAAGGTTCAGGAAAACAAGCATATTGCAAAGTGCACATATCACCACCATGGCTGATTTTGTTAACAATGTTTTCAAAAAGCAGAGGGAGGACAGGGGTTGGTGGGTGGGTGAATGTTTGTACAGGTACTTCAGTAGGTCCCGAGGCAGGAATCCTGGAATTTAATTTCAACACCAAACTGATAGTGACAGCTTTTTACAGCTTCCCTGTCCATAGTCCACTCCTGCCAATCAAAGGATGAAGAAGAAAACACCTGCTCTGCAGCTAAGGTGAGGAGGAAGAGTCTCTCCATCTGGCTAATCATCAGGTCAAGAGGACAATGGTTCCCAAGCAAATTTATTCACCAGAAGCCAGGAAGAACCCATTGTCTGATGGCACAACAAGGTGCAGAGAATGCTTTACAGCTGCTTAAACATGTTAAGAAAACCCAGAATACCTGGGAGAGTTATCAGGTTACACACCTAGTGTCTCCCCATAATCACATTCTCTCATCTGGAAATGTCTTCATCCTAACACCTCTTCCTTAAACTCTTGTGACCTGTGCTATTTTCACTTTTTACCTGCTCCTGCACAAATGCATCTGATCATCCTTTATGTTAGTCATATCTCAGAGCTCTAAGTGTAGGGGTTACACAGGGAAACATTTATATTGATTAAAAAGACACGACCTTACTCTTGGGAACAGCTGGTCTTCTGTTTCTACTTCATGTAATTATATACATCTTGAAGCAATTTTCTCTTTACTGTAGAAAAGAAAGATTTTTACTAGAGTGATGTACCTCAGAGATGGTCAAAACCTTCAGGATTTAGAATTCAGATCAGTGTATTCAAAGAATGTATTTTGCAACAGAACATTGACAGAGCCTTTGCAACATTGATATATTTCTCTAAAAAACTTAGAATTTTGTCTTCTAGAGCATGTTATAAATACTTTTTAAATTCAGTTACAAACCAAACTGAAGCTGAGAGTAGGCTACAAAACACCACTGACCTTTATATTTAATTATTACCTCCCTTGGATATGTGGGGAAAGTTATGCACAAATCAGCTAACTGAGTTTTCTGTACACAGGGGTGATCCATGGCAGGGCAGAGAATAAAAAGCCCCATTTCCTGGCTACTACACTTCATTTGAACAGAACACAGTGGATCTTCTCCAGAATTTTACCTATAGTCAAGTCAGCTCAGCTGTTGTTGCATTTTAGAGACAGGGAAACTCCACATTGTCTAAATCAGTGGTGAATGAGTAACTTCAGCTATGTGACAGGTGTTAGATTTTATTACTTGTTCATTACTTTTCTTCAGACATTACTAGCTTGCTGAAAGCTATAGTAGCCAATAAATGACTGACAGAATAGCAACAAGTTAGTGACAGAAGTTTGACCATCCTTACAAGACAGATTTTTAACTATCAGAATGATTTTTGTCATTATCCAAAGAAACCCTTTCACCTCAAATAGCAATTCCAGTAGCAATTCAGTACAAGAATTATTAACAAAAATGTTCTGATGTAATATTACTTGAAACATAACAAAAAGACTTCTGAATTGTAGCATGATCACTTGCACTGCATGTGTACCTATGATGTGAGAACTTAATAAAACAAGCAGCAGCAAAAATGTGAGGGATAGTAGAAAGCTTCTGAAAACCAGACAGCTGACAGTAATTTCAAATACTTGCTGATAGCTGAAGAGTGCTTAAGGCCAAAAGAATCCATATGAGAAAAACTGTAAGAAAATACAGAAAAACAATTGTCCAACACCAGCTCTAGCCATCTGTCACACAGCAGGCTGACTGATGGCTTGCAGATTTACTCCTATGTGTGGGCAGATTAGTTTCTTTGGTCATTATTTATGATAAAGCTGAACCTGCTTTAAGCTACAGTGAAAATGCAATTTCCCAATTGCTTGCAGTGCTCTGAAGCCCAATGATTTGCAGAATTAAACCCAAGAATAATGGCCATGCAGTCATTTAACTAATTACTTTAAATAGAATTTGTAACAAACATGGACAGCCACTTGTGGTATTATTATCCCGTTGCTCACTTTTCCCCAGTGAAAACAGTGGTGAAAATCAGTAACAGCCTGTTTCACAAATCACAATCTATTTAACTTCTTTGAAGTTGTATCAAAGTTTGTTTGAAAGGCTATCTCTGAGAATTATTTGACAGAGTAATATGAGTTGGAAGTTTATAACAGCAAGAAGCTTGACCAGCCTGCCAAGTTTCAAATGAATTTGGTACAAAGACGTTTGTGGGGAGAGAGAAACATCTCACAGCAGCACTGGTTTAAGGCTTCCAGTCCAACTCTGGCTTTGCCTGCAGAAAACATTGTTTTGGGTGGAAGAGGGCCAGAGGAGATTAAGCACAAAGAGCAGTTGCAGCTTGGTGTTATATGAAAGGGATAAAACATTTCTGAATTACAGTGCTTTTCCAAATGTGATATTTGCACATCTCAAATAGGTCAAAACAAACATTTGCCAGTCTGTCCCACAGGAAGAGAAGACACTTGCACAGAATTGCTCTCCCCACTCATAGGACCCAACGTCTACATGAGAAGGTGACTGAAACAAGACATCTGTTAAGAAACTTCTTATATTATGATTGTAGTGGGAAGTTAACACTTTAAGAGCAGAAAGATTGCCTTAGCATCAAGGAAGTGTTTTACTATCTATCTTCTTCACTGACAAGAGGTGAACATTTTGGCAAAGGATATCATTCTAGATTGAGTGCAGAACATGGGCATTTCCCTCTACTTTCCTGTTAGCTCATGGCGGGATGGTATTGTGCAAAGTTTACAATATCTTTCAGTTTTACAGACAAAATGCTTACTAAGTGACTAACAATGCTGTTTGCAAAAACATCATTGCACAAATTTTTTATTACTCACATAGAGCAAAATATTCCCTTTGAATCCATGTAGAGTTTTGTGCAACATCTTTGTAAGCACTTTTAGAAGCAAGGGAAAAATAAACATGATTTTAAAGACAAATTGCTAAGTTAGTTGCTTTCCTCTGGAAAATAACAATCCCTGTGTGCATGTTTAATACAGAGCAGATGTACTGATAATAATGAAGTCATTTTAAATACCCAGTTTAGCGAAGATACCCAATAATGAGTTCTACATTTGACTTTTTCCAGGCCTTAAAACTATTTTTGTGAGACGGCTCCACTAAAATAAACTACCACATACCAAGCTACTTCAGAACAAATGCTTGCTCTCAGACCCAGATCCAGGCTAATCACACGCCGAGTTTCATTCATCATCCTCCTCAGGTTCCCAGTGTTACCTCCGACGAATAGATCCCCTAAGGGATGCCTTCAGGAGGTCCCCCGCTGCGGGTGGATGTAATCCTTACTTCCACAGCTTCTCAGCACACGAGGGTCCCATCCCTCCAGCAGCAGCCAAGGCGTGGGCCCCGTTCGGGGGGCGGTGGCTGTAGTGGCCCCTCCTTGGTGCAGCTCCCGCTCGGGTCCGCCCCCTCCCTGCTCCGGCACCTTACACCCGAGGAAGGGCGAAAGTAGCTCCGCAGGAGAGCGGAGTTGGGGCCAGCCCAGCACCAGCGGGACGGGACATCCCGTCCCATTCCTGTCCAGACGAAGGACGCAGACACCGAGCGAGGAAGGAGGAGAGGAGCGGCGGGAAGCGTGGCCGGTGAGTGAAGGGGACGGCGGCTCCGGGAATGCGGGAGCGGGGCAGAAGGGGCGGCGGGAGGGCTGCGAGTCCTCGCACTTCCATCCCGGCATTGTCAGAGAGTGTCAGTGCGGAGCAGAGGGGAGGAGAACTGAGGGAGAATGAATCAACGCGCTTCAACTTTAACAACTCTTGCTAAGCGTTCATTAAGAGCACTTTGCAGAGGTCTGATGCTCCTTACGCAGCTCCTCCCGGCTGCGGGGCGGAGCGGCGGGAGCCGCGGGGTCCGGCACCAAGAGAGTCCCGGGACGCAGGCACAGAGCTCCCACGGAGCCCATCCCAGTAAAAAAAAGTGGACTGGGGCCGTGGAAGAAGCTTAACCAGCTCTCGTCCCCAGAGGAGGGGTGCGAGTTGCAGTCCCGGGCTGCAGGGCTCGTCCGGGATGTGTCCGGGTCGGGGAAGAAGGGAAAGAGGTTGGTGAAGTCCGGCGGGTCGGTCACACGGAGCGGGCACACGCGTTACCTAGATGGAGAGGGTTAGGGCCAGCCTCTGTCTACCTGCAAAATATCTGTGTCCTTAGTTTAAGCATCTTTCTTTTGACCAATGCTAGGGAGCCATAGGGTACAGCTGAGAAAAGGAGGGATGGAGGGAGGGTTTTTTATGCCCTGGTTTAAGGAAGAAAGAGTGACAAATCGGAAGAACGAGCTGCCTGAACGGTAACCCTCGTCCCTTCCTGAAGACAGTCAGGCTTTGGCAGCTGGGAGAAAATCCTGGATGCCTCCTTTTCCATACAGATCTTGTGGCATTTCTCAAATGCATAGGGTCATTAAGAATCATGGAATTATTAAGGTTGGGTAAGACCTCTAAGATCATCAAGCCCATCACATCCAAAGGGAGGTAATGGGAATGGGGTCTAGTAGGGCCATAGCCTGCTCCAGTCCTGTATTCCTGATGTAGCCTTCCCAGTCTTGCCTTTGCAGACACTGAGCAGCAATGATGGAGAAAGAATCAGTCTTCTTGGATAAGCTGTTTCTGAGCTGTTTGCTGGCCAAGCATCATTCTCTCTAGCTATAAGAGACCTTGTGCTTCACTACTTCATCTTGGCTGTCTATTTCAGCAAGCAAAACTAAAGCTGTCTGGAAAAAGGTAGGAGGTTGTTTAAGTCAGATATATGTAAAGTCAGATATATATAAAACCAACCCAGGGGAGACTTTGGACATTCAAGGGGTTGTTGCCAAAATGTGAAGGAATTCATCATATTGCTACTGGAAGGTTACCAGGTGATTAAATAGGCTCCTAACTGTATTCCAAGAGACAGAAAAAAGAAAAAAAAAAAGCAAAAAAAAAAAGCTTTTTACATTAATTTATCTAAATGAACTGAAACCAAGCTTTTACATAATAGTAAAAGGAGACAGTAAATCTTCTCACACCTGCTGGGATTTCTAAACTTGTTTTTGTGATGAAGATTTTCCTACAGTTTAAAAGTACCAGAAGTTCACTTGGGTTGAAATTCAAGTTCCTATTGGTAAATCCCCAAAGTAATTTTGTAATGATCAGCACTTCAGTAGCTCCTGGGGGACCAAGGGGAGGGAGATTCACAATATTAATCTGATTTTCTTTGATCCTAAAGAAGGGTGCAATCTGGCTTATAAAGTGTTAAAAACACTACTCTGTGGTCTTATTTTTTATAATAGATCCTAGTGAAGTATTAGGAAGACCTTTGCTATTATTAATTGCAATATTACTGTGAGCATGAACTAATTTGTGCTTATCCTGACCAGCCACTAACTCTGGGGCAAGAGGATTTCTAAGATCTTTCCCTCTTTTGAAGAATAGCATTTTTGGGTTCTTCAAGATCTCCACTAAGAGCTAGAGAAAAGAGAGGACATCTTGAGGGATGTGAATATGAACTTGAGAGATCCATCTTTGTTGAAGCTGAATTACTTCTGTTGTAAAACAGGTTTACTCCCCATCTAGCATTTCCTCAGCATTTGGAGGAGTTATTGACTCTATGTGCTCATCAGGCTTCATGAGTGGTTAATTTATTCTCAATTAGACACAGAAACTTCCTTTATCCAAACCCAGTTCTTGCTGTTGGAAACCATTAAATCACATAGTAAATAGCAGATGTAGTGTTGGGGTATGCAACCTCAACATTTAAAGGACTAATGACTCCTGTTTGCACACTGGTTTTTTGGGGTTTTTTTTTTTGCTAGTGATCCCAAGTAGTGACTCACCAAGTCACTTGGAAAGAAACAGTCAGATCTCAAGAGCTGAATGCCTGGTTAGGTTATATTTTAAAAAGTTAAGAGAGTTAACTGTATTTCAGATGCAGAAAGATCAAAACCAGCTAGTTTTACATTTTGACATGGGTTAGAGTAAGTAGTAACAAAGGGTGGAATCCAAACTCTGAGGATTTGATTGCTATCTCGTATGAAAGGTGTCCTGTATTAGTGAGCTGGATTAATGAACTCCAAGAACAGATCCCCAGAGGAAGAGGGAAGATAAGAGTCCTCCAGAACTCCACTACTTAATGACAATAGCACGTAAATACTGGTTTGTTGAGAGATCACACTGATAACAAACTCAGATGCTGTGGGTGATGTTCAAGCTAGCAGGGAAAATTAATACCCTATCTGGAAGCCTTAGGACTTCAGCCATGATGGGTTCTCCCCCAATCTCTGGGCAAAAAAATCCATATATGGGAAATACTCCCACAGAAACAACACTGTCTTTTTATCATGGAAAAACTGACATTGAGAATGACTTAAACCAGAAAGCTGAGCCTCTGGAAGGAGAGTTCAGTATAAGCCTGAGCTGATTTTGAAGGCCAGAAAATTCTTTGGAATGTGTCCATCTTCTGTTAGTTCTTTTGGTTTTACAAGTCATAAAATTTAGGCTCAGTGTTCAGCCAGCCAGAGGGGAAAAAAAAAAAGTTATCCCCTGATAATTTCAGGTTAAAATTTTGATTTGAAAAATATATTTCTTCAGAAAAAAAAAAAAGCAAGTATATGTCACTGTACAGTAGTATCTAGAAAATTGTTGAAATGAGTAGTTGATTATAGTGCTGAACATATACACATCAACAACAACTTAAACTTAGGAAGGGTCAGTATTAGTAAGTCAAAATGAAGGTCCATCAGCAGAGGACAGCAGCATTGTACAGCTGGGAGGGTGGGGTGAGACAGGGCTCTAGAATAAAACAGAAACACTCCTGTCCAGGAGGTTTCTAAGTCTCACTTCATGCAACCAGCACTTGAAAGCTATTGAAGCTGTAGTTTCAGATTACCCTAGTTTAGGTGATCCTACTGGAAGTTAAAACATTACATTTAAGATGTCTGCCTACTAATGTTAACTCTGCTAAGAGCACTGAATATAAAACCACCTTCTTTCTGCTCTAGGTCTGTTCGTCAGCATGCATTGCAGCTGTCAGTGACACACATTCATTAACAGTAACCATTAAAAGAAAAACCCAAACACAACAGCTTTCAAGTTCAAGTGGCTAGAACTACAATATAGTTTTGTTGAGGACTGTCTAGATATTCTTCATTTTAAACTCTAATACAAAGAAAAGAGTGTAGCTGCTTTCTTAGGATGAGTAGATTCTAGTGATAATCTAGCTGTATATAGCTAAATGTTGCTGCCAGATTAGATGACATTTTTAGGATGCTTGTTGGATAATTGTTCATGAGCTTTATTCACTGAGTCAAAGGAGATGGATCTAATAATATCAATGCACTAGAAGAAATCCAATTCATTATAGTATCAAATGTAATTTGATGGTTTTAATTTTTATATGTTACTCCTGGAATTCACTGTTCCATTTGTGGGCTTCTACCCCCCCTTCTTTTCAGCAAAGCAGCTAAAATTTCCATTTGTTGGTGTGGTTTGTCTTCGTCTGGGGCTTTTGTGGTCATACTTTTTTTTTCCCCTCAAGTGTTTTCAGAAATAACCTAAACCTGACAAGTGTTAAACTGTATTCCTGTAAATGAAGGCTCTCTGGATTATGAATCACATCCAGCCATTTTTCTTAAATAATTAGTGTTTCCCTAGCCAGTGTTCTGTCAGTAGTTCAATGCCAGCAGATTTTGAATATTTTTTCCTGATACTTTTCATGTAGCTCTCATATTAATCATACAGACAACCTATTAAGTTCCCCCCTCCTCAGAAGAAAGGGCTGAGGGAGGATCAGGAAAGACCTGGTGAAGTTCAGGGAAGCTGAAAGTAGAGGACTTAAAGAGGAAAACATTATGGATTTGGAACAGAGCAGGATGTATTGAAATGCACAGGAAAATACAACTTTCTTGTACTCTTCCTTTGTTTTCCCTGCCTGATTTCAGTGATTGATTTATGTCTCCAGGAGTTAGAGAACACTGTTGAATATGCATCAGCACTGGAACAATGAAAATTCAGCTAAGCAGAATATGATCTGGAGCATACAAATGCCAGTGTAGAGAGAGCAGAGATGCTCTGTCCTTCATTATGTATGGAGGAATAATGCTCCCAGACAGTCAATTTTCAAACGTCCAAAAAAATAATGTTAAGAACCTAGAACAATGTCATGGATTTATAGAAGCTGTATAAACCTGCAGAACTCTGTAATTCACCTGGACAAGAGATGCTATGCAATGAAATTGGTACCATAAGTGCACCAGGGAAAAATTCTGAAGGGACGCAGGGACAAAGAGTATGTGAAATCTGAGATATTAGGGTAAAGATTTTATGGATAAGAGCATAGTCAGAGTAAAATGTCATGCCACAAACAGGAGCCCTTCTTTAGAGGAAATAATATTAAACATTATCTTTCCTCTTCACTACTAATCACCAACCTTTGAGTAGTTATGTGATATTTTAGGAGAGTCTTTCAGCTCATAGCCATTCTACACCAAAGTTCACAGCACTGAATTTGGTTTTGGTGTTTAGCTTTCTATCTCAGCATGACCTCTTCATATTTAAATTATTACTTAACATCAATATGTATGCTCATCTGTGCAAATTAATTAGGCCATGCTTTAGTTTTATGCTCATACAATTAAGTGTTACCATTGCCATTATCTTCTGCTGATACAAGGATTTCTCTACACAGTAAAGCATTTCAGATGCACATCAAGCTTTAATTTTGGGGTGTATACCTTGTATAGCAAAGGTCTTTTGAGCAAATACTTAATATTTAGCTATATATTGTATAATATTTCTGTCCTTAGACAAACACGTTTGTATTTTGGATTCAGTTTCCATTTTTGACACATTGCCACTGTCCCAAGAACATGCTTTCCAGTCACCACTTTCTTAGGTTTAGTGAGGTTTTTTTATGTATCCTGTAAACAATACCTAGCACATACCTCTGGCTTCTCATATTCTCAGCATCATATATGAACCAGATGGTAAAAGTCTAGGAAGATCAAATACTTAAATGTATTAAAAAAAAAAAAAAAAAGGCAGAAAACAGAGACACAGGTGCACATAGCAAATACCAAAACCAGAATGAGCTTTTCCCCAGGACAGACTCTCTCTCAAGGAAAAGAGCTTGGATGCTGCTCTGGATATTTTAGTGACAGTCTTCACTCAAGAGCTGGCCTTTACAGCACGAGTTTGTTTTGAAGCCAACCTCTTGTTTGGCAGTGCCCAACAACAGAAACTTCAAGGCTGGATGGAAGGATGCAAAGTCAGTATCAGCTACAGTTAAATAACTGGGTTGTATTAGGTTTGTTTCATTGGATTTATTTTACAAGGTGTTTCTCCCTATAGGTAAGCCATAAGCCAGTAGTAAACCATGCTTTTCATGCCAAATGGCTTCAAATCAGTATCCTTGTGGCTGAAGTTACAAACATGTCAAACTTTGAATTGCTTGAGAGTGAAGCTGCATTTGTACCCTGCAATCCTAAGCTTCCATATTTTAGAGAAATAAGTTGCTTTTGACAGGTTATACAAATTTGTCTATTTCTAGTTTGATGTTTATTGATAAAAACATGTAATTTAGCTTCTCAGTTAAGTTGGAAAGTGACTGAGCACCCTGCCATGCCAGAGAAGTGCACTGGTTAATTCTGGGACTGAATCCTCCAGGTATGAGCAGCACAGCATGCTGTTTTCAAGTGGAAAGGGGTATGAGCTCAGCAAAGGTACACTGCTGTAGTATCCCAGACAGAACTGTCTACAGAGCTATTTTGGGTTGGTTTGAGGTTTTTCAGTGGCAAAGTTTTATATTAATGACATAGCTTCTTTTAAAGGATGTCTGAGAAATCTGTCAGTGGGAAAGTGAGCACGTTTGTTCTCACTGCACAAGACAGAAAGCTGAGTTTTCCTTCCCTACCTCTCTCCCCAGAAATTTAACAGCAACTCATACAATTAGGAGTTGCCCAGGGATATCAGACTGCAAATGAAGTGGAAGCTTAGAGGTGGGATCCAGTACAGTATATTCTTAATCCAAGGAAGAGAAGAGCACACCAGTAAGTGGGAGGAATGCCAGAGGAGACAGCTGTTCCTGGGAGAGACAAGGCTTCCCCCAAGCAGACACACAGCAGCACCCTCCTCATGATCTGAGCTCAGGCAGTGCAGTGGGGACTCAGATTCAAGTCCTCAACCTCCTCACAAAATTTAATGCTTGCTACAAAAAGCTAAGGACACATTACTGCAACAAAGCTTGCAACACATTACTGTATTGCATGATGTTATTCATGCTAAAAACTTCATTTCAGAAGGCTGTGGAGGACTAAGCTTTTTGCTGGTAGATAGCTAGAACTGGAGATAATGTCATTCCTGCTAAAACCAGGACCCCCAGCCAAATAAAAGCAGAAAGATAAACAATCAGAAAAATTTGTGTTGACAGCAGCATACAGACTGCCAATCTGATTGATGCATGTGGCTGTAGAAGTAACTGCTGTGATTCTGGAAAAACTAAAACTTGAAAATATCAAGTGTCATCAAGTCAAGCACCATTTACAAGCCCCAAATGAACTTGCATTTACATTTTCAAATTTTTATAGAATTATGCCTCACTTGAGGAAACTGGATGTAGTATTTCCTCAGTCAAATAAAAGCAGAAGTATTTACTGGTAACCATGACAGTCTGTATCCTAATATCTAGATTAAAAAAAAAATAAATTAGCACTAGCACAGTAGAACCACTGTACTGAAAGGAAACATTTTTACACAAGCAAGTTACAAATTTGGTATATCATACAGTTATAATCATAAATATTTCTTTTTTCCTTGAAGGATTTGGCAAAGTTACTTAAAAACTTCAAGTTCCCTTCACAATAAACTCTGAATTCTGTCTTTCCGTTGTTCATAAGATCTGCTTGCTATGCTTAGAATATCACCATCCAAGTTCAAGTAGTAAGGATAAAGTTGGTGTCACAGCCCAGGCCACAGCTGTGCAATTTAGCTCCTGTATAAGAGGGCAGAAGTGACCACCTTGCTCTACTCCCTTTGCAATAAATACTGCAGTTAAGTTGTTCCTCACTTACCCTTCTGAGCACACTGACATTCAGAACAAATGCCCCTTCCCAGGGCATCCAGCTCCTGCAGTCAGTGTGCAGAGCACCAGTCCAACAACTCAGACAGCAACTCTGCAGCCCTGCCTTTAAAGTACATTTCAGCACATCTGCACTAATGTCCATCTGCTACATTAGTTCTGGCCTCATCTTCTCCCAAGACAGCATATACATCAAAACCCACTGAAAATTCCCTGCCAACAAATGCAGGAATACAAGTTTATGCAAAACTAGATAGCCAGATGTCCAAATATGTTAGTAAAGTGGTTTTTCACACAAAGGAGTTGTAATATAAATAAAGAATGAAAGTAATGACAGGTCAATCTGGGTTGTGTTTTCATAAAGGAGAAGATTAACTTATAACTATCCTTAAGATAGGTATGTGGGGGGGAAGAGGAAAATTTAAGAAGTTTTACAAAACTTGACTGGTTAGACTAAAGCTTCATTCAGAGACCATTTTCATTTCAGACTACCTGGAAAAGACAACTCAAGCATGTGTGGAATCTAGTCTGTTTTTTGATAGTGATAGACACTTTCTGAAAACAAACCCTGGTCCTTCCTGAACTAAGGCACTGGGTCATTTGAATGGCAACAGTAGACAGCTTATCAAGGTGGTTTTCATTAGCTGTTTATCAAAATTATTCCTTTAATCTTGGCAGGCATTGCCTAAGGGTTGCTTTCTTACCGAGAATAAGCAAATCTTGAGAAGAAAATTAATCAAACCTCTAATGTGTTAATACTTTCAACACCAAATGAATGTTTTTTTAAAATACACCAGAAACAAATAGATTTCTTATTTCTTATGTGTATGTTACGGGTTATCTGAAATCAGATCTTACCTTCTGCTTTGAACATACTCTGATGAACAAGAATTTTGTTTTAGCCTGTGCTTTTCCTGATGTAGCTTTAAAACCTATCCATAAGAGATTCAGCATCTGTTTCTAGAAACCTACTCCCACTTAGTCAGGACTTAATAGGTTGCACCTGCACTAATGAGTCAGTGAGGCAGCCACTTAGCATCTCCCAGTAGATTCCTGAGCTTTGGAAGAATTATCACTGTGATACAATAACAAACAAATCACAACTGCTTATTTCCCTTGTAGAAAAGCCTGTTACAGGCACTAAAAACTAAAGAAAGTATTTCATGGTGAGGTCAGGGCTTAGAAATCCCAAAGAACAATCCAAGACCTTAGGCTGATTGTTTTCTTTAAAATCTGTTCTTTATTAGTGAGCTTTGGCTGAGTGTAATGACACTTAAACCATCCAAGTATTAGAACACATCTATTCAGTACTGTAACTGTTCCTTTATTTGGAACTGAGTTATAGGTAAGGAGTTAAACCTCCTCAACAGGGGTACCTGTCCCACAGACTGTCTACAGCCACTACAAAATGGTGTGTGCCTCAGCGAGGAGCAAGAAGCTGTTAATGCAGAGCCCAGTGCTCTCCTGATTATGAACTGCTGATGATATTTGGTACCATCACTACTAATGATGATGGGAGGAAGTTTAAGGAAAAAAAATGGTAAATTCAGTATTCCCTAGAGCACAGAGCAGGTGATGGGTGAGCTTTATGATATGAAGCAAGGCTCATTATTTTCTAGTTAAGTTTCACTGGGCAAAATTTTGTAGCAAACCTGCTCATTCTAGCTCAGAGTGGCAATGGTGCAGCAGTGTGATGTAAGCTTAGTGGCCCAGACTGTGATACAAGGGCCAGAGCTCCAAACACAGCAGCATTAGGGGGCATTGACCTGTAACATTTCTGCAACAATGAAAGATTTCTATATTCCATTTTGTGTGCAGTCACCTTATCTTAGCAGAAGCTCACTGTTTTCTCTTCTACTGGCCTGCTGGCCTCTGTAGGGGAGAGAGATGTAGGACCTCTGCAACTTTCTCCTTATCAAAAGGGACATGGATGGGTGCAAGATGCACAAAGGCTCCTGTGTTGGAAGCCTTCTTATGGGCCCTTAGAAGACTGAAGAAAGCCACCAGTTTCTCTTTCCTATACACATAAGGATGTGGGATTGCAGGTATGGTGCCAAATGCCAATCACAACTTACTGTTAAGGAGAATTCTGCATGATCTGAAAGATCTGGAGCAGAAACAGCAGCAGTGGATCATACAAAGGCAACAGTGAATTTCTGCTCTATTCTAAACACTTTGTGGCCAACTCAGCTCCTTGGTACATCTTTATAATGGATTCAGAGATACCATTTGGACTCAAATAAAACTAGACAGGTAGTAAATATGTGCTGAGTACACAACTTCCCTGCTGAAGGCACCTCTTAGAGTGCATTCATCAGCACACTCCAAAACATGAATTGCCCAGAGCCCCACAATACTGTTCCTGGTGGGATAATAGTCACAAAGTCAGGGTTGTTAAAGTTCATGCCTATGTGAAAACCAGAAATTGTTCAATAGGGAAAATGTGGTGTTGCTGTAAACTTCAATATCCTCATCCTGCCTCAAGATCTACTTCCTTTAGACTAGAGCAAAAGGTTCTTACAAACCCATTTAATTTTGTAGATGTTTGTTAGTGTGTATAGTCCCACTCCAGCCATACCCTGTAATGGGTACTTCTTACAATGGAAGATGTCATAAGGTCCAAGCCAGACCAAGCTGCTTGCACTGCAATAAAGTTAAAAAAATATATAAATATTCTAAATCAACACTGCTTGTCTGCAGTGTCTGGATGAATGCAGACACAAAGTGTAGATGGAAAAAAAAACAACAGAGTGGTCAGGACAGTGTTTGGAGAGCAAAGCAGCCTTGGCTGGTTTTAGAACTAACATGACTGTGTGATGTTTAGCAGACCATTTTTGACCTGTTCCTTAATTTCACTTTTAAATTTAATAGTACAAGGACAGCTCTCTATGACACAGAAAAGAGAAAATCCATCCGGTACTATTAACCATTCAAATGACAATAAGACAGAATTACTACAACTCTGGAGTATATATACACATCAGCATGTGTATTTTTAAAACAGAAAATGCATTACCCTGATTTTTTTCTGTTCTTAGCTTTCCCAAAGATTTACATCTCATGCCATCTTTCTTGGATTTTTATAGCCTGGACAAGCTCTTCCAAAACAAAATGAAAAGCTTTGTCATCTAATAAAAGACATTTTAGTTCCAGCCTGTGCTGGAAAACTAGACCTTTGTGCCTTTTTTTTGGAGCAAATATACTGCAGATCAAGTTCTGCAGGCTACTTCCTAAATCCTACCCTATCTCACTGCACCAGTGCTAACAAGAAAGCCTGAGGAGCAGTCAACACCATTTACTGTATTCTGCTCTATGTTTTATTCTATAAATAACTGAGGAGAGCTGTCTAGCCAGATACCTTCCCTTGCTGTTACTCTTTTTGTTGGAGACTCAGTCACCTTCTCTCCCTTTATTTTGCCAGAAATCTGAATGAAAATATGTGGGGGTGAAGATCAATCATTTCTTTATGAGGTCTCTGAAGCAATTAACATAACTTCTTGACTTGGCCATGCCCCCCATACTTAACTCCAGCAGAGATTACAGTGGATAGCTGGGGAAATAAAGGCATTGACAGACTGGGATATAACCATTTCCCAGCACCAGGCACGTTTAAGATCCATGGAGTAATCTGTGTTTTCATTCTCAAACAGGAGATTCTTGAGACCACTCTGATCTTCTGACATCTGTGACTTGCTGCCACTGAAAAAGTACACAGAACCCAAAGACTGTACAGAGCACAGAACTGCAGAGTGCAGCTCACACTGTAGCTATCTCCTCTGCCTATGGATGCCACTGCCACCATGCACACCTCTTCTTTAGTGATACCAGGCATTTGTAAGTAGAGCTTAAGGAAGACGGAATTTGACCTCTTGTAAGAAAGCAAACATTTTAGCTTCAACCCAGATGACTGGAATAAGAAAGAGAGAAGTTGACTGTGAAATACTGAATTAATGAGTTACTGAATTTTACTATGAAATGTTGAATTATCTATTGCATTGTGTTGCTTTGACCATGTTTAGAATAACAAGAAGTCCCATACAGATCTGTCAGTGTTAGTTGTGTAAATACTTTGAGCTGATACCTCTACAGTCTCAGTTTCCTTCCACATTACTGTGAGAGATTTACCAGAACACAAACTCAGACAAGCACTACAGGAGAAAAAGGGCAGAAAATACCTATCCCCTTCACAGACATTTTCCTTGTACATCCCAGAGATAGAATTCATCAACTGATCATATACTCCAAGACTTAAAAGATATTAATTTTTTTTACATTCTAATTTGGATAATTCATGAAGTTAGAAGTTGGGGGGCAGAAGATAGCAAAGAGAGTATCAAATAGAATTTCTAGATAATGGAATAGCTTATCTACTCAACTTTGGAAAGGTTCTTTTCTTACCCCTACATTCCCTTTCTTCCTTTACCCTTTCATTGACAATACTTAAGTTACTATGCTTGTGTTACAAAATATATTTTACAGCCAAAGGCTATGATTTCTAAAATATAACCTCTCTGGTCACAAGTGTGCACCTCTAGTTGTTTCCTGATGCAGAACAAGTCCACTATAAACCTACACACCACTGTGTCTGTACAAATGAAATCTGCCACTCTTTGATAAGACCTGCAAAATAGTCTGTACTGGCTAGAAGACAAGCCTGGCTGGAATATCTTGTCAGTTGCCATTTTATGCTACCCCTATTATTGGTGGATAATTAAACCCAACTGCTGTATTCTTAAAGTATTAGAAGTAATTTGGGAACTATCACTGCTTTTTAAAAAACTATTTAGTATAATGTATGCTAATTAGATTTTTATTAACAAGTGGTTTGGCAATAAGTGGTTTGGCAATAAGTAGTGGTTTTAAAGTGGTTTGGCAATAAGTAGTTTATGTTATGGTTCATGATCAGCTGTTAATGACATACAAGAATTTCAAACAGCAATGACTGAAATCCCCAGGTTCTGGGGGCAGAACTACATGAAGTCCCATGAAACACCACTCTGGGTTGGTTCATGGAGCTTGTTCCAGCTCTTTTCATAGAACATATCTTAAATTACCCATCTGTAGAATGTTGTGAAAATTACTTATTTAGGAAAGTCCTAAAAAGGGGAAAAGCTAAGATCAAGCACAGATTAGTTTCAGTGTTTTATTTTAGTGCTACAGTGATTGAGCATATTTCTTTTCTTTTTTATAGGTCAAAGCAATCTGGCACATTTTCATCCAGGAGTGTAAACCAAGACAGAACTTCCAAGACCTGGACATCTTCTTGGATTTTTATTCTGAGTTCTTGTGCACAAGATGTCAGGAAACACAACAGAAAGCTCAACTACCCCTCACCCAGCTCTAGGTGTGCTACTGGGAAGCATTTCACTGACCACTATTGTCATGAACATCTTAGTACTGTATGCTGTGAAAACTGAAAAGAAACTGCAAACAGTTGGCAATTTGTACATTGTCAGCCTCTCTGTTGCAGATCTTATTGTTGGTGCAGCTGTTATGCCCCTGAATGTTGTTTATCTCCTAAATCAGAAGTGGACTCTGGGTTTACCAGCCTGTTCATTCTGGCTGTCAATGGATTATGTGGCCAGTACTGCATCCATTTTCAACCTCTTCATATTGTGCGTTGACCGGTACCGTTCAGTTCAGCAACCACTGAAATATCTCAAGTACAGAACCAAAATGAGAGCACTGCTAATGATTTTAGGGGCTTGGCTACTCTCTTTCATGTGGGTCATCCCAATTCTAGGCTGGCACGTTTTTGCTAATAATGGGAATAGGACAGTAGACAGTAATACATGTGAGACTGAATTCTATGGTGTCACCTGGTTTAAAGTGCTGACAGCCATTGTCAATTTCTACCTCCCCTCTCTCATGATGTTGTGGCTCTACTATAAAATATTCAGAGCTGTTCGAAAACACTGTCAGCACCGAGACCTGATGGATGGATCACACCACTCTTTCTCAGGAAAAAACAGCATACACCATCCTAAGACAAAGGATGAGGAAAAGATCTGCCTCCAGAAGCAAATCTTAGATGAGAATGCTCCTCCCAAAGAGAAGCAAGGCTCCCCTCAGCTCAAAAATAGGGAGGCAGAGCTTCATTTCAGTAATCCTGACAAATCTTCAAATTGCAAGAGCAATAGGAAAGTCTCTCTCTGTTTTCCTCTCACCACTGCCCAGTCTGAGCCAGGCCTGGATAAAGCAGGACAGAAGTGTGTGTGTGTACCAAAAGAGAACAAAAATGAAGAGGAGCCTTGCTCACAAGACAGTGATGTAAGTGATGCATCAGACAACCATACTTTCACAGAGGAGGTATCCAGTAGAGTGCTTCCCAATCCCAACCCTGCAAGAGCCTGCAGTCCTCAGGGAAAGACCGGGAAGCGGGATTTCAGAGGGCTGGGCTGCCTGAGGAAAACCTGGCAGAGTCTGCATTCCCATTCCAAAAGGCAAACTCAAGGACTGCACAGGAGCAGGGAAAGGAAAGCAGCTAAGCAGCTGGGGGTCATAATGGCAGCCTTTATGTTCTGCTGGATTCCCTATTTTGTATTATTTATGGTAATAGCTTTCCATGGCCATAAACAATACTTGAGCTGGCGCATGTTCACTATCTGGCTTGGCTATGTGAACTCCACCTTAAATCCATTCCTCTATCCTCTTTGTAACCAGAATTTCAAAAAGACATTCAAAAAGATCCTTCACATTCCCTGATGCTGGTCTTGGTTTTTTGAACCAAAAAGCAGCTCAAGAGTTCAACCAAGCAAACAGTTTCAAGCAACATATTCCAGTTTCAAAGACTAACAACGTGGATAATTAGAAGACTGCAAAATTCTAATTTATAAACCAGTGCCAGTAAAAGTGGGAAGGATGTGTTTTACAGCTTTAACACATTGGAAGATGTTTCAGATCAGGAATCTGAAAAACTCAGAGGCAATCTCAGAACTGGGTTGTACACATTTTACAATTCAAGATAGCCTATTTCATTGTGTAGAACCAAAAATGGAGAACTTCAGTGCTTATAAATTATTCAACTATAGAAAAGGAAGAAATAGAGGAAGGTTTCTGCGATTGGTTATATATCTTTCTCTTTCAACTTACTCCATTAAACACAGGAACACATTGCTCATGAAGAGAGATCAACAAGAGGAAGTACTTTGCATGGTCAAAAAGAAATGTCAACTGTTTTCAAGAAATCTCCCATATTTATTTATAGCTTCCCCCAAATCATAAACCTTTTTGAAATGTATGTAACTTACTGTAACCTTGACATTGTGCTTGCTTCATTTATTTCTGTACATGTTAACTTCACAAAAAAAAAAAAAAAAAAAAAAAGGCATTTTTATATCCTGGAAGTTTTGCTAAGACTTTTCACACTCAGCATACTCTCACTGTCTACTCAGGAAGTGTGTGCTGTTGTTTCACATACAGAATATAGTTGGTTATAGACTACACATATTTTCTTCTTCCTACAAGTTGGTGAGTAACATTAGTGTGCAGTGGCAATACCAGTCCTCATCCATAGGTCCTTCTAACAGGCAAACTTTTCCTACTATAATAAGGCAAACTCATGAGCAACAACTCAAGCTTGCAAAACGGAAAATAAAATACATGAAGTATGTTTACCTTTCCTATTGTTTATATTTTATTTTATAAATCATGCTGTAAGTGCTGTAAAATATTTCAGGAGAAACACACAATAGTGAAGTACTTCAGGATGGAAAGCATGTCAGGAAGACAGCGAAGTACAGTATACAAGCCAAAGGTGGGCTGGCTTTGATGTTACAGCCTCACCCACAACTTGGCTGACAAGCATCTGTAAAAACAGCTTTATCTGGGAAACCTGGAGGCAGCCTCAGCAGAGAAGTTTGAAGCTAAGGATCACTCTACCAACTTTGGGTGCTCACTTGTTCAGCTGTTGATTTAACAACAAATTTAACAGGTTCCTAGGTACTAATTCTCAAAACCAGACATGCCCTGTTACACAACAGGAATCAATCTCCTCTTCCTGTCTGTGGTCAGGTATAGATTTTTTTTTCCCAAAGGAATAAAGTTTTCAGCAAACAAGTACAGAGGGGCATATATCTCAGTTTACCATTAGGAAGCTTACAACTTCAAACAACAATCACACAGAAATAAATAAAAGGTACACAGACTGAGGAGTAGGGAGAATTGAGGCAGAAGAGATCTCAGGACCTGTGTTACCTGCATATCTCAAGACCATGTACCACCTTCTTTGTGGGACCCCAGCACAGCATTCATTCCAGTTCTTCTGCTGTGGAAGTAAGTGAGAGAAACATTTTGAGCAGCCACTCAAAGTGGAGTATATTAGTTTTAAGAAATCCTAGAACCAGATAACTTGAACAGCTAAAGTAATATTTGCATGCAGTGGTGAGTTTATGTAAATCTCCTCCATACATTTTGTGAAGGATAATTAGAGGCATCCTAAAGGTTCAATGTAGACAGATTGTCCTCCCATTCATTTTGTGCTGATCAATTTACCCCTTCCTGAATGTTTAGCTTCTGATATTGCTTAGCTTAACAACAGACTTCTGATGGAACTGGAGCTTCTGCAACTGAGTATGTCAAGAACTTGATGGGGAGAGCTGATGGGAAGTTCTGTGTAATATCTTTATTGCATCAGAAGTGAAAATAGTAGTTCAATGGTTGGAGGAGAAATTGAGTTCTGTGTTCATAATTAATGATCTTAAGCTACACAGAGTCCCTCTGTGCCACATGCCTATTTTGTAAAGTGACTGTGACAAGACTTACAGTAACAATATAACACAAGATATTTGCATGATGATCATAATTTTGGATATAGTACACTAATTAAATGCTGAGTATTACTGCCAGTTTTATCTCTCTGAATTAAACACCTGAATGTCAGTAGCTGTATTTAAAGTATTCAGTATTACATGAAGTCCTAATATTGCTGCATCTTAAAAAGCTGGAAAAAATCTATTAAAGGAATAAACTTAAAGTCAGTCTGTTTCAGTGTGTCATACAGGGTTCAGAGATTAGTTGAGTTTGGTCTCAAGTAGCACACAGAAAAAAGTGCAATTAGGGAACTGAAATCTAGGAGAGGAAAAGGCAAAATACAGAGAGAATATAGAAGCAGCAAAATTCTTTCCAAAATGCAGACAAGTTTTTCAGTGCAGGAACAATATCTGCACAAGTAGGAAAATGCACCTTTTGGACTACAAAGCAGCATGTTTTTGAAACATAGGATATACTCCAATGGCCTTTCACAAACAGCTGCTCAGACTCACACCACTATGATCTTTTTTCTTTTTTTTTTTTTTTTTTCTGTTGGGATATGGAAGAGCAATTCTAGCCAAAATGGATGGTAATTTAGGTGAGCCCTGAGGAATCAAAAAAGCAGCATACTAACTCAGCTACAGTAATTAGTGTTCACTGCTGAAATGGGCTCACCCAGGGGCTACTCAGAGCTATCAAGAAATCTATCTCCTCAATCACAACAACTGCATTTTCTGACTTTAAAATGTATTAATACGTGAATCAGCAACCTAAACAAAATCCCTGAAAGTTGTTCTGAAAATTCTGATGATTATGGTGATGTAACACCTCTGGTACAATTAAAAGAACATTCAAACACAGTACAGCTAGACCAAGGCAAATAAAGCTGCCTCAGTGTTTTTTATCTCCCTTCATTTTTAGCCACAATCTTGAACTGTATCTGTGTTAATAATAAAGACAGGGGAAGCTGTCATAGTGGGATTTTCAGAGCTCTGATAATAATAAAATAGGAAAAGAGGACAGTGTCTATTTTAAATTAAATTAGCAAGGTACCTAAGAGGATTTATCAGTTTATTTACTGAATAGGCAATTCAACGGGTTTTGGGTAAGCAGAGGAAAAGAGAAGTAGAGAAAAAGGAATTAGGGTAAAGAATGGAGAAGCCTACCACCACATGGGGCTGAATCTCAAGAGAAGATTCCAGGTGTGGCTTCCCGTAAAATATTTTCAGCATCTTCCAGTTAATAAATAAGGCCAGAGGACACATAGCTTTCAGAGAACATAACACATTTCTTGGACTGGAATTCTACTTCAATTAAGGTGTGGTGAGAACCACCAACCTTGCTTTTACGAGGCAAAAAAAAATATATTCTCACATTCTTTTCTGTGTCAATGGTGACATCTAGTGGGTAATGAGAAGACATCTGGGCTTCTGCAGAAAATACTCCTCATGGAAGTTTATTAAACGAGGGGTGCAATTAGCAAGTGGATTCTGCCAATTAGTACATGTTTCTTTCCTCAAATTTTTTTTTCAGGAAATGTAGCACTCAGGAAAGGAAACATTAGTGTAGGTGCACATTTTGGCTTGATACCATCATCTAAAAGGACTCCATTACCTTCTCTGTGAGACTATTTCTGATGTACTTCATTGTAGCACAATAAAGGAAAATGAGTGATCCACTTTGAAAATGCATTTCTAGTCCTAAAATATTAATATAGAAGCACCGCAGGCACCTCTGAATAGTTCTAGGGCAGGTCCCAAATTCTGCAGGTTGATGTGTCTTTCCACAGCTAGCAGGGGTGCTAGAGAACTATTCTCCTAACTTAGCTGGGATGGCTTCAGTCCCTAAAGATGTAAGAATACACTTTAAAGTCTCGGGGCATGCATATCCTCCAGCAAGATGAGAATTAGTTCATTTGGAAATGCCAAGTTTAAATACTATGCATATGTGTCCACTTCTGTTTATTCATTAAGTACATTGACAGAATTATTAAATTTCATTAAATCATTTGTCGCTTGAAGAATTAGATGGTAAACAGAATGATTACTGTGAGAAATAGCTCATGAAAGTAGCTTCTGCTGTTACCAAATTTATCCTTAAAAGTGATACACACCTAACACCAGAACAGATCCCTTTCACATGGTCATCTTAGAGTCTAAAATGGAAATACAAAAAAACCAAATGTGAGATCTATGCTCTATATACATATGAGCACCCATACCAGACTACTACAAAATTGTTGTCTGCAATCTCCACTGGTTAAAATGCAGAGGAGCTCCCACTGGAAGGGATGGATATTTGTGGATGGTGGTGGTTAACACCATGCTGGCACCTGCTAAGTCCAACAGTCTTATTTTTAACAGTATCTGTATCCCTTATAATTTTGTTTTAGTAAACTTCCCAAGTGTCTTCCAATATATTTTTTTATTTGTGGAATTCCTGGAAGGTCTAATCAGCCCATGCTCTACAGCAAGGTCCCCTTTCCAAATAATCAATGTAAAAAATTATCAGCAATGAAAATTTCCCTCTAATGCTGCCTGAACACTTGTATTTATGTGACCTTGCTCATGGTGACCTGGCCGGTGGATTTTATTCTGAGGCTTTCTCCCAGTTTTGCTGGCAGTTCCTTCAATATGGGTGCTACAGCATTGTTGTGTGCTCCAAAATAGAAAGCAGCTCTAAGAAATTTATTTTCCCTGATAAGTAAAAGACATAAACTGTCTAGAGAGGTAACGATTGTTTTGTATTCTAGCCCTGCAAAAATCAATACAGACTCCTCTAAAAAATTTAGGTTGGAAGGGACATTTTTTTTGGATTTTTGGATTTTGGCAGGGACTGCTGGATGCCATCTAGTCAGAACTCTGGCTCCAAGCAGGGCTAACACTGCAGTTAAAGCATGATGCTCAGAGGCTTGTCCAGTCAAGTCCCCATGCATGGAGATTACACAGTCGCTCTGAGGACCTGTTCCAGTGTCTAACCAGACACAGCAGACATTTTTTTTCTTTATATGATACTTCAGAATTTTCCCTGTTGTTTTTTTGTTCCCTGTTGTTTTTTTCCCTTCAGAGTTTTCCCTGTTTTCACAGTGCACTTCTGAGAAGAACTATGCTACATCTCCTCCAGTGTAGGTTCTGTAAGGCTTCCCTTACCTCCCCTGTAACCTGTTTTCTCCACACTCAGCTGCCCAAGCCTCACGTCTCCAGCCCCCAGACGATTCAGTGACCATCTTCGGGCCTCCTGTGGGTTTGCGATCTCCCTTTCCACTGGGGGAGCTGCAGGCACAGGTGTGCTGAGGGAAGGGAAACACACCTGACGGCTGTTGTCACACTCAGCCTCCTCACGGTTAATGCCTCACAGCCGCGGGGATTCACACCCCAGCGCCCTCCTCCAGGTTCACGCCGCAGTGCGAGGGACAGATCCAGTTTTAGTTCGCTCCGCCTCACTTTTCAGAGCTGCCAGGAGCGGTGAAATGGCCGCGCCTGCCCCGCGTTACGGACAGCCGCAGCCCAGGAGCGGGCGGGACCCGCCCCACGGCAGCGCTGCGGTACGGCCGCTCCACCACAGGATCCCAACCTCCGGTGAGGTGAGGTGAGCGGGCCGCATCCCGCCCTGCCTCCCGCTCCACAGAGGGGCTCTGCCCGCCGCACTGCCCTCTCGCTCCCGGGACGGGCGGGAAGAGCGCAGCTCCTTCCCTTGACAGAACCGAGCGACCGCCCCGAGCCAGCCCCCGCCCCGCCCCTCCCGCCGCCGCCATGACGTAGCCGGGGTCGCGAGACGTCACTCGGCGGTGCCGGCAGAGAAATGCGGAGAGCGCGGCGCGCGACAGCTGGTGAGGGGGCGGCGCGCGTGCCGGTGGCGCTCGGCGGGCACCTCACAGACACCCCCCCCCACAGGCACCCCCACACACACACAGGCATCCCCCCACAGACACCCCCCCCCCACAGACACCCCGCCCCAGACACCCCCCCACCCCTCAAAGACACCCCCCCGAAAGACACCCCGCAACCTCCACAGGCACCCCACACACACACAGGCATCCCCCCACAGACAACCCTCCCCCCAGACACCCCCCTCCCACAGACACACCCCCCCCACAGACACTCCCCCACCCCCTACAGGCACCCCCCCTAGACACCTCCCCCTACAGACAACCCCCACCCCCCCACAGACACCCCGCACCCTCCACAGACGCCCCCCCGCAGACACCCCCGCAACCCTCACAGACAACCCCCAAAGAAACCCCCGCGCCGCTCACAGACACCCCTGACCCCCCTCAGACACCTCCCCCAGATACCCCCGCACCCCCTCATACCCCTCACTGACACCCCCGTACCCCCTCATACCCCCGCGTTCCCTCACAGAAACTCTCACGCCCCTGCCTCCTCTCACTCCCCCTCACACACACTCCCGCATCCTCCCGCACCCCCTCACGCCCTCTCACAGCCATCCCCGCCGCGGCCCTCGGGGTCGTTGTGTCCCGCTAGGGCTTCGGTCAGGAGAGGCGGGCGGGGGCAGCGCGGTGCGGAGCGGTGCGGAGCGGAGGGGTCAGTCCTGAGGAGCGGGGCCCTGAGGCAGCCCCGGGGTGGGGGAGTTGGCGGGGCGGGTGGGACCCGAGTGGCGGGGGCCGCGTTCTGGTGTGAGGAAAGAAACGGGAAGGAAACCGGCACGCAGCTCTTAGTAGTTGTAGTAGTTGCAAAGTTTCAAGAAACTTGAGTGATTTTGTTTTTTTTTTCTTGCTAATGAAAAGAGATTTCTGAGTTTTTTAAAGTAAGCTATCAGAAATCACACTACCACAAACTCCAGCTGCTGCTAAAACTAATGAAAACAAACGGGGGGGAGAGGGGCGGGTAGAGAGCGAAATGGGCTGTTTGCAATAGGCCAGTTAAAGCAAGACAGCCAGGACTGAGCCATAGAGCTTTCACAATGGAAAACAGGGAAAACCTCAAGCCTATTATATCCAGAAAACGACATTCCACAGTTTACGAGCAATTAAGGAAAGCATTTACACTAGAAGGAGATAAAGTGTATAAACTGTATGTAGAAGGAATGGCTGGGTTACACTGAAGGCTTGGTTTAAGGAAGTATGTGAGGAAAAGCATGAGTGACTTTCTCAAATTAACTAATTAATGATGCACGTGAAGATGCAGAAATTCTTCTGGAGAAGAGCTGGCTGTTTGGCAGTTACTAAGAAATTAAAATTACCTTTTATTTCCTTCTCCTGTTCCAAAAACCATGAAAAAAAAGCACATGAGCTCAGCTGCGCAAGTTACTTCACAGGAGAATAAACTTGGAACTGTTGAAGCTACAGTGCAGGAAAACTGTGGTGTGTATGTGTGTTTACACTGGGGTCAGATAACAGCTGATCTGGGAACCTTATTTTGACTTTCTGTACATAAAATACAGGTATTGGGAAGGATCAGTTACAAAAGATAATCACATGAAGTTGTGTTCCGCAAGCTATTTAACTACAAGGCACTTGATCTTCAAAAGTTTGTTAATTGAAGGAATGATTTGCATTTAAATGGTTGGTTTGATGAGCATTGTGTACTATACCTTCATCAGTAGCTGTTTATCTCCCTTCTGGACTTAGAAAACAGCAGTTGCTGGCTTGGCAGATGGATGTGTTGTAATAAATACCATATGCTCATATCTTTTTGAGGAGTTTTAAAACTAATATTTTAAAAAACTTATTTTAATAAGTAATAAAGTAAACAGTAAGTCCTTGTTTTGCACAATTCATGCTTTTCTTAGCTAGGTAATCAAAAAGAAGAAAATGGCTAATAAGATTTTCCCTCTCATTGAGGTGTGTTCCATGTGCTGAAACATACATATTAATATGTGTAGGTATAGAAATGAAGAGGAATGCCAACAGTAAGTGAAGGGCATTCTTTAAGGCAACATTTTTATTTAATGAATTTTCAAGAAAATAAGCAGATGGAGCTGTCACACTCAACGTGAAGTGAATGCTGCTGCAAAGGGGCCATTAGGCCTAGTAGAGGCTTATGGTAGCCCAGTTTAGGTGTTTGCTCCTCATTCTGGGGTAGTGTCTAAAAATCTGAAATTTGTAAGTTGTAAATTGAAGACCAGGTGCTTACAGGAATAGTAATATTCAGCCACTATAGGGTAGGGACTTGGGTTATTTAAAAAAAAGATAAATTTCTCATGCATTCTCCGTTTGGGAGAGAAGAGCTGCAAGGAAGTATCTGGACTTGTACAGCACATTGACATTCTATGCTAGTGCAAATTGGCATTCATTTGCTGGTGCAACTGCTGAGGAAGTTCTAGTTGATGTTTTCAGCTTTGCCCTTTGCTGCCTACAAAACTTGTCTTGGTTTTAGTTTCCATTTCCTAGCTTTACCTGTTAATTTGTAAATGCTTGTGAGAGTTCAACTCACCACAGGCTGAGAGTGAAGACCTAGCTAAATGGAATGCTAGTTTGATTTTAAATGCCACCAGAACTCCAACAGTGCTCACAGGCTTTTAGACAGGTATCTAGATAACAGAAGGAATGCAGATACAGGGCTTAGAAATTTATTTTCATCTGTGGCAGCTCAGTGCAAGTTGTAGTTGAGACGTACAGTTGAGTAGTTCAGATGTAGTATCCTAAGCAATATAAAAAATCATGGGACATCTGTCAGGAGATCAGATCCTTCTAGGCAGCTTAGCCAAGCAGAACATATTCTTATGTTCTGTAGTTTTATTTACAAGATATTGGAAGGACTTTGCTTGGCTCAGAAGTGACCTCTGATCAGTGATTTTAAAAACTGGCATTGCTTAAACATTCAGAGGAGTAAGGCTTTTTAGACTTAACCCAACAAAACGTATTAAAAAGAGTATGTAGAGAGTAGTAGTCATGTAGTAGTCAAGAGAGTAGTCATGAGTCAATTGAGTAAGTACTTACCAGGCTTATCTGCTTTTGCAGAATTCAGTTTAACAGCAACTATTAACTAAAGTCATGGCAGCTGCCAGTAATGAGGTGCACCATCTTGTAGAGCCTGGAATCTCAAAGCTGCAGTTTGCTCCCTTCAGTAGTGCCTTGGATGCAGGATTCTGGCACGAACTAACCCAGAGGAAGCTCAACGAGTACCGACTGGATGAGACCCCAAAAGTTATCAAAGGCTACTACTACAATGGTAGGTAGAAACTGAACACTTTGCTTAGTACTTTGGGGTTTTCCTGTGATTCCTCTTTCTGGAGCTGTTGAAACTTTAGAAAACACTGCTGGATGAGCTGTGAATTCTGTTGTGTCTGTGGGTGATTTATAGCTTACATTAAGAAAAAGGGGGAAGTTAATCAGTGTATTGCAGTTTAAAAGAAGAATGTTGCTGCTTTTTCTCCAGGTGATCCTTTGGGTTTGCCAGCTCGCTTGACATTGGAGTTTAGTGCCTTTGATATGTAAGTGGTTTACAATACTGTGGTTTACCTTCATTTGTTATGTGAAGACACTTCCTTGCATAACAGTACCTCTGTGATGTATACTATAAAATAGATATTACTTGGTATATAAAATTCCTCATCAAACACAGATTTTCATGAACATTATAACAGTGGGGAGACTGCTTTAAGTGACAAACAGTAGCTCCCTGTGTCTGAAGTAGTAAAGTAGTATATTCATAAAACACCTTTGGGTTTGTTTGTTTGTTTGGTTGTTTGGTTTGTTTTTTGTATTTCTTCTGTGTAAGGGAGGAGATTCTAGTCAACTGACTTCTGGTCAAATTTTTCCTTGGGTTTTTATCTATTGAGTACTCATCATTAGAATATCTCAATACTTTTTGCATTCCTTAGTTGTTACGTTGTAATATCTTCTCAAATATTTGACCTTTATGATTGGAATTTTCTACTTTTGCTTTTACCCCCAAAGTGAGAGTAAACCAAAGCTGCACAGTGTGCACAGCAAAATGAGGTGAGAAAAGAGGGGAAATATTTTTTCCACATGGTTTTTCTCTCAGTAAATACCTAAATTAGTGTAAGTAATATAGGCGTAGGTGTCTTTGTAGTTGGTGTCTTATTTAAGTTGATGGATCACAAAGTTTTAGATCACAGAAATTACTTTCTCTGCCTTGCTTGATGACAGTGTTAAGAGCCTGATGAGGTTTTGTGCAGTTTGACAGAATTTCATAAGACACACTGTTATAGTTCTTAAATAAGAACTTTGATGTATGATACTGAGTGCATGTGTAGCAAAGTCTAATTGAAAGAAAGCTTTGCCAATGGGAACAGGAATTTCAGATGAGATAAAAACGGATGGTACCAGGGTATTTGATTTCTCAAATGTTATGGCAAAAATTATGAAAGGTCCATTTATGTAGTGCTTAATTATTCCTCCTCCTGTGGTAACTTTCTGTGCTTCTGTTTCTGTAATTTAGGCAGTCAGTTTAGATGATCCTGAAGAGTTCTCTTTTAGCTTTCAAAGTTTTTGGAAAATACATCATATGTATTTATTATGTAACTTAAATTTTTGCTAGATTTGAGTTTTCAGAGTGGTCAGAAACATACCAATTTGAGAGAATAATTTCAAAGGAGTCAGTGAAATAAATTAGGGACTACTGTAGGTTTTTTAATGGAAAAATAAGGAAAATATATACTGGTGTGTACAAACAGCAACTTCTCCAGCTGATCATGTTAGAAACTGTAAAATCTACTCGATCTTTTGCCTGTTTTAGGCTTCTTTGGGGATGCCTTAAACACTACATTGTAGCTGAGTGACACTTTACATGGATGAAATATTGACACCTAAAGTTCAGTCTTAATTTTTTCTTAGGGAAAATAGTATTTGTCATGGAAAGATTATATTTGAATAGGATTTTAAAGTCTTCCATGGTGTAGTGCCACCTTGCTAAAGGTGATAGAGATACCTGATGTAGCTTAGTCATAATATAGATATGTATTTGCACAGGTTCTTGTAGTGATCCATTTTCAGTAAAACATTATGATCATAATGTTTTTATTACAACTGTCATTAACTTTTATTGATGTCCTTTGTCATTTGACAGTTTCAGGGCAAGCTTACACCACAGGGTAGCAACTGCTGATTTTGTTAAAGGCATTAATATCCAATGCCCAGAGGTTTCTTTCTTTTATTCAGGAACTCTTCAATACCAGCACGATGTTGTCCTGCTTTTGGAACTTTGTATAATACCAACACTTTTGAGACTTTCAAGTCTTGTGATAAGAAATCACTTCTGGAAAAAGAAGCAAATGAGGTAAGATTTAAAATTAAATCATCTGCGAGAGAGTAGGAAGGAGCTAATGGTACCTGGAGGACTTCACTCAGTGTTCTGCTAGGCCACATTTTAAACTATTCAGTCCTGTTGAAGCTGCCAGGGACTTGAGTTCTGTAGACAGCTTTAAAATTTGTCTTGATACCCAGAAACCAGCGAGTGTCTGGTCTAAACTGTAGATTATTGCAGTACATCTGTGTGACAAAGTGGTAGGGAATGGACCCAGAATGGACAGAAGACTGAGATAATGCAAGAAGAAGCTACCTGACACTGGAATGGGATAGTCTGCTTGCACTGTGACTGAATTAAATGCCTTGGCTTGGGCAGAAGTAAAAATCAGGCTATGGTAACCTTTTCCTTTTTGAGACATTTCACTTGGCCCAGTCCTTGATTCCTTTCATTAGATTGATTGCCTGCCTGCTGGCATTGAGTGGCAAAGTTTGCATGCATGTATGGACTCAAAGCTAAGAATTTTTTGTGTTCCTCTGCCAGTGTTTGGTGTGATGCAGTATCTGTCTGCAGGAAAACTGGGGCTGTCAGAATGCTTTGTTTGCTCTTACATGGTTTTTTTTTCCCCATTTTTATCTTTAAGACAAAGGTCTGGCTGGTCTGGTTCACACTATATTTTTGTTTCTCAGCAGTGTGCAGTGTACTACCTTCCTGCAAGTCTCCATTTTTTTGGTCAAAGTTGGTGGTGGCTTATTCGCATATCTGGTATTTACAGACCCCATAAATGAAAAAGATGAGAGTGCAATACAAGGCTATATTGAAATCACATCATGTTCTATATTGTGCTAATGTTAATAGTTCATATACATGGGGGACTTCTGGACATGAGGTTTGGTTTGTTTCATTTGATGGTCCATGCCTGATCCCTGAACTAATGTTGCTCTTACTTTGCAGCTTCCACAGTTTTTTTGTTAGGAGTGGATGTCTTACCTGTAGAATCCTTTTTGCATAGACAATAGCACAGGTGAGATCAGTTAGGAAAAGGTTGCAGTGGATTACTGGGAGTGTCCATTGTGATATTTTTAAGGCAGCTGGAAGAATTAAGGATTCCTGCAGCTGTCCTCATGCTGCCTTGGTATTTTATTTCTCTCTATGACAGATATGGGAATCAATAAAATCTGGAGCTGCTCTGGAGAACCCAATGCTCCTGAACAGGTTCCTGCTGCTGACATTCGCAGTGAGTAACAGTAATGTGTCTCCTGTTTAAACCATCCTAGTGGAAATGATGTCCTTCATTTGTAGGAGAAATACTGCATTAGTCTTAGCATATTAAGGTTATGAGGATCATTCTCAGACAGCTTAAAAATTCTGAAAACATTTTTTTAAAAGTCTATTAAGACACTGTCATGTAAAGCTCCAAAAGATTTTAGGACTTATTCTTTAAAAAAAAAGTCTTATTGTTTTACAAATATTTAAGATCAGCTGATAAGCTTAAAGGTATTTGTAAAACCATTGCTTCATGTTTAACAAATTGTGTTTTAATAAATAATGCTACAGCTAACAGAACCTGAGCTATTGCAAACTCAGTGTCTGCTTATATCTTAAAAATATATGCTGGGAATGGAAGTATTTTTGTTTGTTTGTTTTCTAAAATAATGAAACACAGCATTGTGAAGTTAAGAGAACTGTGGTGAGTATCATCAGTCAATTATGTTTAGTACTTCAAACAGTAATTGACTTTTATGTTTATTACATAATTTTGGAAATAATTTTTTTCTAGGATTTAAAGAAGTACCATTTCTATTACTGGTTTTGCTACCCTGCTCTCTGCTTCCCTGATGGAATACAAATAATTCAGAAGCCAGTGAGTCTTACTGACAGATTCTCATTAAATCAGGTATTAAAAATACTAGATGTTATGAAGTCTGAGGCCTGTAAAATGTAATAATTTTTTAGCACATGCTGAATTAATTTGAGAATCTTCATTTCTTTTGAAATCTTCAGTTATTTCCATGTGGGGTTTTTGTTTACCTCTTTCTTGTTATTATATAAAATCTCTCAGCTTAACATCACTTCAGCTTTATTCCTGTAGGTGCAGATGTGGCAAACAATTCTTGAAGAGGCACTTACTGTAATTTTTTAATTTTATATTCAGCTTGCTGAAGACATAGCTATGTTTATCAAAAATACTGTATTTTTAAGAAACTTTTTTAAAGTTACATCCTCTGGGAAATGCCAGGTCATTAGCAGTTACAAAGTAGCTAACACAATATATGATTGGACATGAAAAAGAACAGAATACAGAAGATATTTTTTTTTTAGGAGGAAATTGCTGGGTTTTTTCTCAGTTTTTTTCATAGTCAGTACAAAAAGGGAAAAAATAATGCAAAACCTGAATGGCTTCTAATGGTATCATGATCAGTGAGAAGCATTTTTGGTTTTTTTTCCAATTGAAGAATGCTTAGTTCTCAGAAGACCCTCAGGTCTGTAGCAATAAATAGTGTAGAAATACTGGTCATGATTCAAACACAGAGTTTCAACTAAATGCTGAAAATACATATAACAAAATAAAGTGAATCAGACTGTTCCTTTGCTTAATAATAAAGGGAAAGATTTACTTTCTGCTAAAGCTACTGTGACTGTCAGAATGGGATTTTTATCTGTTTTTGACTCTTCTTACTGGTAAGAGCAGTTTGTTGCAATGACAGTAGTGCTTCTGTTTAAAGTTTGCATTGACAAATCCTGTATATCACCTGAATTTTTGCTCTCACTTACTGTGTTCATAATGGGCTTTCAGGCTTCTGAGTACAGCACGTTCTGTTACTTGAGTGAGGAGGCTTTTCCAGATGTTAAAACTCTTGTGTGTTTCTGTATAAGACTGTTTAAGCTGTTGATTACAGTTGTCTTTTTGCTTTTAGATTCAAGCACTTCAGAAAGCTTATGATGAACTTTGCCAGAAAGAGGGGGTTACAGCCCTGCCTTATTTTTTAATCAAGTACCATGACAATTCTGTCATGGTGTCTTTACTGAAAAAGTGGGATGATTTCTTCCAGGACCAAGGGGGAAAGGTAATGAGAATTTTGTGTCTTCTTATAACCTACAAATGTTTAGTTTAGAAATGGTTCAAAAGTAGTCTATAATACTGGCTAATGAATATCCTGGATAAAGAGCTGAAGACCAGCAGCTTAGGTTGATTTTTGAGTCAAGTGAAGTGTTCCTGGTTCTCATACAGAATCCCAGTTACATCAGCCTAATGGTCAGCTTGAAAACAAAGTTCTTTATTCTCTCTTTCCCTCATCATCAAACCAGAAACAACATCAGTTTGTGGAGGAGTGCATAATGATTCAAGTTTTCCAACCACTTGACCCTCAATGCTGTAATGATGCAAACCACTTCTTTGATCATTTGTGTACTGACAGTTGGTACTCAGATACTTTCAGTGTATGTTGTGCCCCTAATTTTGGAAAGTAGATGACTTGTGTACCAGAAGAATCTGGGATATTTCTTCTTGTTAAATGCAGAGATCATGCACATCCTTTGAGTGTAAAATGAGTTCTATCTGTTGCTTTCAGTTAGGGAAGGGTTATAATGATACATGAAGCAGATGGCATCACAGCAAGAGTTGGTTGGCTTGTGGTTATTTACACTTAATTCTGTTTTGGATCGTGTTGCTCAGCTGCCTTTCAGAATGCTTTACTGTCTTGGGTTTTGGTGAACTTTGAACATTTTATCTTGCATGTCACTGGAGTGTTAGAAAACAAAGTTGGGTTATAGTGAAGAGCTAATAAGTGTAAAAAAGACTTGGGTTTTTTTGTTCTTTCGATGGTTTTTTTGGGTTTTTTTAGGACTTCTTGTTACACTATAAAAGTAATTTAGTTCTGGTTTGTAATACTTGATCTTAAATTACTTTGTTTTTTCGAAATTAGGACTTAGGTCTGCAGTTGTTTGTAGAGTAAAGATGTGATGTTCAAATGTTTAAATGGTAGTGTAACTCCAATAACGGGTGACAGGTAAGATTATACTTCATTAGTTGAGGACCTTCTCAGTGTGAGAGAAATCTGTAAAAATTTGAAATACGTTTCTTCATTAACATCCACTCTGGGGGGAAGTTCCAAGCTTTAGACCTGTTGGATAAGATTTATTGCCTGTAGAGTTTGCTTGTATTTCAGTGAGCCAAATGAGCTTGCATGTCTGGAAGAAAAATATTTTCTTGCTGCTACTGAGTTAGTTTTCTGCTATTTTTTGAAACTGAATAGGCTTACTGATGGGCCTTATGCTTGCTTTGAGTCAGCAGTTGCAAAGCAGCAGCAGAGCATGTCTGGGAGGAGGGATGGGGGAGTTTTATCCATTAGATTGACTCATGTGTTTTCAGATCCCTCCAGGGCCACCTTCCTGGTTTTGTGAAGTTGAGACCAGTCACTGTAATCCAGCTGCAGGCAGAGAAACAGGAGGGAGGAGCTCTGTAGATGTGAGAAACACAAATACCATTAGTCATGCTTGAGTTCAGATGACTTTACAAAGTAGTTTTTGTACTGTTTTTCCTTCAGCTTGACATCTTACTGTTCTGTCCCCTTTTACATTTTGATCATCCCATAATCAATATCAAATTTTCCTTTTTTTTTTTTTTTTTTTTTTGAGAGCAAGGCTTCAGTTAGTGGTCTTGTCCCAGAAATGGTGTGTCTAAGGAAGGTAACAAAGGTGCTCATGCTCTATAGCAAAATGAATGCCCACAGAGGCTAAACTGACTAATTCTCAAAGCTGTGGCAAACACTTGACTGAAATCTAATGTGTCCATGTATTAAGCATTTGTAAATATGTAAAATGTGTCTGTAGGCATTCTCTGTCCAGAAGCTTTACATTAAAAATGCCAGATAACTTTTTGTGTGATCTGGGTATCAGTATGGAAAGATAACTTCTCATTTAGAGCAATTTTATTTCCAGGTGACAGTTGGAGTTTATGATCCGTGTAATTTATCCCACTATCCAGGATGGCCACTGAGAAATTTCCTGATCATGGCAGCCCATAAATGGTATCTATTTTATTCCTTCCCACAAAGTGTATTTATTGTTTTACAGCCAATTAGGCAAATTTTTCCCCCATGGCAGTTTGTTCATATCACCCACCTGAGTTTTAACTTCAGCTTCCACAGAACTCCCCCTCAGTGATTCTGATTTTGCACATTATTTTGTTCTTAGTAGCTGAACTGCAGTACAGAAGGACAGATAAAGTACCTAAAAAGCTTTATGTGTTCTGAGGCTTGGAGGCTTTTAGGCACTGAGGTTCCAATTGTTTGATCTGAAGTTTTGAATCATTAGGAATTAAAATGATACTATAGAGAACTAAGAGGATCTTGTTTCTGCCATGGCAAATTACATCATGGCACCTGATGTGTGCTCTAGTGCTTCCCTGCTCGTTTATTCCTCTAAGTGTGGAGTTTCTCCAGCAGCATTGTGTAATTGGCAGAGGACAGGGTAGCAGTGACATTTCTTTAGAGCAGTTTCACAACAAACCAGTCATTTTCACCTCCTAAGCAGCTGTTTTTACTTACACCTGATCAGAACAACTGTGTTCCAATACTAACAGAAAAAGCCTTATTCAGAGTCTGCACGAAATTAAACCTGTGTGAAATAACCTTTCAAAGGAGTCCCTTTTCTATTAAAGAAGTTGCATGTCTATTTTTAAATGGCAGGGGCAGCACTCTCCAGTCAATTGAAGTGCTCTGCTTCAGAGATAGGACCATGCAAGGAGTGAGAGACATTGCACATAGCATTATCTTTGAAATAAAACTTCCACAGAGACCCCTTGGCCCAGGTAATCCATTTTAAAATAAAATTCTTTCCCATTTTTTCTCTTTCCTCCTCAATCACTGTGAAGCTGGAAAAAACAAATAAATGCTACGAAGTAGTTTTCTACACAGTTGTTTCTTATGGAGTTTAAGTTGTTTGAATTTACATTAAATGTCTATAAAGGAAATGGTTACTTATTCAAAAAAGAAAGAGGAAAGCATATTCTAGTATTTTTCTTCTTAAATTGTGTTTCAGATTTAAAAACAAAGGTCCTTCTGGTATCATATGAAACACAAAACCCAGGCAACAAGCAGTTACTGTCTTCTTTCTCGTGACTTTTGTATGCAGTCCCTCAGCAAGGGAAAATTCATATGATAATGAAATTTCAGTGGTACAGACTTTCTGTGTGTTTCTAAAGTAGTAGAAGCCTGCTACAAACTGGAATTGTTTCCTCAGTCCCATAGTGAGGCAGGCAGATGTGTTTTAAAACAATAAACTTGCAAGATTAGAGCATAATCTTCGGCTTAATTTGTGTGTGCAGGACAGTATCACAATTTCCTTACCTCATCCAAAAACTTCTGAACAGTTTATGTATCTTTGTTATGAGTTGTTTAATTATTATATGATTAGGATGTATCATTCTCTACTGAATTTACAGATGGGGACTAGGGAACATGCAGAAATGATTAATCTTGGCAAAATTCACCAAGTTCTGAACATAGCAGTCTGTTTGACATTAAAGCTCTGGAGGCCTGCTAAGGCACGATGCCATCTCTGTACTAGGTTTGAAGCAAGCTAGATCAGCAAAAGCAGCACATGGAAGAGTAAAGCATTTCTTCAAGTAAGAGTGCTTTCAGTTGATGTAAACCAGCAAAGTCTGAATAGCAGTGTATAAAATAAGTTGTATAGCAATGGTTGGTAAAATACAGATTATTTACTTACAAGTTTAGAATCTGTTTTTCCAACAAGGTTAAATTAGTTTGGCCTTTCTTTCTTTTCTGTCCTGTGATATTATGGCTTTCATTCTTTCTTTTCTTCTTTCTTTCTTTTTTAAAAATGTCAGATTGTCCCAAGGCTGTCGGATGGGAGAAAAACCAAAAGGGAGGCATGGGTCCAAGGATGGTGAATCTCAGTGAATGCATGGATCCAAAAAGGTTGGTTTGTTAGCTTTTAAATTTCTACAGTTTCTTTACTTGGGCTTAAGCCCTAACAGTTGGAACTGTCAAATGCAAGGACTCTCTGTCTCTGTTAGGTAAGAATATACAATAGCACATACACTCTGTATTGTTTGGGCAGTCCTGTTGGAGGGAAGGACATGAACAGAGCAGAGTGCACTGGATTGTTGCAGTCCTTGGCAACTGGGATCTTGAATCCTTGCTGACCAAATAAGTCACTGGATACTTCAGAAATTAGATTTATCACGTTTAAGGGAATGAGACTGTCAGGAATCTGATCTCTGATGAGAGTTTTAGTACCCTGTGTTCTGATGAACACAATAATTTGAGACTGGGTTGAGCCTGGTTTTCCTACCTCATGTTCTTTCTAGAACTTCCCCAAAGTCCTGACCACATTCTCTAGGGGGCAAACATCACATTTCATGTAAGGACAGGTGTAACAGTGTGCAGGAAACCAGTCTATTCTAGCTTTCAAAATAGAACACTTTCCCAACAAAATTTTGTGACTCAATACATATCTTATCAAATGTCTAAAAACAATTTGTTTTTAACTTCTCTACTAGCTATCTTTTCAGGCTTGTTTCAGTGGAGTAAGGGATCCTACTTTTTTTTATAAGGATGTTGATTAGCAGTGTTCAGCCAACACATTGGTTAGAGGAGGAGATTCCAAAGAAATTGAATATCAGGAAGTGTGCATGTATTTATATAGCATGATTTTTTGCCATCTTCTGCTTGCATGTATTTCCTTCATGCCTGGTGGGCAGAATGGTTAAAAATTTCTGCTTAGGACCCTTGAAAAATGGACCCTTGTCATCCAAGAAGCAAATAAGCAGCATAATTTTTTTTTTCCTGGTCTCCCTTCCTCCCACTTTGTTATTAGGTGGAAGTGTGCTTGGAAGACTTTGCATTTCTTGTTTCCTATGTGTTGAGGAATTCTTTCTCCCCTCTTAGCCCCCCTCCCCCAGAGCATTGAGTTTCTTCAATTGAAATAAAAGTAACTGCTTTGTTGCAGAAACACAAGGTGATTCCGAAGTGTTCCTGTCTTGTTTCATGGTATAGGTTAGCAGAATCATCAGTGGATCTTAATTTGAAATTGATGTGCTGGAGGTTGGTGCCTACACTTGATTTGGAAAAAATTGTGTCTGCCAAGTGTCTGCTGCTAGGAGCTGGTACCCTGGGGTGCAGTGTTGCAAGGACATTGATGGTGAGTCTGGAGTTAATCTTCAAAACAATCTGCTATTTCTTTTGAAATCTGTATGGTTTTGTTTGTTTGTTTTGAGCAGCTGCCACGGCAAGCAATAGAAAGTACTCTGTATTAAAGTACATGTAATGCATATTAGTTGATACTAAAAATTGTGGAGAAAGGTAGGACCTGTAGCCTATGGAAGTAACTTGAAGTGCTGCCAATAGCAGAATAACAGGGAGTAAGAGAACCTTAGCAAAATAGCAAGTGGTTTAAAATTTGCATTAAAGAAGATTGAATGGGAAATACAGGACAAATTATGAAGCTAATATGATCAAATTCACAGAGAAACACTTGAGGTAAGTAACTGTGCTGATATTTACTTATCCCACTGAATTCAGCAGGGGCTTGGGGGATTACTGCTGAATTATATATTTGGACAGACTAAGTTTAACTCTGTGCAAGTAAAGGTTGTTGCTGTGAATAGCTTCAAAAGATTTTGTGGCTTAAACTTTCTAGAAAAACGCAACAAAATTCCTCTGGAGCTTCTAGCATTACTTAAAAGCATATGGCTAAGACTGTTGTACTTATCATTATTGAAATTAATTCTCTGTTTAGGGCTGGGGAGTCAGGAAGATTACATTTGTGGACAATGCAAAGATCTCCTACTCCAACCCAGTGCGACAGCCACTCTATGAGTTTGAAGACTGTCTGAGTGGAGGGAAGCCTAAGGCACTTGCAGCAGCAGACAGGCTGCAGAAAATCTTCCCAGGAGTGGTAAGATCAGTACTTAAAAGTTGTTAATATCTTCCTTGGAAAGCAACCAGCCACTTGAAATAACTATTCCAAATTCTAGTAATGATATGAATGAACTACCCAAATTCATTCCCCCAAGCTGCTATACGTGTCTACTTATTTTTATCTTCAGGGATGTTCATGATGTATAGAATGTATTTCACCCTTCCAGTAATTTGGCTCACCTGGATTTATGAGCTGTGCATGTAACTGGTCTGTAAAAAACCACGTTCCACCAGCATCCCTTTCCTCTCTTCCTGTGTACTATTGAGTTTGGTTCATCTGGCTTTTACATTTTGGCTTTTAAATTGTTAGTTGCTAGCAGCACAGTGACAAGAAAGGAGACTTTGGCAAGGCCTAAGCTCCTGTAGGATACACGAAGGATCCATTATTCTCTTACAGCAGATGGCTGGCAGATTGTGTTAATGTATTTCCAAGTGAGTGAGTTAATTGTTTGCATTGTGTATGCATTGTGTGTGCTGCTTTGCCTCTTCAGCCATTTTCTGCTCAATATGCTTTGCCCAAATATGGAGTTGGAAGAGCCATATGTTTCTGCTGTAAGAAGAGGCTTTTTCAGCATCACTGTAGTGCAAACCTCCAGACCTCCAAGTGCTAGGGTAATAAGTCTCAGAAGTTATTTTCTTCTATATCAAGTTCACATATGGCTGCTTGGATTACATGAGAATCATTTGAGACTATTGTTCTTCTTGTAAAGAATTTAAAATGAAGAGGAAAAATGATTCTATGAATGTTGGATACTTCACATCTGTCTTCCTATCACTGAGTCAACGCACAGGATCAGAAATATAAGCTACATCCCATGGATGTGAAGTATCTGCAAAGATAATCCAAGACAAAGTTTTTATCTAAGTTCAAGAGCATGATCATAATCATATGTAAGATCTGTCTGCTTGCTTTTGTTGCAGTCTTTGTTATCTCTGGGATTTAGGGTTATCTTCTTGTAGTGATTTGTGAGACCTAGTAAGACCTTCTGAGAGAGAAGTTGTTATTTGAGGCACAGAGCCACCTGAACACTGTTGATCTGCTCTCAGTCCCTAAATTAATGTGTTTGCATTGAGCTGCTCTGTTCTGCAGAAATACAGCAGCTGAAATAGAACCTCTGAACCCTCAGCCCTGTGCATTAGTGCATGACACTGATACACAGAGGGATCTTAAGTTGCCATTCTGCCAAACAGCAATGGAGTTTGTAGTTCAAAACTTTGTATTGAACTTTATAGTAATTCAGTCCAGTCCCAAGATTGTCTTTTTAATAGTTTTTTTTCTGCTCCGTGCAGGTTTCAGAAGGCTATAACATGAGCATCCCTATGCCAGGCCACCCAGTGAATTTTTCTGAGGTAACAATGGCACAGGCTCAGAAGGATGTGGCTAAACTTGAGGAGCTCATTGATGCTCATGATGTTGTTTTCCTGCTAATGGACACTAGGGAGAGCCGGTGGCTTCCTGCTGTCATTGCAGCCAGCAAGAGGAAGGTATTGTACCAGACCTTGTCACTCTTATTTCAGCTCTTGCATATCAACCAGCTATGCATACCTGGAAGAACTGTATGGGAAGATGAAATATGTGGCAAATCTTCTGTTATTCTGCAGAAATATTTTCTTATTTTCTGTACAACAAAAAGAGAATGTTGAAAAGAGGAAGTAAAAACTTGCATTGCAGAATGATACAGTTTGAAAGAGACTTCTGGAGGTGATGTGGTCCAGCTTCCTGTTCTGGGCAGAGCCAACTTAGAGCATGTTGTTCAGGGTCTTGTCTAGTCAGTATCTCCCAGGGACACATATTTCATTATTACTAAGAACAGTAATTTCATAGTACAAGAACCATAGTAAGGAGGTGTAAAACCTTGCAGTAATGACTGACTGAGGAGGACGTGAGCTGTAGAAGCTTGTCTGAAACTGTATTTTCAAAATGTAGCTGAAGTTAAAAGTAAGAAAGTGAATTCTGAACTGAAGAAGTATTCCAGCACTTTTTTGGTCAAAAGTTAACTTTAGATTTTTCTCATTGCCTTATTAGAAAAATACTGTTGTGCTGGGCCAGTGCATCCAGACTGCCTGTGACATTCAGCTATTCTTAAATGCTTCAGCTACTTCTGTAGCTTAATTTATCCTCATCTTACAGGAAAAGAAAAATGGGAATGGCTGCAGCACAGGCAATGAAGTTTCTGAATTCTCATGTTAAAAAAAAAAAAAAAAAGGTATCTGAATCTATTCATGTTTTACTGTGTATTTGAGATCAGTGAGACTATATGCAACATGGTAAAATATCTTTTGTGGTCAGTATACAGGTCTGGTCAGATGAACCAGCTCAAGAAATAAAATGTAAGCTTAGGTTTTTTCTGGGAGAGTAACAAAAGCATATCTGGAGAAGATTTGGAGCCATTTTTTCCTTTTCTACAAATCTTACTGAGGGTTAGATGTGGATCACAGAGTGTTTACTTCTGTGTGAACTTAATTCATTAAAACTGGGGCACACAGCCCTTTCCTTTGAAAGACTATTCTAAAGCACACAGGATTCTGGAAGAATTTTTCTCCAAATTAATGCAGTGTTGAAAAATGTTTTTGCTGAAGAATCCAAGTAAATTGTCCTGAATGCTTACTTCCTTTGCTATCATGTAGTAGACTTCACTAAAACAATCTCAGATAATCTTGCTGTTTCTTAATTCATGTAAGAATCCTGCAGTTTTATGTTTGCTCAGCTAGAATAGCACAAAATCTGAAAATGCAAGAATTAAACTTTTAATATGTCAGCTTAACCACAGTGCACATCCTGTGTATTTTGTGGCATGAGTGTGGTGTCCATAGCAATTTAAGTTGTGAACTTGAGAGTAAAAGCAAACATCCATGTGAAACAGCTGAGTTAATGTTATTATTAGATTTTTTTGTTTGTTTCCTGATTTTCTTTTTCGTAATTAATTGTTCCTGGGCTTTGTTTTGTTTCTTGCTTGTATTCATATTTAATAATAAAAACAAAAAGGTAGTAGACTAATAGAGAATGCAGATTTGTGGTATCTAGTTTTGTCTTCTAAATTCCAAGTATATTCCCCTTTCTCATGAAGGTTTTGTTCATCTTAACAAAATTTTTCCTGCATCTGCTTTGCAAGCAGGTTTTTTCCAGATCAGGCAGTTTTCTCTTTAAGCCAAGTCTTTAAATAATTCCATTTTCTTTCTTTTTTTTTTTTTTCTCTCTCATTTTAAGTAGATTCCTTTTTGTAGCTCAAATGAACTCCCCTTTGCCAGTGAAAAGAATCAGTGTGAACTTCAGGTGTAACTGAGTGTATGCAACTTGCCAACTTAATCAGCTCTTACTTCATCCAGTTCTTTTCTTCAGTTTGCACCTGTAGTCTTTCAGCAGTCTTCTTTTTGCCATTTAAAAACAGCACAGAAATTACATAAAAAGAATAAGTTTGCAAAGCTGGGTTACTGAAACTGGGAAGTGCCAGCCTCCTGTTTCCTTTGTGCAATGGTTGGTAATTTTAAAGCAATATGTGTAGTTCTATATGCAGCCCCCCTGCCTCTCCCACTCATGGCAGAGTTATTTTGGTCATCTCAGAAAAATTTCCCCCCCACATTTCCTAAACTAGCAGTCTCCTGCTATGTTTGCCTCACCGTGTTCAAGTTTGTTCACTTTGAAGACAGTTTTCCTGATGATTTTCTGATACTCAAAGGCAAAGTGTGTCTGACTGGGTCACAGTTACTTGATTTTTTGTAAGCTAACTTTGAGGAGGGGAGATGGAGTTCTGGGTCTCTGAAGAAGCACAGTGTTGAAATCTTCAGGTGTCCAAACTGAAATGATGCTCAGTTATCTGCTGTTCAGTGTTCTTCATGTTTGTAAACATTTAATGGGAACTCCACTTCAAATGTGAATTTGTGTGAGATCAGCAAAGCTGGAGTACTGCTGCAAGTTGAACCCCAAGGTCTCCAAACAGTCACAGAGAAAATGAAGAGCATAGTGAGTGATCATCTGTGTACAAAGTGTTCTATAATGGGTAGAAAGAGGAATTCATTTCCTCATGTAACCATTTTTTTAAGCACATGCCAAGAGATACTCTCTTCCATATTCTCTTTATCAAAAACAGGTGCTTGTTTTTTTCCATTTCGTTTTTTTTTTAGAGGCCAGTCAGTTAGATTCAAGTAGTTGCAGTAAACTGAAAAGAGAAAAGCAGCCTTTTTGCAGTGGAAAGTATTTAGCAGTATTATGAATTTCTGATAATACCAGCCCTGCCATGTTAATTCATATTTTAACCATAGAATGTCAGGTTGGAAGGGACCTCAAAGATCCTCTGGTCCAACCCTTCTAATACTACAGTTTATACCACAGATCTCCCAGCACCCTGTTGAGCTGAGACTTAAAAAGCAATAAGTCAGTCTTCAGGTTTTATAGGTCCATGAAGTGAGAAGATAGTCTTTTAATTGTTTGCTGTAGGCCTGCCTGTGCTACCACAGATTCAGTAACTGATCCTACTTCAAGACTGTGGAAAGAATAAGCTACAACAGAAATTCTATGAAATACCAAACATGATGATGAAACTCACAAGCTTAGCAGTCAGGATGGCTAATTCTTGACAGCTTCTCACAAAGTTTCTCTTTTGAATCATAGAATCATAGAATTGGCTGGGTTGGAAGGGACCTCAGAGATCACCAAGTCCAACCCTTGATCCACTCCCCCCGTGGTTCCCAGCCCATGGCACTCAGTGCCACATCCAGGCTCTTTGGAAAGATCTCCAGACACGGAGAATCCACTACTTCCCTGGGCAGCCCATTCCAATGCCTGATCACCCTCTCCGTAAAGAGAGAGTGCTATATATGCTATAAAAATGAAAAACAAGAATCTGCTTGTACTAGAGATTCTGTCTAAAATACCCACAGATGAAGCAGTATAATATTTTCCTTTGTGCTTTGCTAGCTACAGTGATAATTGGGTTTACTTTTTGCTTTATTTAGATCATTTGCTTGAAGTTTAGTAAAATCTGGCTCTTGAACTCTTGGGTTGGTGATATTTTGAGTGTAACATACACAGCTTCAGGTTGCTCTAAGCACTTGTCACAACCCCAAGAGAAAGGGGGAAATGATGAGGATGTAATTGTGCACCACAGCTGCTTGTGCTCCCTGTGGGACTAAGCAGATGCATATGCAGACCATAAGTAATCATAAATTGCTTTCATCACTGAGTAGGAATTTTTTGGATAACAGATTTGGGTTTCATTGCTTTGTCACAGAGGAGTGTTCAATGAGTTATTTTTCAAACCACAGTGACCTATAGAATTTCAAATGACAGGAGAATTGTTATTGATAGGCACTGCTGTACTTTATTGGCACTTGGACTATTTTAACAGCTAGAGAATAGGAATATATGGAATATGCGGCAAAGCTGAAAGTAAATTCTGAGCTGGAACCAAAAGAATTTTTTCTAGAAATTGTTCTAATAATTATATTGATATTGGGCCAAATTTGGATGGGTGTTTATTCAGTGTATATCAGCTTCAGTAACTGTTGTGAGACACTGAGTGTTGGCTGGTGTAAACCTAGCTTCAGATGTGCACTAGCACAACACATTTATGGACTTCCTGTTCCTTTTTTTTTTTGTCAACAATTGTGCATAGGTTTTTGTAACAGAGGGAGTCACAAATTTGTATCATGTTTCCCTGAAAGACACAGAAAAAGATAATGGTTTGTAGATTTCTGAAACTTTGGTTTTTGCAAGCATTTTTCTAACTGCTTGACAACTGGAATTTCTGTTGTTTATGGCTGAGGTGATAGATAAGCAGTTATTAGGGTGCTTGTTGATCTACAGCATGTGTGTATTTTGCTTATTATTAATTTTTTGTAAATCTACAGTGAATAAAACCTTGAGGCCTTTCCCCCCCTTTTGGCTTCCTTAAAATCTGTTGTTCTCTTTATTGTTCCCAGTTGGTCATCAATGCTGCATTGGGATTTGACACATTTGTTGTCATGAGACACGGGCTGAAGAAACCAAAACACCAAGAATCTGGTGACTCATGTTCCAGCAGTGCCTCTGCTTCTTCTGATCTTTTGGGATCATCACTTTTTTCAAATATCCCTGGCTACAAACTGGGTTGCTACTTCTGCAATGATGTTGTGGCACCAGGGGATGTGAGTAGAGCCTTGTGCACATGGTGATCATACATCTCTCTTGTTGGGACTTGAACTTTGGTTTTTAAATGTTTTGGTTGTTTGTTTTTTATTGGTTTATATTGATGTAGAGGGGATTAAGAAGTCTTTTATCTGGAAGATCAAATAAGTTAAGTGCCCTGAACTAAAGATTTGTGCAGCTAGTTCTTTTGGAGATGCTTTTTTCTTTGCTTTAGAGCTTTCTGTCCTTGCAGTCCACCAGGGATCGGACACTGGATCAGCAGTGCACAGTCAGCCGACCTGGATTAGCCATGGTAGCTGGAGCTCTTGCAGTGGAATTAATGGTTTCTGTTTTACAGCATCCAGAAGGGTGAGTAATTTCTGAGACAAGGACTGTATTCAAAAGGTCATCTCTGAGAAATAAGGTTTATTTCATGTAATTTTGGGGAGAGGGAGTACATATTAAGTGGGATGGTTTTGTAAGGGGCAATGTTGCCTTTAAATTAATGTAATTTATAGGTCATATCTACAATACTGCTGTAAATTAACAGTGTTTAAGAGAGAACTGATTCACCAAATCTTACATTTCATCTTGGGAATTGAGAGCTTTTTCTCTTTCTGAATTTAAAAGCAGAAGAGTACTGAGAATATTTCAAAAGGAAAGTACTCCTGTTAGGAGCTCTTGGCATTCCTTTGCTAAGGACAGTGTTTTGGGTGTAATGAGGAGCTATTGTAACTACTTTGGTCACAAGAAGGGCTTCAAGATAAGCCAGATATTACAAAATCTTAATTAAAATCAGGTGATTTTGATACAGAAATTACACTGAAATTCCTTAACCTGAAGTTTAGGTTTGTTTTCTGTCTAAGGTCTTTGAAAGAAAAGGTGAGTTAGAAGCTGGACAGGAATACCTTAGAAGTCTCTGGGATGGATTCTGAAAAAGGGGGTTTTGTATTCCCATGCTGAATGTTAGTTGCTAGGAAATAGATTTTCCAGATAGTTTCCTTTCCAGATTCTACACTGTAAGCTGTAACAAAATGTCTTGAAGCTTACTGGAAATGTTGACTGTTTAGTATGTTGTCCTCTTGTAATTTTCCTCCTTGGGTTTTTGGCAGTGGTTATGCTGTGGCCAGCAGCAGTGATGATAGAATGAATGAACCACCTACTTCTCTGGGGCTGGTACCTCATCAGGTAAATAATTTGTGAGTAAATGCTTCTGTCTGAAAGCTGGAAACTGACACAAGGCAAACATTACAGACTTTACCTCCTAATAAAAACCCCTTGCATAAATAAATAGCCTATCTAAGTAATATTTTTAGATTTTATTGGGGTTTTGTGGGTTTTTAGTGCTGAGGATGTCTTCATTCAGAGACATGTAAAGCTTCTAGTATGTTTTCTTTGCAACATCCACAAAAATGTAGGATTACATAAATTACTTTACATAAAATTAGTCTAATTCTGTTTATAACTTGATGCAGTAATCAGTTTACACATGGGTCATTTTATGTGATGGGTTCTCCTTAGGTTTTCCTTGGGTTCTCTCTCCAGTAATTCTGGAGTCTCTCCATCTCTCTCTCTCTCTCTCTCTCTCTCTCTCTCAGAAGTCTCTTCCATACCCCTGAGGTTTTCCTGACAGTTGCTGTGGTCACTGTCAGATGCAGGACTGGCAGGGAATCTCCAGCTCTTGATGGGCTTGTCCAGATACTCTCATTATGTCCTTGCACTCAGCATCTACATATCCAAAAGGTTCTCAATATTTCCAGTTTTGGCTATGAATTACAAGGTTTATAACTTCCACAATGACTGACAGATTTTTTACAGTCAGTTAGGTCAGTGTCTTTTTAAAAATAACCACTAAATTTGACAGTTGAATCTCTAAGACTTGCACATTGACTTTGTTTTAAAATGGTGGCTTATGCTCCACACCTCTGGAAAAAGAGGTCTGTAATTTGAACTTTCTCTTCAAATCTAAGAAAGTCATTGCAGTTTCATTTATGCTTGCTTTAATAAATATAAAATGAAAATAAATGAAATTAAAAAATGAGCGAAATTAAAAAATGAATGAAAATGAGAGTAAACATTCTTTGTTTTCAAATATTGTGATGATCCTTTTACAAACTGCTGGTGTTTCTTAGCAGTCACCTAACTCATCAGCTCAGTGAGTGCAATATTTTCCTCAGGAGTCGAGGATTAACTATTGTGGTTCTTTGTTCATTTGCAATGCAATGGTCTCCTTTAGTAAGAAGGGATTCCTCTGAGGATAATAAGTACTGCACATTGATAGTCTTAGCCTGTCATAAATAAACTGGGTTTTTTTTTTTTCCCAGGAAGTGTCTTGTATTCTTAGGATAACAGAAATACAAAGTATCTGAAAGATCTGATTTTGGTTTTTTTCCTTTCATTCCTGGATGTGGGATTTGCTTAAACAGAGTGTATTTTTGTATTCTAACATTATGTGTGCTTGGTGTTTTCTGGAAAAATACTTTAATTGTTAATAATATTTAAATTGCTGCTGGCTTCTGAGGATAATGCCATTTCAGCTCTTTTAAGTATGTGGCATTCATATTGGAAATATTTTCCATAAATGGCATCAATATTGATTCAGGAATTATTATTTTTATTTTGGAATTATTGAGTTTCTCTTCTTAGTTATATCTCTTCATTGTAGTAGACCTGTCAAAGTGCAGCCAAAATATTCCAAAGACTTCATAGTCTGAATGATCAACTCCTGCTCCAGAGTATTTTCAGTGCTATCTCTTACCAGAAGCAATGGTCTGGAGTTGTAAAATTATGTGTCAGTAATATCATATTAGCAATATAGTTTAGGAATGCATGACAGCTAAGTTTTCAGATTATATGTTTTAGAGATGAGGGGGGAAAAAAGTGTTTAACTGGTTATACCATGACTTTTTATTTTTGATCAAACTTCACCATGGGAAAACTCAAACTCCAGGTGGTGCTGTCCCTCTATGTTTAAATAGTGTTGCATTTGGATGGTTATGCCATTATTTGTGTAGAAAAAAAGAATATTTGTAATTTCACTCCAGGAGTTACTGGGAATCATTGTGTTAGAACAATGCTACCCTAGTTACAGCTCTTTATTGTCATTTTGTTGAATGTGGCCACTATGTGCCCAGTCCGTGTGGAATTTAGGAAATGTTTTTTAGTAATTACAAAATAATCCTGTCTTTTTTTTTTTGGTATTTCAGATCCGTGGATTTTTGTCAAGATTTGATAATGTTCTTCCAGTCAGCCTGGCATTTGATAAGTGCACAGCCTGTTCAACCAAAGTAAGTCTGCCTTGGTCTGTACTTTATTGAGATGCTCAGAATGCTCTTGCTCTGGGTCAGTCTTGGGGTGTTAAGAACTGCTTTGTATCTGCCTTTTTCTGTTACTTCCTTAGAGCTTGGTATCTCTTCTCACTTCAGGTCAAGTTCATTTGCCCACATTAACCTTTTTTTTACCTGTTTTCCAGACTTATTTGGCATAACCTGTTGGCATGCTGTCTCCACATAAAGGTTCTAGTCATAGCTAAAAAAAACAATCAGAGATCATGTGTGTGATCAGTGTGCCAACACATTTCTGAAGGGGTTATTACATAAATGCTGTCAATATCTTTTAGCTTTGTAGGAAAGAATAAAATTGATACTGGTTTTAGTTATTGAAGAAATTTTATCTGATGTTTGATGAATCAATATTTCTATTTAGCTTTCTTGAACTTAGTATCATTACAAACATGCAAAGTTGTCTAAATTTCTGGTTTATGATACAAAACAAATATATAAAGAACACTTAAGGAAAAAAATCACTTCCATAACATTTCTTTTTTAATAAAGACTGTTTCATTTGGATGCTAGTCTTGACAGTCCTGAGTCACCTCATGGATTTATATCTCTTGCTTGGATCTGAGCTGTGTCTTGCCAGGACACTGAGGCAGCCACCTAATGTGTGTCTGTGTGGGGCCTCCTCTTCAGGCTTGGATTGTTTTCCTGTGCTGTGGCCTTGAGAAGTTTTTTTTCTGGCAAGTTTTCTATGGCCATGGAGTCCAATTTAAGAAGTTTTGAGTGGGATGTCTCAATGTGAAGATTCAGAGGTTTTGACTCATGATTTGCCTTGGGAGTGCCACTAATTGAGATCACTTTTATGTACCTTGAGACTTAATGCAAGTTTTTCCTGGTCTTTTCATTGCACTTGTCCTTCTCTCAAACAGCTATCCAAAACTCTTGAGGCACCATCATCTTTTGAGGACTTGCACAATTTGTTCTGTTATTTCTCTAGACTCTCTGGGCACATCTGACAAGTTATGAAGGACTATTAATGTCCATTTTCTCCTCCAATTGAAGCACTAAGCTTAAAATTGCTGTTATTTTTAGAAACACTTACCTATCTTCTTGAATAGCTGAAAGCTCAGCAGTAGCTAGAAGTGATTATTTTCTCATCTTTTCCAGAAGTATGGTTTGCAGAAATTCTCTTTGTGTTACCTAAAGTAAAAAATACTTAGATATAAGGGGGGAAAAACAGGGAAAAAGGTTTTATTATGGAGCCTGAGAAGTTAAAATTCTAGAAAAAGCTAATTTAGAATAAGCTAATCTGCCACCCAGGACATGATATGTAAAGAAAATAAATAAACACATACATCCATGTGCATAAAACAGACAAAGTTATCAGTTTTTTGTTAGCAGATCATTTCCTCTTGGAGGTCATTTTAAGAGAACCCTGTTTTACATAAGCAGACTTGATGAGTTAATAAAAACTGACTTGGATTTTAGCAGCTGGGCTATTCCCAGAGAGATCACTTTTCATGTGGTTTGGGTATTAAGTTACCTCTGTACTGAAAAGCTTGCTTCATTGGCTCATGTATTTCCTTACAGTGGAAACACAGCATTTGTTTACTTTGCTAACTTTTTGTTTATTATCATAAGAGCATGTCACCCTGTGTTATCTGGAAATCTGATGCTAATACTTTGAAATGACAAATCCAATTACAGTTTAATTGTAGTCTGTGTCTTGGTTATGTTTTGTGTTTTGTGTTTTTTTTTTCAAATGCATCAATTTAGTATAATTTCATTCTGAACTCTGACAGATTTGCTATAGATTTGAACTTCTAGCACAGGAGAGCAGTGGCTTTTCAGATAAAATTAAAGTTGCTGGTGCCTTTTTAATTTTCTTCTCTCTTACATCTGCATTCTGGTTCTTGAGCTCTTGTCACTTGGTAATTCTCGAAACAGAAAACTAATGAATGAGGAATTTAAAAAGAAACCCCAGTACATTCTTGAACCATCCAGTACTGCTGGATGGCTCTAGGAGAAGCTGCTAATGATCTGCATGTTTAGAGATAAGGTTTCATTTCATTTTGACTCCAGTCATGACTTCATTTCTCTGCTCTTGAAGCCGAAGAGCCCAGACATCCAAGCAGCCAGCTATATTCCTTACCCAGGACTGTCCTAAACAGGCTGCATGCCAGGGAAGCTTCCCCACAGGCAATTGTTCAGGAATTTGGGGATGGTCACAGCAGGAAACCAATCTATTTTTATTCTGGGCCAAATTTTCCTTGTATGATTTCTCCCTCTGTCTTATTCTGGTTCTGCACAAGGATGTGCTGGAATGGGAAGCCTCCTCTTGCAGTGCTGCTCTGCCAGCTGAGCAGTAAGTGCAGGTCTGAGGAGCAGTGGGAGCTCTTCTGATGCACCTCCTCTTCCATATCAGTCTTGTTCTTGAGAAGGGAGAGTTCTTGAGTACAGACATTTAATTGTAATGACTGCTGTACTTACACAATGAGGATGTTATTACTTACTGTGCTAATTAAGCTGCCTATTTGCCCCTCGTGGAACAAAATGAAAATATTTGCTCTTAATATTACTGTGAGAAGTATTAAAGCCCCATAGAAAAGCAGAGTACTGGTAATTTTGTGCTAATTTTGGCCTTCAAAGTTGGATGTTAAGATAATACCTAAATGCAAAACTGCCAGTGTTTATATGTTAATGAAAATAATGAAATTTAAATGATATTTTCCTGTTATTACTCTTCTCCTTGTGAGTCATGGAATGAAGCAGGAGATCTCACAGATTCAGATTAATGTCAAAAAAGATTACTGCTGCTGCTACCAGCTTGGATATACAGCTGTTTTACATAGAGCTTTACAGGTTTCCATGTAGCTCCTGGTTTCCTCCAGAACTTGGATGTACTGGCCATGTTCTAGAAAGCTAGCTGCTTTTCCCTAGAGGTATTTTTTCCTTCCTCTATTCAAATTGTTCTGGTCTGTAAATATCTCCAGTATGTAATTTAAAAAAAAAATAGGCTATGTAAGTATCTCTACTGATTTTCAAGTCCTTTTTTAGCTTTTTACTTGGTACACTGAAAAACTGAGCAGCTTCAGTTATCTTTTTTAACCACTGAGTCATTTTACTGAGTGTTTTTTAGTGCCCTTGGACTTCATGGAAGGGGTAGACACCAGGATCAGGGATGACATTCTAGCCACTACGTTGCGATTTCTGTTTCCAGTCAAGATATTTCTCTACCCTTGCAGATGTTTTTCTTTTCCAACATCCCAGGAATACATGAAACACTTTTGCTGTGACATTTACTAAGTGCCTGTGTTGCGTAAGGTATTTGAGTGTTTCAGGACTGAAATCTATCATCATGTAGACATAACAATGCTTTTATTGTTCTCATCTGCTAACTGCTTTGCATGCATTTTTACTTTCAGGGGTTCAGATCAGTTATGACACCAGCCTGCATTATTCAATAGCTTACTGCTTTTTTTCAGTTGAGGTAATTTTTGTTTTAATTCCAGCAGGACCCCTCAATATTTGCTCAGGCTGCACTGAGGAAAGCCTTTCATATTTGCTTTCTCCCAGTGACAGCAACTTGTAAGATCTGTCAGTGAAATTGGTTTTAATCTTTTTATACTGCACATTTCTCAATTCAAGCATTGTCTTGATGTTAAATAGAGATGTGTCATGGGGGGAATAGAGAATAGTCATGGGGAGAAAAGAGCCTTGGTCTTTCCTGCACTAAACCAAATGAACTCTTGCATAGCTTGCAGAAGTAATGGAGGAAATGGGGAGAACTGTTTGTCCTCCAGGAATGAACACTGCAAAAAATTAAAAGGACTTTTAAAAAGATTTGTTTCTGTAGCTGTGCTGAAACATTAAGTCTATGTAACACAGTCCATTTATAACTTTCCTTATTTCCTGAATTTACATATGTTAACATTTGACACTTCTATGTCAAATATACAGTGCAGCCTCTGTATTAACATTGGGTAGATTTCCTTCAGACATAAAGAATGTATCATTACTATACCAAGGCATATTTTCAGCATACTGAGTTAAATATAATACTTCTCTTAAGGTGGCATGGAAAATGGATTTATGTTAAGTGACTTACAGAAATTTATCACTTATGTTTTACCTCTTTGAAAAAAATGCCTTTTTAACTCAGGGGAGCAGGAGGCCGGGTTGTTTTGCCTGTAACTTCTGAAATCTCAGGCAGTCTTTGCCTCTCTGGGTATCAATTGTCAATTCAGTGAGATCTGAAATAATACATATTTTCAAAACTAGTCATAACGAGTATGGTTTTCCTACTGGTTGCCAGAAAGATGCACTGGTCTTACTATTTAAAAATGCTGAATTTTTATTGTAAGTCAACAAAATGAAATATAGATTACCCCTACTAAAATAATACTAAGAGGAGGAAGCTGTGATGTGCACTAAGAATGACACATGGAGAAATTATGACCATAGTAATGTGACCATTATGATGCAGTAATGGTCTCTTAGAGGAAGACAAATGTGATCAAGAAACCCAGAAATCTGAAAATTAACATTAAATATTATCCCATTTTATGAAAACAGAAAAGGGTGTAGCAGCTGTGGTGTAGTCAGTTTTGCACTTTGGGGAAGGTGGGGAGGTGTCTGCACAGACAGAATGGATGATAATTGGAAAATGGAGCTTAAAAAACCACCACTAAAATCTGAGAAAGTAAGAGATCTCTGTCCTATTGCTGAAAGAAAAACAAAACCCATGATGTTAACAAAATACATGTGGTTCAGGGAAGAAGTTACATCTTATTACTCCTTGCTTAGTCCATGGTGACTGGGAACATCACATTGCCCCTGTGCTCAGCCCTGGGGAGGCCACAGCTTGAGTCCTGTGTCCAGTTCTGGGCCCCTCAGCTCAGGAAGGAGATTGAGGTGCTGGAGCAGGTCCAGAGAAGAGCAAGGAGGCTGTGAAGGGATCCAGCAGAATTCCTGTGAGGAAGGGCTGAGGGAGCTGGGGGTGTTGAGGCTGAAGAAGAGGAGGCTCAGGGGAGACCTCATCACTCTCTCCAACTCCCTGAAAGGAGGTTGGAGCCAGGGGGGGGTTGGGCTCTTTTCCCAGGCAACTCTCAGCAAGACAAGAGGGCAGGGTCTCAAGTTGTGCCAGGGGAGGTTTAGGTTGGAGATGAGAAAGAATTTCTTTCTGGAGAGGGTGATCAGGCATTGGAATGGGCTGCCCAGGGAAGTAGTGGATTCTCCGTGTCTGGAGATCTTTCCAAAGAGCCTGGATGTGGCACTGAGTGCCATGGGCTGGGAACTGCAGCGGGAGTGGATCAAGGGTTGGACTTGATGAGCTCTGAGGTCCCTTCCAACCCAGCCAATTCTAGGATTCTGTGATAATTCCATGTGAAGGCAGTAGTGCCAAATAACTTCCTTATGTATAACAGCTCCACAGAAAAGGCTGTAAATGAAAGGAACATGGGGAAGCACAGCAAATCTCCTAGTTCAATCTTACATTGTATCATCCACCAAAACTCAGAAAGCAGGTTAGCCCTGCTTTAGCCCTGTTATAGCTTGACTGTAGGAGTTAGAAATGATGACTGTGTTGCACCAGGTATTCGGAGTTGTGGGGTGCAGGTTTATTGATGTTTGAAATAACTAACTATATATATGTATATATACATAGTTTATAAAAAGTTAAAGGTTGGTTTGTTGCTTGTGAGCCTAAATAACCCTCACAGATATTTTCACATTGGTGAGGATTTGTTTTGTGTTCAGAGCTCTGAGAGGAGGATACATTTTCAAAACTTGTGACTTTAGGATAAGTAAATGTTAGCCTCTCTGAAGGTCTCAGCTGTATGTGCAGTATCAAAATATTTGTTTTCTATGTGGACATTTGTAACTGGATTTAAATATTGAAAACTTCATGTTTGCATGTTTTGTGTTTTGCTGAGCAAACCCAGTTTTTATTACCCAGCACCTTATCCTTGTCATTAGCCAACCCATTTTTCTGTAAGATGACTTCCTCCTGGATAAGAGATGCAACCATTAGATATCCTGGGGAGTTTAAATACAGCTTGGCATAGAAAACCTGTTTTAATTATGAAGTAAAGCAACATTCCTCCCCAAATACAAACTCAAACCCTGATTAGGGTTTGAGGTCTTCATAGCACAAGAGAGTAGATAACTAAGGTTTACTGCAAAGTATCGTTAGGAGCCATTTTTCAGCATGTTCTTTGCAATGGAAAATTAAATGTTTAAGAAGGTTTCTTGAGAGGCAGAGAAAGAGGTGTGGTGGAAAAAAAAGAACAAGGAACATCCAAATCTCTGAAACTTGTTTTATTCTCTCTTCCTTTTGCTCTAGAAAATCAGCAGTTGTGTTGTTGTTACTTTTGGTTTCAGAATAAAGTTGTTAGATTAAAATTCCCCTTTTAGTAATAAGTAACTCACTTTTTCCCTTCAGAGAACAAAACAAACAATTTTGGTAGTCCATTGTTCTTTTATTTGGTAAATTTGTTAAGTGTTTCCTGATGCTTAAGTGAAATAGGATGCTGATTTATGCTGATGTGGCACCATACCATGTTAGATAGTAGAATCAAAGCTATGCTGCAGAGAATCTCAGAGTTCTCTGGTCTCATAGTTTGGTCCAAGAAGTAGCTGATGTGATTGGCTGGTCCATGTGTTGACTAGTTTACTTGTCCCCAAGTTAAATAGCAGTAAAAGTAGTAAAAATATATTCCAGTAATTGTTCAGTGATCTTAAACTGATGTAGGATATTGTAAGCAGCTGTAAGTGGGAGAGGGGGAAAGCGACAGGATCACCACAGCTTGTTGGTATTGGCATGTTTGGTATCTAACTGTCTAGAATACCATTTCTAATTATTAATTCTAATAGCAATCTAATGCTTTCTTCTCATCTCTCTGTGAAGCTGTCCTTTTGTGTCACTAAAACCAACACTGAACTAAAATGCTTTGACTTAGAATATATACTTGCTGGCGGACTCTCAGCTAAGAATTAAAAAAACAAAGTGTGAGAATACTGAATTGGCTAAAAATGTGGAGCAGGTAATGCATAGGGATGATGTTCATCCTACTCCTGCTGAGTGTAGAGACAGTTCTAACCTAATTCTGTAGGTTTCTGCCTGGAGCTCAAAAAGTCAGGTGTTAATTTTGCTGGAAATGAGTCATTTATAGTTGTTGTTCTTGACTCCTTAGTGTTTTTGCATAATTTCAACCTAATGCCTTCTGTTCCCTTATTTATTGCTCAGTTATTCTAAGGACTCAGTGCATTTTCATCAAAGAAAACACAGGCACTGTATGCTTCATGTCTACCATTTATGCCTGGATTTTATATTTGTAAGTTTAGGAATCACTTCAAGTTAAACAAAAAATGGCCCACATGTTCCTGGCTGGAACATACATTATTCTTTAATAGTAGTGACAATTAAACCAGTCATTCAGTATGTCAGCATATTTAGTGGAGTGTATTACTTGTATCTGAATTGTATTTTCATAAGATTAAAGGGATGGGTACTGCCTTCTTTCCCAGGTAACTTTTTGATACCTTCCTGTTTTTAACTCTTGAATTCTTGTGACTCTGGGAAGAAAAAAGGGCTTTCTGCAGCTGCTGTGCAATAGGTAGTGAGTAATGGCAGTAGGGACTGGAGCCAAAAATGTTGTAACTGTGATGAGCTAATCAGCATAAATTTTGGACAGGAAGCAGAATGGGGATAAATAAAGTTGTAAATATCTGTCGAGTGTGAAATGTGGAGCAAGCAAGAGCTGGCTATTAGGTGACTGAAGGATATACCCATGTATTAAAGAGGTCAGGACAGATGATCTAATGATAGCCTCTACTTGAAAATGCTTTTGTTCCTCTCTTCTCAGTCTCTAAAATGAAGATACTTATTTTCTTCTACCCTCCCTCTCTCTTTTCCTCTTTCTCTTCCCTTTGATTTACTGATGCTTTCAGGTAGGGAATGCCTTAAACTTGTACACTGTCCAGGAGAAAGTCCTTATATGGACTGTAATTTTTTGTTTCTAGTAATTTGTGAGAAATACTTTAAAAAAGGAAAGGATAGCTAAATAAAAAGCTCACGGTGTTGTCTGTATTATTAGTCCATCAATTAATACCAGGAAAAATGGTTACATGTATGTAAAACACACCCAGGTTATTTCAGAAAAGCTCAGAATGCATGCAGCTCTGGAGGACTTAAGGTGAGAAGAACCATGCTTAAACTGGCAGCTCTTAAATATACAAGAATTCTACTTTCCCCCTTTTCATTATTGAAAAGATGAAACTGAGTGTGTGAAAAGGTTGAGCCCTTTCAGGGCCTATTCATTTGTGAGTTACACTCCATTTTCTGTCCACTGCAACTCACAGTCAGTGTAGGTAATAGCAGCAGACCAAACGTGTCTGCATGGCTACATTCCTACTCTGAATTAAAACAGCAGTCTCTTTCTTCGGTGAATTTGCAGCATACTGTACTTGTATTGGTGATGTTTTTAGACTGATTTTCTGTCTTTTTTTAATATTGATTTTTGGGAAGGTGAGGAGAGAATTGTGCATGCAGAGGGTGTTTTTAATGATTTGGGCATCAGCCAGCAGTGAAGCCATTTTTGCCTGTGGTTTATGACCTCTCCACTATTTTCAGAGGAGCCTCCTTCAGCTTGCACCTGCAATATAACCTTCTTCAGAACTTTGTTTCAAAACTGAATGGAGTGTGAATGCACAAGTGTGTATGAACATTCATAAACACATAAGGGTAATACTTGTAGTATTATCAAAAGATAAAGTGTCTGAAGAGTCATCTTTGTGCTCATATGACATGGTCAGGCTTCTCTGTTCCAGTACCATGAACTGGGCCCCTGAAAACTTATTCTGCAACCTTCAGAAAGGTTCAGTTATGTGAATTACAGGATCACCTTACGAGGTTTATTTTTCTTTACGACTTAAGACCAAGCAGCAGTAAAAATTGAGAACCTCATGAAAAGACAAGAGTCTAGGAGCTGAGGACTTTTTTTTGAGGAATCCAGAACTGTGGATCTCATAAAGTTCTGAACATAAGCAGTGCTGCCTGTGCAGCTGCCTGGACCAAACACCCCGATGGCTCATGTGGTTTATCCTTCCTCTCTTCCCACTTAGGAGGGCTCTTCACAGCATTGTTGTCTTTCCCTAAACTTCCTGTTTTAATAGCAGATAAACTGAGGTTTGAGGGGTGTAACTGGCAAGATTTAGTTTCCAAGAAGCTGTTGAAACTGAAATGGCTCTTTTCAGCATGCAACCCCTCAGAGTAGTTTTGCATTCATCCTGCATTGCCTGTGATAACTGCAGTGTGCAAAGTTGTATCTGGGCTTGTCAGTTTTCTAAAGAGAACACTGAATCTGGGGAGTTTTTTCTGAGTCTGAAATGTTCAGTGGAGTAGCTGTCCTCCCCGGGGGGAGGCATGGCAGTCAGGGGTGAAGTATGCTGTCTTTTTTTGAGTGAAAAGTGCTTAAAGCCAGGAAGAGTGTGAAATACAGCACCCTTCTTGTTTTGGAGGTAGGCTACCCATGTATCTTACTGAGTGTAAACAATAAATCCAGTAGCATTAAGTTCTTTATTTTTCCTGGAAAGTAAACAACAGCACTTCAAGCTCTCCAGATGCTAACTACTTAGAAAACAAAAAGGCCAAAACAAATGCAAGTGTTGGTAAGAAGTTTAAAAACGATGTGGCAGAAATGAGGCATACAATGTGAGCCAATTTTAGGTGAGTGTCCAGGTTGTTGGTTTTATGAGTTTGATTTTTGTATTTTTACTTAAATGCATGTTAACTTTTGTGCTATAAAGCAATCTGGGAGCCAAATTCTCTTTCAGAATGTCTTTCTACCCAGAAGCTGAGGCTTCTTTGTGAAGAATGCTATTAAAAAGACTATAACACCAAGACTGCACATCTGTTTCTCATTTTAAAACAAGTCCTTTTACTCTAAGCCTCTATTTTTTTCATCCTACCATGAGATTAATTTTTTTTTCTTCAATAAACAGGCAAGAATAAAAAGACTGTGAACAAAGTGGGTTACTGTGTATCAGTTACACAAAAGGCTTTAGCAATATATTAATTTGTCCCTGTGGTGATAATGTGCATCCACTGAGTCATTTGTTCTATTAAAATGCCATCATGTGAAAAACCAGTTGGAGCTCTGGCTCTGTCAAATGGAGAGTGGAACTGAGATCAGAGCATCAACCTGAGAGGAGATTTACATCTGTCAGAAGAGTGTGGTTTTAAAATGTGGGTTCTCCTGGCAGTGTTTGTAACAAACATGAAATACAGCAGGCATGCTACTTTCTGATTCTTCCCCTAAGCTCTGAAAAGTGACCCAAGAGTGAGAAAAAGATAAGAGTTCCTTAATAAATCTGTATTTCTCCAGCTTGCCTTGCTGGCCAGAAAGAAGAATTATGTTCTCCTGGTTCCTTTTTCTTTTTTTTTTTTTTATGCTTTGAAGTTTTCTGTTTGAGAAAATCAATTTCTCCATAGTGACATGTCACTGACTGGCTTGATAGTGACACCTTTATTGCCAGAAAGAGTTTGTGAGGGATATTTTACATCTGTGGTCAGATAGTAACTAATCTGTAATCAATAATAATACAAATTATAACATCTCTTGAGTATTTGTCTTCCTGTACAGCTGTTATTCACAATTGGATTGCCAGGAAGGTGACCATGAGCCAGCAGTGTGCCCAGGTGGCCAAGAAGGCCAATGGCATCCTGGGCTGGCTCAGGAACAGCGTGGCCAGCAGGTCCAGGGAAGGGATTCTGCCCCTGTGCTCAGCTCTGGGGAGGCCACAGCTTGAGTCCTGTGTCCAGTTCTGGGCCCCTCAGCTCAGGAAGGAGATTGAGGTGCTGGAGCAGGTCCAGAGAAGAGCAAGGAGGCTGTGAAGGGATCCAGCAGAATTCCTGTGAGGAAGGGCTGAGGGAGCTGGGGGTGTTGAGGCTGGAGAAGAGGAGGCTCAGGGGAGACCTCATCACTCTCTGCAACTCCCTGAAAGGAGGTTGGAGCCAGGGGGGGGTTGGGCTCTTTTCCCAGGCAACTCTCAGCAAGACAAGAGGGCACAAAGGGTCTCAAGTTGTGCCAGGGGAGGTTTAGGTTGGAGATGAGAAAGAATTTCTTTCTGGAGAGGGTGATCAGGCATTGGAATGGGCTGCCCAGGGAAGTAGTGGATTCTCCGTGTCTGGAGATCTTTCCAAAGAGCCTGGATGTGGCACTGAGTGCCATGGGCTGGGAACCACGGGGGGAGTGGATCAAGGGTTGGACTTGATGATCTCTGAGGTCCCTTCCAACCCAGCCAATTCTAGGATTCTGTGATTCTATGAATTATCACATGGTACCAAGCATGGTATTACCACCAAAGAGGATTGTTAAGAGCTGAAAAAGCAAAGTCATGCCAACCATGGGCCTCTGGGCTCTGCTGGACATGATTGTATAGGAGAAAATTTCATTTCCACACAGCACCAAATTGGGCACTCTTTAAGAATTATTTTGTGCCTGTTTTATGTCTAGACTGGCTTTATTTCTGACAACCTGCAGGCTATTCCTCTCTTGTCTCCTGGCACAGGAGTTTGAGATGAATTGGTTTGGTTTTTTTGCTTCATGCTTTTTTCTGAGTTCTTTTCAGTGGCTTCTGAACAAATACATGCTGCATTACATTTATCAGAGGGCACATGTTACTGAATTTTGTTGTAAAGTTTAGATGGGTGCAAGCTAGTTCATCTCTTTCATGGTATTTATTGTAAAATTTAATCATCTGAATTGAGAAATGAAGTCCCTGAAGGTGACCAAATGTTCTTGTTCTTGTCTGTATGAAAAGGATTCTTTTATAGTGTATGTCTTCTTCAGTGGTCCCACCACCGCAGGTAGCAAACTGAAGGATGCTGCCAGTCATTCTTTGGCTCCCTGAGATGTTATTCTCTGGGCAATGTGGCTGGAATTTCTGTTTCACAACTACTTAGCAGCCACTTTTATTCAGCAGGCCATTCCCATTATAAAAAGCAAGTAATTATAAGCAGCAACTTCAAGTTTTAATAGTTTTTTTTTGATCCTGTGGGTGCTAATACAAGAAAAATATTCTGTATTGTTCTACTTCAGGCTTTTAAGATACTGTGTCTGTAGTCAGATTTGTTCCCCTAACTTAAGTTTGCCATTGTCATGCCATGGAAATTCTAGCAGTGTGACATGGTGGAGATTCTGTTGGGGGAAAGCAAGTTTTTTAATCATTCCATTAAAGTAGCAGTCATGTAATGTGTATTATTTCTACTCAAAAAGAAAAAAACAAACAACAAAATGAATGAGAGTTCACTAAATTCAAAAGTAATGTATCTTTGACTCATGGTTTTGTGAAATAAGAATAAAATAAGAATGTGAAATAAGAAGGAAGACAAAGGAAGTCTTCCTACCTTCTTCCATGATAAGTAGGGCATGTGGATTTAATAGAAGTTCTTCCAGGTGCTTCATCCCAACCTAATGCTCAACACAGGGGATGTCAGCATAGTCTGCTTTGTGTGAGTAGGGAATTCATTGATAGCTACAGCAGGGAATGCAGAATGGGTAAGCAGGCCTGTGAAATAAACCAGGGCAGTTTATACAGAGCATCCTGGAACACAGGAGTAATGTACTGACTGAGGGAGCAATACCTGGAAATTTTCTTTTCAAGCTTGAGCCACAGTTCTTTGTGACTGAGGATCAGGGCATAGTAAGCTGAGTAACAAAATCAACCAGATTTCAAGGCTCTTGGATGGACTTATTGTATGCAGTGAGCCTGCACTCAGTTCCCTACTCTTTCCATATTTGCATTTCCTGAGGTACTCTACATCTTTTAGCACTTTCTACCTCTGAGAAGATACCAAAATATCTTATTGTTGCTGTCCCTGCATGTCTTTGATATGCTGCAGTATTTTAGTCTAAGGCTAGGGTTTCATTGTGTACAGTCTGGATATTGTTTCATTGTACAATTAAACTACAGTCTGGCCCACATCTCTACAGTAATATAACCCCTGTATTGTGGTTCCAACAAGTTAAAGCAACAGCAACACTTCTGATAATGCTGATAGCTTTGAGGAATATGCAGAGGCAGGGCTGGGAACCTAATCCATGTTTATAAATCACTGTCTGGATACAGGGTTTGTCAAAGAGCCAGATGCAAGAGAGAACCTGCACATCTGGTTGTTTAATTAGAATTTTGACTGACTGTTCTGTGAATAGTCATTAAATGTATTTACATATTCATAATGCCATTTCACAATGAATATCATGGATAATATGAAGAGGACACATCTCAAATGAATTCTGGAATTGCCCCGTTCTTTGCATTGATGGTGAACAGTCAGATGAGTTTGTCACAGTGTGTTTATCTCAGGAGCAAGAAAAGAAAAACCCAAATACCTCTTCCTAAGCATTTTTAAATCTTTTTTATTATTATTTATTTATTTCCTTTTATCTTTTTTAATTTCTGGTTTTGTCTCTGGGTCATTGCACAAAAATACAAAAACCCATGTGTGGCCAAATAAAGATTTACAGCGTGAAGCACAGTTTCCCCAGATGGAATAAGAGAACTTGAAGTGCAGTTTTTATCTGTTTAGTTTGAAAGTGTGAAGTGTGGTCAGAAAGTTCCAAATGTTCGTCCTAGTCACCTATAGCTGTCTTCTTCCTTTGCATATGGCTGGGGTTCAAATGGTTTTGTTTCTGGGTTTTTTGGAAAGTATGCAGTAAATGAGCCTGCTGCTAGATGGACACTTTGTATGAATGAGTCTAGATCCAAGTCTGGTTTTATTGGTAAACTGAGAGTCTGTCAGCTAAATATAAATGTTTAAATGAGCTTGAATTCCTGTAGGACACAATATAAATGTTGGTAGTCCTGTTTTCCTGAAGAATACTGTTGGGCTATAGATATTCTCACAATTTTAAGGTTTATCAGTGCAAAGGATATTTGAGACCTCTAGTAATTGCTAAACTAGAAAAGAGTAAAATTGTTGAGAGTAAATAGTGGTTTTGCTTGAGTTAGATGAATTCATAATGAAACAACTGGGTGAGTGCCCTCCTTTTTCCCTCTGCTCTTGCCCAAAGAAGGGTGAAAGGCTTCTTTTGGGGAGCAGAGGTCCATTTTTAAACCTTGGAATGAAGCTCACTTGGTTGAATCACCTGTTTCACAACAAAACACACAGTCCTTCCAAGGTGGTTTTTAAAATTAATTTCCAGAGGAAATGAATTTCACTGGTTACAGAGAAGTTGTACTGGGAAATGTATCCATCAAAGAATGAAAAACCAGGTATCTGTGCACAGGAGCCCAGGAGCCAGGGTGGCTGATTTGGGGGCTTTTCCTGCACACCATCTCCTTCTGGAGATGCATTTTTCTGTAAGTGCTGGGCTTATGCTGGAGCTTTTTTCCAGTACAAGTGTACCCCAGTGTCAGCAGACGACATGTTTGTGAGAAGTCTGAGATGAGAGAAGTGCAGAGCTGCTTGTAAAGCTGGTGTGGTGCAGGAGGACTCATGCAGGGACTTCAGACATGCATGGGGTTTGGGTACACAGGAACTGTGTGTGTGGTGGGGAGGGTGAGAGGCAGGAGCAAATCATCAGGAACAGCAGCTGGAAGAGGTGCAGAGCCTGGGTTTTTGAAAGGATCATAATTCTAAAAAGATAACAGTCCTCTCACAAACTGCTTGCTCATTATCCCCTTCTTGTGTCCCTTGTTCTTGAAGTGACATGGATTTATCTGAGGAAGGTGATAATTGAGATGTATCTACTGAGAAAGGCAACGGTGTTTTTGAGAGGATGAGGTTTTTGGCAGGGATTTGGCTTCATGGATTAAGCCATGGATTAAGTCACCCCATAACCTCTTGTGAAAAGCTTCCATCTTCTCTATATGGTGGGATCCTGGTAACCCTTCTCCTGCCTCTCTGTCCTCAGTGCCCTACATACTTACTGGCTGCTCCCTTGGATTCAAATATTGTGTGTTTCTGAAGTTCCTGCATGCATGCTGCTCTCCTGCATGAATCTCCATAGAAAAAGTTGCTTTGCACTCTGTCAAGCTCAGCTGCTCCACCTCTGACACTGGTGGCAGCAAAGCAGGATCTTCAGTTATCAATGGTAGAACAAAACCAGGAAAAGAATGGATACTGGGATTGCTCTATCACCAGTTTCTTCCACGTTCTTGCTACCTGCTTACACCAAACTTGCAAAATCCTTTGACATTTATCTTTTCTTTCCTCAGTTTCCATCATCCTTGACTGAAATCAGCTTGTCAAATAGTTACTTAAAATAACATGGTTTGTGGTCAGGGGCTTGAGAGGAGCATAGGCTAAAACCATCCTTGTAGGAGCCTATAAGACTCTCAAAAGAAAAAGTAAACTGGGAAAATGAGAGTAGAAAAATAGTGTTCTTTAAGGTGCAATAGTCCCAGAACCATGAATCTCTGGAGACAGGGAGGGTGTTGGACTTGGACACTGGCTCGGGGAACTTTTCAGTCTGTCCCAGCATGGTTCTTTCCCTTCACTGATACACTGGAACAGTCTTTTACTGTTACTCAAATGCTCCTTTCATGAGTTTGCAACTAAGTTTTTCTTCTTGCCATATAATCTGTCTTGTAATGAGTTTAAAAGTATGTTAAAATCAGGAAGTCTTAAACCTTACATTTCTTTCCTCTTCCACCTTTGCCCACTTCAGAACTTCGAGAGAAATTATTTTTCTCTGTAATTTTTACCTGTTTACAAAATACAGGCATTTTTTGAGTGTTCAGAAGGACTCTACTTTCATTTTGTGAGCAGCATATGATGAATCATATTATGGAATCATATTTGAAATCCCTTTCTGTTTCTTTATTTGACAGGTCCTTGACCAATACGAACAAGAGGGGTTTAATTTCCTAGCAAAGGTTTTTAATTCTTCACATTCCTTCTTGGAAGACTTGACAGGTCTAACTTTATTACACCAGGAGACACAGGCTGCTGAGGTAAGAAAATACACTTTGCATGTTAACAATAAAGAGCTGGGAGTGAGGGGTGCTTGGTTTTATGTTCAGCTCGATAGCTACGTGATTAAATAGAATCCATCAGTGATATTTTATTCACAGGATGATCTACACAAGCCACAGGTATATTCCCTCCATTGAGATAAACTATGTCCTCTTCATGGTATAGAATTGAGCTGGAGAGATCATTATTTTGTGCACTAGATGATGGGATGCATGTTGACAGCCAGTTAGAAGTATGTAGCACTATTATTATTCATTTGATTATTGTCACATTTTATGAAATTACAGAAAAACTTTAAGTGACAGTTGTTGCTTGACAGTTCTGAATTTGTATCAGGGAAGTTCCGTGTCATCTAGGAGGGTGAGTGTCCTTGGAAGTGAACACTTGTGCAAGTGTTACAACTCTTGTATACAAAGAACTGAGGAGAGGGAGCCATGGTAGCAGAGAGCCCAAGATTAGCTAAAACCCCCAGTACTAACACAGGTTCCTGGGTAGGTTAGACAGCAGCTGACATGAATTTTAAATTCTTAGGGAAAGGATTTTTTTTTTACATAAAGCAGGTGATTTATATGGTATAAAGAAATACATTACTGGTTTAGGTCAATCTAAAATGTAATTACTGTACTGCTTGACTGTACTTGTGTCTGGTGACAGAAGTTGTCATGTGAACTGAAGTTGGGGTATGGTTTGATCTTATGGACAACAACTGGATCTGAAGAGCTGCAATATTGAGCTGGTCCCATAAAAGTGAAACAGATACCTGTCTTTGTATTTTAATCATGATCTGTAATCCTTACTCTGTCTTCAAATGTCTCTACTGTTCTACATCTGTAACTGAATTTTGGTGGAGTCATATCATGTGGATGTTTCCAAAGTTGGCTTGGAGAGGTGATCATTCAGTCACTGGAGCCTTGGAAATGCTACAGCTGTTTTTTCAGCTGGAAATGGCTCAGCACTGTTACTTAATAAGGTTTGTGGGGCATAATGGTGATTTGGTTCTCTGTTTCATGTTCTAGCCTTTCTAAAATAATTGGAGCACATGCTGGAGATATTAACTGTGAAATACCTGGTGCATTCTGAAATCAGCCTGGTTATAGCTAGAAAAAAATGTATATATATGTGTCTGAGAAGGATCCAACAGAGGAAACAACTGGACTTTACCAAGTGCTACTCATTTACAGTAAAACCATTGTAGTCTGATTGCCATCCCTGTCTTTGAGGCTGCTGAGAAGCACCTGGTCTGCTAATGACAGTATTAAAAGCAGTTGCCCAAGTTAGTCATCTCTAATTTTGCAGATACTAATTACATTTTGCAGCTTTATAACATTTCCAGGTGTTTGTTTAAAAAGTTTTAGATGTTCTTTAGGAGTCTGGTGTGAGTTTATTGCAACTTACTGGATTTGAAAGTTTGGCATAAAAAATGGAACTAGTAGGCTTTCAAAAATCTCTGGGTTCACCAGTGAGGTTCATGCAGTGATATCATGGCTCATAGGTGGAAAAGGTGGTGTACAAAGTATTTGCAAAGCTAATGCATTCAAATCAGCCCAGCTGCCATGGAACCTGCAGCTGTATTTTTGTAAAAAGCTGTATTTTTGTAAAAACTCATCTGTTTTATCAGGGTAACTAATTTAATCCTCTTGGTAAAGTTTGTTTATGAACAGTAAAGTCCAACAAGCAGATTATTTGCAGATTCTGCTTGCTTTCTTTGGATTAAAAGATCTGGATTTTTTTTCATGTTTTGCCACTGTTGACTGAAAAATAAAGAGGTGGTTTTTATGTCCCCCACTACTTCCTCAGGGAAAAACCTGGGGCAGGTTTTTTAAAAAATGTAGGTGCACAGGAGAGAGCTTTAGTATATTTTCTGATGAGTTGTATTTTGAGCTTTTCTCATACAGTGCAGTTGGTGCAGTTTATGTTGCTGAGTTAGAAGACCTCAAAATGGTGTTTCGGGCTACTTCTGAGCTAAAATGGAGGCATTAGATTTGGTAAGATCAGTGCTTTTGAAGTTTGATTTCTGTTATCTGCTTAATACATGGCATTCTAAAAAACTGCAAATGCAGTGACAGAGGTTTCATACGACACATATGGGCTGATTTGGTAAACAGAATATCTGACTGTTCCTTTGAGAAGTTATTCAGTCTTCTTGCTTTAAAAGGGTTGCTTTTAAAATATCAATTCTAGAAGAGCATTTAATTGAATATTGTCCTCAGAATGCTTTGTTGTGGGCAGAAGAACAAGAGCTTTTGTCATGCTGGTCTTATGCCTCAGAACATTGCATCTGAAGTTGAATCAGACACAGACTTGATTCAGCAGAGTGCATCTCAAGTTGGATGACACACTTAACTTTTTAAAATCACCTAACAAAAGCTTAGCTGATTTCATGAGTTGTGTGTGAGTGCTTTCATGATGTCAATAGTAAGCTATTTTTTAAGAATTGCTTGTAAGTTTTGTGTTTCTTAAAAGGAATTCTGGATAAGTCATGTGTGTTCCAGATGAGTCTCCATGTTAAATAGAACATTTTTGGATGGCCTGACGCTTCCATGAAGACAGTATCTTTCTGCTATGCTCAGCATAGTGCCCAGATTAAAACAATACAAAGTGCAGTAAGATATGGCAGACTTTTTACTTACTAAATAACTTTTAAACTTGCATTTTTCCATTTCCTCTCCCAGTGCTGTGCTGTTGACCTGAGTATTAGTACCTTCTTGGCATACTTTACGTTCTCTTTTTTAAGTGACTGTTAAGAATATAATCGTAATTCAGAGTAGAAAATTTACCAGATTTAGCTTGTTGTTCAAATTTATACTAGCTGCAGAGTTTTCAGTCTATAGAGCACTTATTTCTTCAACATGACATGAATCAGGAGATTATAAATGTTTTGCATTATTTTCCTTAGCATGGTGATTTACTTGGTAAATAATAAAATTAGCAAATATTTTGATTCTGTCTTGATGTGACAATAAATTCCAAGCATCTGCTTTCCCCACATCTAGCTTTAATTTTGGTTCTGTGGGACGTATTTTGTTTTTTAATACCAGTTAGATATTTCTGTGCAGCTTCATCAAAAGACTGATGACATCCATGACTTTGAAGGCCAGTAGAAGCTGTGAGAAACTCCCACATCAGCACTTGGACCTTGGTTCCACTGGACACAGTTCACTTTGGGAGCTGCCCAAGCTCACTTCAAAAAATTACACTTCTGTCTTCCCAGTGACTTTCCCTCCTTACTCCTGATGTGAACTTCCCAGCTTGGTGCTTGCTCAGTATATATTCTATTTTAATAGCTGGGCTTAAAATAGCAAAAGCCTGTGTGTTTCTTGAATCCTTAATCAGAAGCTTGGTTTGGAGACAGAACCACCACCAACTGAACGACTTCCAGGTATCACAGTGGAACTCTAAAATCAGCTGCTTTGCTTGCCATATATGTCAGATTTAACCCTGCATTGTATGTGGGGTTTTGCAGGTCTGGAGAACTCTCTTTGTAGTGAAAATAGCCTCTTATATCAAGTTTTCATATACATCAGCTTTCATAGAATCACAGAATAACAGAATGGGCTGGGTTGGAAGGGACCTCAGAGATCATCAAGTCCAACCCTTGATCCACTCCCCCCGTGGTTCCCAGCCCATGGCACTCAGTGCCACATCCAGGCTCTTTGGAAATATCTCCAGACACGGAGAATCCACTACTTCCCTGGGCAGCCCATTCCAATGCCTGATCACTTCCTGGTATACACTTAATTTCTCTATGGGAAAGATGAATTTTCACTGATGTGCCACACTTGTGGAAGTGAAACCAACAAATTAATGAATGGCACATCAGGACTATTCCACAGTTGTGGAAGAAGCTCTCCCTTTTCTAGGATTTTCTAAGAAACCTTTAAGGGTGGTTATTTACTTGGTGGCCTGTTACATCAGGAGCTGCTGCCACTGTTCTCCAAAGCCCAGTTAATCCAAGTAACCAGGCTTGTCCTTATTTGAACACACCTGAGTGCTCCTGAAATCACTAAGAGTTAAAGTTCTGCTGAGATACCTGGGTAGCAGGAGTGCTAATAGTAGCAAAGTAACATTTCTGCATCAACTCCCTACAGTAGCTGAACTTCCATACAAGGCTTCTCCAGCTGTATCCATATTCAGAGGTACAGAAACTTTAATTTGTCCCAGTTCTTAATAAGACCTAAGTAGAAATATGTATATTTAAAGTACAAATATAGTAATAACGTATATATAGTATAAAAATAGATAATATATATGATATATAATGTATATATAATATATAATGTGTATATATGCATATCTATATAATATATATACATCATAATATATATTATATAATATATAATGTATACATCATAATAAAATATATATGATGTATGTAATATATGCATAATATATTATACACAATATATATCATATATAACATATTCATGTAATTAATAATTCATTGGCTAATTATATAATTAATTATAATTAATATATAATATGTTAATATATAATATTTTATAATACATATTATATATAATATATAATGTGTATATATACATATCTATATAATGTATACATCATAATATATATTATATAATACATGAGATATACATCATAATATTATATATATGATGTATGTAATATATATACATAATATATTATATATAATTATATATTATATATTATGTATATAATCTATATTATATCCAATAATATATATTATATATATTGTATATATTATCTACAATATATACATTATATATTATACATAATATATGATGTCTACTATATATTATATGCAATCTATATAATATATGATGTATATAATATATAAACTATATAAGGTATAAATATATTTGTATTTAAATCCCTAAACTGCTTGGATGTTTAGGAAGCATAACTGTACTTCCTGCTTTCATCAAGATGAAAGAATAAATAAATACCATTTTCTCTTGATGACTGATTGCAGCACAGGAAGAGCTGGGACTCTTCCCATCTCAGAGAGAAGCAAAGAATTGTGAAAGAAATGAAATGTGAAGCAGAGGCCAGGTCTAGGTGCTAGCAGGTCTTGATGTCTCTGGTTTTTTACGTATGTAATTCTGTACTTTGGGTTTTTTGTCCCTTAAACGTGATCCCCAGTGTCTGTGGCTTCTCTGACAAGTTCCTCTAGGCAGTGAGTGAACCCCATTTGATATCTGCAAAACCCTCTTGCTGTGCTGGTTTACTGACACAAACAATGCAATTTAGGACTCTTATCCTACAGAAGGATGGGATTAATTTAAAAGAAACAAATGAACAACCCAACCCAACCCCAAAACATGCAGTGAAACGCTCTGAGTTATTTAAATAGAAGGAAATATAAAGAAACCCCCTTTTATTCTGATTCTGCAATTAATTTGAAGTTTGTGCCTAGCCATGTTTTAAGCCATCCCTTGGGGGACAAGGCTCAGTTGTGTCAGAGGCAGCTGGTATTAAAAGTGAACTTTGAACTTACCCAAATTTGGAAGAAAATTCAGAATTTGCAACGTGCTTTGCTATTAAAAATATCCTTCTTGTTTCTGATTCTACATTACATTACCCTCATGTATTTCAGGATGAAAAAATAACATGAATAGCTAAAAACCAACAAACAAAACAGAAAAAACCCAGCAATATTATGATAGTAAAATTCACAACTTTACATGTATTTTTTTTTTTTAACCAAGCTATATTGAGAATTTAACTTTACTTGATGGCAAGAAAATTTCCCACAAAAACACTACTGGTGGGTCGACCAAAATTAATATTTGACACTTTTCCATGTCTGTAAGGTTTTTGCTTTTCCTTCATGTTTTTAATCTGCTGCATTTCAGGAGAAATTCACTTTGACAGATTCAGGCCTGCCCTGGAATCCCTTTTTTAAGAGATTAAGAGATTAGTCTGTCTTTCAGGAGGTGGGTTATTTTTTCCTCTGAGTTTTCTCATGATATCAATTAGTGTCATCATTTTTCTCCATTCATCAAGCAATATTTCCCAGATCTTTAAATAATGGTAATTTCTTTTCGGGAAAAAAAAAAAAATTAAAAAAAAGCTGCTGAACACAGGCCAACTGAGAAAGGAACTTTGGTTATGGCAGACTTAGAAATGGATGTAAATTTCCAGTGCTTTCTCCTTCTTCTGCTTTGCTACTACATGACTAAAATACAGTTAGTAAGTCTGTCCTGTACCACAGTGCTCTGCTGAATCTGTACTGGTTCTGCTGTTGGGATTTTTCCAGCAGAGGTAATTGTTCCATCAGCACCAAGTGCTTCAAACTGAATTTTACAGCCTTTGAAGAGGCACAGGTGTGATCTTTCTGATGGTGCCTCTGCTGAGCTTTGAAGGAATATCTCTGAAGTCTTTCATAGAATCACAGAAGTGGCTGGGTTGGAAGGGACCTCAGAGATCATCAAGTCCAACCCTTGATCCACTCCCCCCGTGGTTCCCAGCCCATGGCACTCAGTGCCACATCCAGGCTCTTTGGAAAGATCTCCAGACACAGAGAATCCACTACTTCCCTGGGCAGCCCATTCCAATGCCTGATCACCCTCTCCAGAAAGAAATTCTTTCTCATCTCCAACCTAAACCTCCCCTGGCACAACTTGAGACCCTGCCCTCTTGTCTTGCTGAGAGTTGCCTGGGAAAAGAGCCCAACCCCCCCCTGGCTCCAACCTCCTTTCAGGGAGTTGCAGAGAGTGATGAGGTCTCCCCTGAGCCTCCTCTTCTCCAGCCTCAACACCCCCAGCTCCCTCAGCCCTTCCTCACAGGAATTCTGCTGGATCCCTTCACAGCCTCCTTGCCCTTCTCTGGACCTGCTTCAGCACCTCATACCCAAACGTGATGTCTTTGTCTTTCCCCTGATGACTTCACTGATAATTCCCATTGTTGTTACCAATAATACTCAAATGCCCTTCCTAGGAATTACATCAGCAACCAGTGTGCTCAAATACTTCTGTTTTGTGATACATCAGAATAAAAGTGTTCATCCCTTCAGGACAGGGAAGGCCACGTGCAGTCCTTGGAGTTACAAACTAATTTTCATCAGACAGCGCTTGCTCATGTGTGAATTCCAGAGATTTTAGAGGTGAGGACAGGTTACTCCTCTCACTTGGGATGAATAAATCTACCTTGTTATAAACCTCCTCTGTCAGCTTGTCTCAAAGCCATGAACTTCAGGAAACTACAAAGTAAACTCCTCCTTTAGTAAAAGGAGCTACTGATTAGCTGCATAGATTGATAGTTTTATTAAACTTGTATAGCTATCAGTCAAATGAAACCCTGCAAACTCAAATGTAAGAATACTTGGGGGCAGAGATAGAGAAAACAATGACTGCTCTGTGGAAATAATTTGTTTGTATTGAAGCTGCTGTTGGTATCAAGCTGTGCTTTTTGTTTGAAACATCAAATATGTGGAAAAAAATTAAACTTCAGTCACTGAAAGAAACTGAATTAATGGCATTTGGGTTAGTAGCAGGCTGCACGTTTTTAAAAAAATGGTATATTAAACTCTGAATTGCTGTCATAGTGCCAAAGCATTGATGGAGTTAAAATCTATCTCTTTATGAATCTACACAGTGAGTTTTGCATGGCTGTAAAATGGAAAGTGCTATGAATAAACTTATAATCTCCTCAGATTTTATGTGAAGATAAAAGCTATGCAACAAATAGCAGCTAGTGCCTTGTTCTATATGAGCTATAAGAAAAAATCAGCCTTAGTAATATAGCCCCTTTCCAGGTGCTACAAAACTGCTGTAGCATTAACGTGTAATCTGTGTTCTCCATGATGTCTGTGCAGCTTTTGAGTACTGGCTTGTGTGGGTAATAATTCAGGATTGTCTGTCCTCTTTATTAAAAGCATTAATAGGTTAGGAGTGTTCAGTATCAGACCAGGGGGCTCAAAGTGTCTGTGCTTTCTGATGTTTTCTGTTCTGAAAATAACAGCATCTCAGCTGCAAAGCTCCATGAGTTTTCTTTTGTATTAATTATTTGAATTGTTCTCATTGAATCAGCATCTAAACAAGGAGTATTTGAACAGATGAGGCAATGCTTTGATTTGTGCCATGGCAGTACATATTCACTAGGACTTTATTTGTTTTATTTTTATTCTTATTTTATTATTTTTAGTTAATCAAGAATATAGCACCCAATTGCTGTGCTGAAGCAGTAACATCTGAAAACTTTGTGTTGGTGTCTTTAGAAGCTAATCATGACTCTAAGGAAACTTAGGACACTGAATTACATTTTTTACTGTTGTTTTCCATACCCCAGTTTTCACAGGTAGTGTAGTGATCCAGTACAGTGAGTTAGCATTAATACAACTGAACAGGTTCAATGTTCTGGCATAGTTTCTTTGCTGTAACTGAAATGACTGCTCTGGTGAGTAGGAACTCAGCACTCCTAAGGCATCACCAGAATTCCTGGCACTGGGGGACACAGCAACTTGAAGTCTGTGAAGGATTCATAAAAATTACTATTTTTAAGCAGCTAATGAGAAAACAGTGAGGACCCAGCTGCCAAAGGTGGTAGGGAGGGACTGAAGAAGAGTGGTTTGTGGGATTTAATTTTGTTATTTATAACACGTTTAATAATGTATGTGTGATATAAATAATATCATGCACCTGTCTGAAAGAAAGCATTTGTCCTGTTCACTGTTGAAATGGCCTTTGAGCAGTGCTGCTGCCAAATCCTCACATCCCTTTTAATTTCAGTCAAGATAGCATATTCTTCTGTTCTGAATGCTGTGATAATATTTGGCATTTTTGGTGGATTTAGGGTTTCTGTGGCTTCGAGGGTTTAGGCAAGAGCAAGCTGATGGAAGGGTGCAGGAGGTGCTGTACCTGAGTCCTTTCATGCCCCATTGGCAAAGATTCAGGTAGTCCCTAGTGCTGGCAGTGCCTCTGCAGGGTGAATAACAAGACTGGTAAGATTTAACAAAAATAAATGCCATTGAAGTCACTTTGTTGAGTGAAGATCAGAGCATTAATATGATAAAAGTAAAAAACCTCTCAAGAGTACTCTGTTTCTCATGCAAATTCAAAACCCCTGAAGTAAACTTTTTGGGAATAACCATCTCCCATTTTAGTCAGCTGCACTGATTAGACATTCATTTTATGGGTCTGTCATAAAAAAAGTAATTTTTTAATTGGGATAGAGCCCTGATTTTCTCTGTAACTGCAGCATTAACTGCATGTGGTAAACAAAAGGAGAATTCCCAAGTGATTAGGATCTTGGTCCTGTAGAAAGAATGCCTTAATGCTTCCCTCTGCTCTCAGCTTCCTTCTCTGATGCTCCAGTGGTATGAAATAGGGCATTTGTATAGCCACAAAGAAAAAAGTAATGCAGTGTAAGCTTCTTAAAATTCAAGTTGTGTGAAGGAGAGGGCAGGGAAAGTTAAGGCAGCTTAATTGTAAGCCTCTCTGCCCCCCAGAATAAATTCTTCTGAATCCTTTTGCATTTCCCTGGTGTAGTAATAAAGATTGTAAGAGTTATCAGCTGTGCTGGTCCCCTTTTGCACAGGGTGTCCCAGAAGGTTCCCAGGTGTCCTTCACCCATCCAAATGACCCATCTAGTTGCATCCCACCTTATAATGACTCAAATGCTCTTCAGAATTACTGTGTATTTGAGTTCTTCTTATTCTGCTGAACTAATACTTGATGTCCTGCTGTAAGGAAGCCCAGAGGAGCTGTGTCAGTCTGAGGAACAGAAAGAACAATGTTCATAATTCCTGAAGTCACCTCAGAAAACTGGATCTGTCTTAAGAATGCAGTTCCTCTATGGGAATTCTAGTGAAGACTTGTAAGCAAGGAGCTGAAGTTTATGAATTAATGCTTAAAATACTGGGAAGGAAGAAGTGCATATCTGGAGACAAAATATGATCCTCTTAGTGAAGCTTTTCAGCCCCCTTTCTTCCCCTTGGCAGGGTGCTGACTTTTTCTTTGTCCTTGCTCTAATAGTTTTCCCTCTTTGTGGGATTTAGGACTAGACTGGTGGTGAGGACAAGAGCTGCATTTCCCAAAATATTTTATTTTTAGATGAGGAGGTTTTATAAAAGCAAGACTTTCTCTTTTGGGCCAGGTTACAAGTTTGAACAAGGTATATATTGCTAAAACAGTATTTGATAAATTAGGATTATAACCTGCATTCTCTCTCTTTTGTTTTGAGTTTTGGAGTTGTTTTCTTTGGTTGTTTTTTGTTTGGGTTTGGGTTGTTTTTTTTTTAAATGGGTTTGGTCATGGGAAAAGGAAACTTCTAGAGAGATTTCCAAGCTACGTTGACTGCTTTTTCTCTAAAGGAAAAATCTCCAGCAAAGAAAGGATAAGCAAAGTAATTTAAGGATTAAGGATCTTCCAATATATTTGTTAAAGTGAAGAATGAGTAGGCTGCTCAAGATGAGTTCTGTTATTCTCCTGTGACAAATAAGACATTAAACAACACAGACAAACATGCTGATAAACTTTGGTTTATAATTAAGACCATAAATTACACAATGTGCATCTTAGTGCAAGCAAACAGTTGCAGAGTATATGGGCCCCTGTGGGTCATTTGAGTAAGAAAAGAAAAAAAGTTTGCTGCTGGACAAATGCTTACCAGATGCAGATTTCAATAAACACATTCTGTTGTGGCCTTGCCCAAAGGTGCTGTGAATGTCTTGAGGCAAGTCTGCTCTGCACTCACTGAACAGCTTAAAGTCTGAATGTTAATTGAGTTACTGCATTATGTCTGAGTAGACTCCATCCCCCTGGTTTGTAATATACTCTCTCCATTTTGTAAGGCATTAAGTGTCCACAGGAGTGCTTACCTGCTGTTTGTGTTCTCCTGACAATCTCTTGTTTCCTCTGAAAATGTCTCTGAAACTTTTTCTGCAGGCATCCATAGAGTTGTGGGAGAGAACTTGTCCTGCCCATTGTCACAAAGAGCAAGAGCATCAGTGTTTTGTTATTGCCAGCATGTAATTTTTGACTGCAGGACCTTTCTGTACAAACAGTAGGAGCTTTTTTCCTATCCTTGTAAACTACTGATTTTCCTGGCAATAGAGGTGGAACTAGTAAGTGGTAATAAATGAAGTTGATTGCAGTGCAAAGAGTTGTTGAAAAATCATGCCTGAAAAATCAAGCTCCTCTTTAATGCCAGTGATTGCTAGTTCACATTCCCATGGCAACCAGAGGAAAATAAGCATCACAAATCTTAATTTTAAAACATCAGGACCTATTCCTATGGGGAAATCTAATTTAGAAAACCCTTTGTAAACTTCTTCTCAAATTTTCACAATGTCTTAGGCCTTCTTTCTTTCTGAGGATGGTTGTTTAAAGATCTACATCCATATTGTTACTCTAATGCAAACATTGGTGGCTGAAGTCGACACTAATTTTTACAGAGATTTATAAAACAGGGAAAAAAATTAGTACCAGCCTAGCTCTCACTGGCCTGAGTTTTCTTGGTATGTGAGTCTGAAGATTTTCCTAGTATTTACACTTCAGTGAACATCTCTATGAAGCACTCGTATTTTCTTTGCCTTATTTTAGTTCAGGTTCTCCTGAAGTTTCCTTTTTACAACCTCTTTTCTTGAACACATTATAACTTGGCTTCTAGCTGAAGTCTGCTATGCAACAGACTTGTTTTTATGGAATTGGCTGGAGTCCTGGAGAGACCACCTGATAGCTTAGGAGTGATAAAACTTAATGACTAGTTCCAGAGTTAGAACTCAGTTTTGATTCCAAGATTATCCTGTTTGTGCCTCAGAAGGTAAGGCTTGCTTGTCTTATCACTTCAGTGATAATTTTCCCTTAACAGTGACTCCTCTTAGTTGATTTCAGAGCAATCTGATGAAAACTCATCTCCTTGTAAGTGGAAGTACTATTCCTACGATAAAAATTTTTCCCAGAAAAAAAGTTTTTATTTTTATGTTTGGAGAATGTAACTTAAAAAAAAAAAAAAAAAAGTTTTTCAATTGATTTCTGGGTTTTTTTGGTCTCTCAACTTTTAAAAACCCCATTGTAGATCTTAATTAGCATGCTTCCAATTAGCAATGAGTTGCTGCTTTCACTAGGCATTGGGTCTGGGACACTGAAATTATAATTCCCATGTGATATTTCATAAAACAAGGGCAGCTTGTGAGTTACTGAGTTTGGTATTTTCATACCCAGGAAGACTTCTGTCCTACAGCTGTGATGGTGGTTTTAAGAATTATTTAGTTGTTACTGAGCAATGTTAAAACAACACAGTTTTATTGAATTAATATGAATGGCTTTGATAAGGGGAAAATGCTAGACCTTGAAATCTAACTATGGACTCTTCAAGTGGAGTTTTCATGCCTTAATATGAAGTGCAAATCATGGCTAAAACATGAGTAAGAACCTATATGAAGTATTACTAGTTTTGTCTTTAACTTTCTCAACATGTTAACTCTGTCAGTGAAGGCAAGGTGGCCAGATGCAAGCCCTAAGACCTTCTTGGGAATTCTGAATACCCTGAGCATGTGAAAAATGAGCATCACATATGGCACTTAGTCAGGTTTTTTCCAGTAGAAAACATGTACCAGCTACTTATTACATATACCAGACTTTGGGTTGGATGAAGAAGTTGCCCAGAGGAGTTGAGAACTCTCCATCCTCAGAGATACCCCAAAGCACCACAAAGTCCTCAGTGGAAGCACCCTGCACTGATTTGTGTTTCAGTTCTCCTGGGACTTCAGAGCAGCCATGCTGACTGTGCACGAAGGTACACAGGCAGATGCTGTCTTATTACAGAAGTGTAGCATGATGCAAAATTATTATTTAATGGCACCCGGCTCTCTGGTAGCACATTAAGACAAGAAGTGAATAGAGGCTCTTCCAGTTAAAACACAAAATAAACATAATCAAACTAGTCTGTGCAGCATGAGCTTTAAGCCAATTTCTGTATTGCAGAACTAATTTTGCAGAAATATTCTGTATGTGCAGGTGCATTAGGACTTTGTCATCTTAAAATACAGGTTCTGTGTAAGTACTTAGTATACATGAAATACATTTCTGTAATTTTCAAGTACTGACTCAAGCCTGCCTGCCAATGAATGTGAACCTCTGCAAGTTGTGTGTGAAATGATGTAAGTCAATGATTATATACAAAAATACATAGTTAAGGAAAATATGCATACTGGGATTTAGATGTAGATAACTGCTAAGGTGCTTGTTTATTTTTCTATAGCTAGAGTAGAAAGATCCACGAACACAGGGAAGCACAAGTAAGCCTGTAAAGAATTAAGTAATTGCTTTCCAGCCTCTCAGGGGGATGGAGGGTAAGAGATACAGTTTTAAAAGGGTTAAGATGTTGGAAAGCTATCTAGTGTCTACTGAGTCACTGTGCCAACAACACAAACACAAGATGCAAGTTAAAAAGAAAAAAGAACTACTACTGGAAGACAATATGAAGGCATAACAGAACTATTTAAAATTATTGCAGTGCACAGATAGTTTTGCTAAGGTTTTGTCATTGTTTAAAAAAAGAAAAAATCATCTGAGTTCTAAATATTATTTGTCTTCTCACTTTGAGTAGTTGTAGTAGGTGAAGTTTGCCATCCTGTGACTCATTCTTCCCACAAATACTGTTCTTTGAATAGCCCTTGTAAAAACATGTGTGTCAGGTAAGCTGGCAATTGTGCAGACTTTCATTCTTCCTGAGTGAGTGATTTATGTGTCCTAATCTCTGGATATGCCTCTGCCACACAGGGTGCATCCCAAAACAGTGCTGCTGCTCTACCTGTGATGCCTGTGCTTGCATTTTAGAGAGAATCAAGTTGGTTGGTAGGGTGTATCAGTCACTGAAACCAGGTCAGTTTATTTCTCCATTGGCAACAGTTTGCTATATAATAAATTCTGATATATTGAAGCTGTTCTCAGGGACATTCATGAAGTGGATTTTAATTCTTTGTAGAATTTGACAATGTAACAGAAAGAGAAGGGGCAAGCACAAAATAAAACATATTTCCAGTCTCCAACAGAAGCCTCTTTGCACGACTTTGGCTGACTGTAAGAAATACTAGAATTAATTTGGGAAGCTAAATGACTGAGACCCATTCAGAAAAGAATTCAAAAGCATCTGTTGTAGCTTTCATGTGTGACTGGCTGCTGGGCTGTCTGTTTTAAGTTGATCATTGCAGGCAGCCCTGGCTGTGTGTTACAGAACAGCCACAGCTGTAGCCTTCCCTCCTCTTTCCACAATCCTTCCCATTTTCTCTGATGGCATAATGGGAACAGGCCAGTTCCTGCAGCAGAATTCTATACTGAATTCTATATGCTCTGAGTTTGTCCAACTGCGCTAGCACATACTGATGACAGGAGCACGCATGGATATTGATATGGTCAGGATCCTCTCCAGCTGTCTTTGGTTCCCCAAAGAGGGGGGTGGATTAAGGGGGGACAGCCTTTGGACTGAGTCCAAACTGTACAACACAGGCTCACACTTTTAGGTGGGTAATGAAATACTTCAAACCCTGACTTTCTTGGAATTACAGGTGTTGGGTAGGGGTTGCTTTCTTGATATTTCTGCTTTCTGGATTTAATCTAGAGTTTAGAATTTGGGTTAAGATAATTTATAGCATTTAATATGTAATTTAATATCTTTCAATATTTAGGTTTATGCTTACAGATTGTATTTGGATTACTCAACACACTGAAGTCTTGGTTATAGCTAAAACACAGATAAAGTTCAAGGAGCTGACTGAATTTTCATGCAGTGGAAGTTAGAGATGGTTACTGGAGAACTGGAAAACATGCTGTTAAATGTATCTTTAGTTAGCTTGAGGCATAAAGGTTACAAACATGATTTTTTTGCTAAGTGAGGTTAAACTCAAAAAGATCAGTCATAAAAAATTACCACTTCTTATAGTATAGCATTAGTGGCATCTTTATCTCATAAGGAGTAACTAATAGAGGATGCTACATGAGTTTTCAGAATAATTCAAGAAAAACTTTAGTATATTTAGAAAACTGATAGGATCTAAGATCACTTATGAAAGAGGGAAAAAAAATTAATCTTGAGTTTCTAAATTGAAGAATTAATATTGTGAGCATTGAGCCTTTTGCTGTCAAAGGAGAATGATGTTCCCAGTCCTGGCATAAAATCTGCTATCCTTTCTGGTGGTAAAGTGGGATTTTTGGTCAGTCTTCTGTTTATAAGCAAAAGGGAAAAACTTGTGGCAGAGGAAGTTGCTCATGGAGTAGATTGCCCATTTGTAAATGTTACTTTAATGTGGAGGGATGAGGTAATAGAGTAAAGCAATAGCCAGAAAGATGCAATGTTTGACTCCAGTATAAAAAAAGCCAACTTCACAGTCATCATCTTTATTGTACTTAAAAAAAAAACACAAAAAAACCATAAAAAGCTGGAGGGGAGGGCTCTGACTAGTGTATCTGTTTCAGGAAGAGTATCAGTAGTCTAATTTTGTATTTAAATATAGGCCTGATTAATACTTCAGGCATGCAAGAGAGCTATAACATTAAGACTTGTTACTATAGTGAGATGCTATTACAGGCATCACAAGACTTGTTAAACAAGGAAACGTGATTACTTGGGATTAAAGAAGTTGCCAAAGGCTTGAAGGATTTATAGGTTCTGCCACTTTGACTTATATATAATTTCATTATTTTGTTGAAAATGTTTACATCTGGAATTAATGCTGATGAAGTGAATCAGCAGGTTTGACAGCTTTTAACCAGTGCTGAGTGAACGATGGATTTTATTGTAGTATTCTCTAAGTCTCAAAATTGCTAGATAATTTACAGAAAGTAATAAACTGGGCATTTGCACAGAGAAATAAACCTAATTCTTTATAACTGGAGTGGTGTGCATCAGAATGGACATCGATTGAAGCATATTTTTTAAATGGCTTTATTGTTTGTGTGCATATGTGAGAGGAAACAAGTCTGCTGTGTTTGTGGAGGTGTCTAAGGTCTGGATGGTGGAGACAAAACTAGTGAGAGCAGCATCTGCAGAGCTGTGAGGAGAAAGCCCAAGGATGAGGGGGAGCAAAGCCAATGAATGGGTCATGTGTGTCCAAGCAAGACAAAGCCTGGGTACCATCAGCCACTCAGGCTCTGCTGTCCTGGGGACAAGAAGCTTGGCAAATGCTGCAGTTTGGAAGAGCTCTGAAGCTTGTTGAAACACTAGGTAGGGTGAGTGAGTTGTAAATGTTCTGAGTTTGAGGGGCATAGAGGAGTTTAGAAGAAGAGAGGAGCCTCAGGCAAAGAGGAAGTGGGAAAATGTGGCTCTAAAAACAAAGGACTTAAATATAGCTATTTTCTGCAGCATCCCCAAAATGTAGTCACAGTTAGTGAAATTAGAAGAGACAATGAAATATAAATTCATCACAGCACTGGGGTGTGCTGGGCTGCTGCAATCTCTCTTTGGTGTGAATCAAGAGTTGAGTGAATGCCTATCACATCACTTTGATTGTTCTGTTAATCTCAGCTGCATGAAGCTGGCTGCATTTTACCACTGCCAGAGCCTGGAGTGACATCCAGTCACTTTCTCTAGACAGCTGCATTCCATTCCATTCCATGAAGTCTGTAGTTCTGCAAAGATGTTTCAAACCAATTATTTTAACAGCTGGCTGATTACAAATTATTTATTGGGTTGGTCGAATTAGCTGAGCAGTCATCATTTGCACTTGTTACCATGATGCAAAATTAGTGTTATGTGTGTTAATGGGAGTATTAATAAATCTGAATGAGAAATGAGCCCAGTGATGAAAGGCTTTGGAGTTTTGAAATAGTCTTACAACATTTGCTTCTTACAAGCAGTACTCTAAAAAGAAATATATAATGGCAGAAATTGTCTTGAGTTTCATTTGACTCTCCCCCTGTAATGTGACTCAGGAATTTAGTTATGTAAAAATATGACTAAGTCCCTTTTGCCTTTGAGGTATAGACCTGGATGAAATCCAGTATGAGGTTGGGTTTCAGTAAATTGGAAAAGTTCTTTTGCAGTCCTTGTAACTTTGAATTTGGGACAAAACTACATCAAAAGCTGGAATAGGTTCCTCATCTCGCTCTTTCATGATCAGGTGTTTGGGGTTTTTTTCTCTAGTCTAATTACTGAATTAAGCTCTCAGCATCAATAGATCATTCCCTTGCAGAACAAAGCCTATAATTTCTCATAAATGTTGTTTTTTGTACCTTTTGAAGCACAGCTTTTCTGGCTGTGGAGTCAGTCCTTGGGTAGACCCAGCAGAGAGTGAAACAGAATCCAGGTGCTTGCTTTACAGTTAGGGTGACTGCCTAATATGCACCAGAGGATTTGAAAGAGCTGGATTAACTCCTGCTAGCAGGGTGCTCTTTGGGTTATTTGTTTTATGTCATGAAAAGCCAAGTGTGGTTCTGTCACAGCACGCCCACGTGAGTAGATGGGAAGGACAGAGGAGGTTCTGTCAGAACTGGATGGGTGCTGCTTCAAACCCAGCCCCACCTGAGCACTGGGCCCTGGAACTTCATGTGCCTTATTCAGAGGGCAAAGTGTTTTCTGAGCTGATGTGTTGGATGCTGACATGCCAAACCTATGTTCCAAATTGCATTTACATCTCTTGACTTTTAATTGCTTGTTCCTTGCTGTATGGGGCATCACAGAAGCAAAATCTTAAAGCTAAGAATCCATTCTGTCTGTCTTCAGAGATGAAGGTCAGAATGGCAATGATCTCCTACCAGTATTATATGTTAGTTGCAATTAGGAAAAATCTGTTAGGCCATGAAAAACAGCAGCTGAAATACATCTTGTCTTGCAAGATTTCAGCTATTTTCTCTCACTGTATCCCACCCAAAGGTATTTTTAAAACTTAGTGGTTGAAGGCAGCTTTTATTCCCTCCCTTGTGCTTACATTGACATCGTCACAGATGGTACTATGTGAACCACTATTATTACTTTTCTCTTAAAGCTTTCCTGGTTTCCCTTTTGCTGTGGCAGTTTTTTTGTTATTGTTAGGAACTGGAACTATTTCATTCATGGGCCACAAATGTTTTCTTTTAAGCACTCAAAACGTCTCATCTTTGTATTCTGTTTTACCAGCTTACTATAAAATGCTCCAGTTCTGTTCCAGTACAGTTTTGTTTAAAACCTTCCATTCCTGTTATTTTAAACATTTTCTCAGCATTGCTTTTGTTTTCCAAGATGTATCATAACTGTCACTGTAGCCATGAAGTTCTGCAGTTCACTTGGTATTTAACTGTATAACACTTCTCTCATGACCTCTGTTCCTCTCTTCCTGATTCCTCTCTTTGATTCACAGCTGTCTGCATTAGCTTTGAATATCTACTTTCCATCATCTGTATATTTTATTTTAATTGTGATCTTATGATCTACATGCTTTGAACTGAAAATGGTCATCTTTGGCACTTGCAGACTTACAAACTTACTTTATGCTATTTAATGGCAGACTCTCTGAATGCACAGTTCTAGAATCCTATTATATTTGTATTATTTTATTATAACAGTAGCAGGAAGTTGACACAGGCATGCTTATAAACAATTTGCTTTTCAATAATGGAGGTGGTTTTCCAGCAGAACACCATACAAAAGCTCTGCTTGTACATGGGTTTTTCTTGCACTTTTCCTGAGTCGATTGTCAGGATAAAAATTCAGAATTTTCCTTCCTTCTTTTTTTCTTTCACAGTAATCTGGGTAAATAAGTAACGTGGCATTAATTCTATTTGTTTCATTTTCAACAACTACCTGGCAACATAAATGAATTACATTTGTAGTTACTCTGAAGCTGTTAACTGCTTTATATTCAAATTAATTTGGGTTTGTATTAGAATATTTAAATTTTTCTTTACAAAGACTGGCACTTAAGATTAGGATCAAGTACTGTCTTGGTATTTCATTTGTTCTCCTGAGCTCCTCTGGGTGTGAGATGGCATGGATGCTGTTTTCTGGCTTCACTTGCCTTGCCTCAGTGTTTATCCTTTTTTACCTGTAAAGTCTGCTTAGGAGTCTGGTTGATTTCCCACTCTTCGTGTACAAACATGCATCTTCTCAGGGCTGGGTTCCTTGTCAGGACCTGTTTTTCAGGTGTAATTTAACAGTCATTTGGGGGAAATTCTTTCAGTCCATTGCCCCTTGTCAGCAACCTTCCTCACCTGGGGGACACTTGGTGCCTGGAGTATTATTCTAATACACATCTGTTGCCAAGTCCTCTTACTTCCCAGATTTGGCAATTAACCAGAAGTTACATTCTAAACACTAACATCTATATAGGAAAAGCTTGATTTCTCTCTTTTTTTTTCTCTCTCTCCTTGTTTTACTTCTTTCTATCCTAGGCCAGTATTTGATTTAATGTAATTTCATTTAGTCCTAAGGTAAATAAAGCATTTAAGCACTTACTGCTTTAGCTGCAGAGCAACCTCTGACTTTTTTTAAAGGAATTGTTCTATATGCATTGTTAAAATGGGGTTATTTGGGGCTTCTCAGTCCATCTGTTCCTGGCCTGTACATTTTCTCAAGGCTTTGTATCAGGGCTTTCTCTACTTCATTTTGGAGATTCCTTTAATTTCATATTTTATGAGTTCCCCCTAAATAATTTCAGCAGAATTCCAGGGAAGGAGTGAAGCAGGTGAAAAAGCCTCATTGAAGCTGTTGCCTTGCAGTTAGGGAGCCTTTTGTATTAAAACTCTTGTCAGCCTCTTAGGTCACTGCTTTGTTCTTCTGTTGCAAGCTGGAGCATGCTGACATTACTAACAATTCCTGTGAAGGTTTTCACCCCCACATACACACCAAAAAATAAAATAAAATAAAATAAAGAGAGAGAGAGAAGGAGCCCCTTCTGCTACTGACTGCTCATACAGTCAGCTCTGCTCTCTCTGCACCTTTATACATTGAACAGAGCAGCCACCTAAGTGAAATAGAAATGAAATGAAATTAAATTAAATACCATTTTGAAATTTGTCACTATTGTCCTCACCATTGACTTAAGCACGTTTTAAGTCTAGTTTTTATCTCTGGCAGCTGGGTGTCTCTTCACAGAAGAATACTGGAAGTTCTTGGGAATTACAAAGATATGAAACCTCTAGCCAAATTTTCCCTGGCCAAAAGATCTTCCCAGTGACAAAAGCTGCCAGCTGATCTGAGTTGTATGGGATGTTTAGTTCTTGTAGAGAACTATTGTTCACTCTGAGATCATCAGCATTTATTTCAACTAGGATTCAACGTTAGATTTTCATTGTTGTTTCCAGAGTTAGGATGTGAATTCTCAGTTACAAAAGACTGACCACGTCATAGCTGAGGTAGTTCATCTTGAATTCTCAATTAAATTAAATTAAATCCCAGTATATTAGTAATTTTAGCAGAATGTTCTAATCCAAAATGAAAATCAGATGTTCTTCATGGAAATAGGGAAGTCCAGACAATGGGTATTGTATTTAGGCTACGAGACTTGTGCTCCTTTTTTTTTTTTTTTTTTTTTAATTTTCATTGTTTACATTGTAGGCAAGTCTTTGCTCATTTTAAGAAGTAAAGCTTAGTTTAAAAACATTTTTTTAAAATTTCTAGCCAAAAATATATCTCTTGAGTTCTATAAAATACTAGGTCCTGTGGAAATTCCCTGCCCTCATGAAGGGACTCCTGGTAAGGGAGGAATTTTTATGAGTCCCTTAAAAAACAATTGCATGCATTCCACAAATAAACAGTGCATTGATTTGGGGGGACGACATTTTTATGAGTCTTTTAGAGTAATTTGTTCCCCAGTGCTTCTTTCAGTGTGGCATTTTGTAATTTTAAATTTAATTATAGTAAGAATTCTCTTGGAGCAGCAGAGAGAGCAGAGCTTTGGAGCATAATGCTGCTCCAATTAGCAAGTGCAGATAGAGGACCAAGTATGATGTTATTTCATTGATGTCCCACAATAGGTCTCTGACACAGGCCAGCTGCTGTCTTTCTACTACTTCTTGCATTTTGCAATTATTTTGGCAATTTTGATTTTTTTTTCCCTCAACTGGTTTTTCCTTCTGTATTTTTCATTAATAAATTTCATGTGCGATTTTGTTTTCTTTTTGTTTTTCTTCTTCCAGGGCTCTTTTAATGAATAGTTGACTGTAATTATAATCATATGGAAATTACTGCAAGTGGCAGCTCATGCTTGACATGCAGAGCAAGTCAGTGCACCAGGATGGTGACAGCAGCAGCCCTGGGTACAGCAGAACCCTTGATGCTGATCCTATTGCAGAATAGATTTGTTTGAAAAACTGGGGGTAAGGGAGAACTGACATTGTTGGATTGCTCATTGCCCCAAGGACATAGCAGTTGCATGCCCATAAAGCCTCTCTTTGTTGCTTTTGGACAAGATTTATTTTCTGCTGCTCAATCTGCAAATAATCCAGCAGATCCTGTTATCACCAGGAGTATAACTTTGAATTCAGCTCATGTTCAGTTGCTGCAATATTTTTTCTGGTTTTGATTCATGTCAGTAATATTTCATTAACCCTGAGTGAGCTCACAGGGAAATTTCCAACATTCAGAAATGGAAGAGTGTTGTGGAGCCAGTATGAACCTGTTGCTGGGCTTTCAGAGATGTTTCAGCCTTGGTTTCCACTCTTTTGTCCATCCTGTGTATATCACTCATCTTCTCAGCAAGTTTTCCTTAACTCCTTCAATCTCTTGGGTAGAGTTGAGACCACCAGCAGAGCTGCTGTGCTGCCCTGGGCATGCAGGTGGCCTGGGGCAGGGAGCAGGAGCTGGGTTAGCAGAGGTAATTTTACTGCCTTCTGGATCTGCACATGAATAACAGCAGAAGTGTAAAGCATAGCTGTGGACATCAACACAGAGACACAGCCTGATCAGATTTTGCAGGGTTTTTTTGTATTTAAGGGAGCCTGGCAGGCTTGCAAAGCTGACTGCTGTCAGAAAATTGAAAAATGGAAAAGCACAAACTAAATACAGTGATCTCTTTCCAGTTATCCTAAGGAAGAGCAAGAAGTCACTCTGTCAAAACCCTGGTTGTTTCTTGGCCTTCCAGACCAGCAGGAAGGTGGCATCAGAATGCAGAAATGACAAGTCCATGCCCTGGTGCTCTTGGGGCTGAGGAAGGGAGTGAGATGCTGGGAAGCAGCACTGCTCTCTAAGCACTGGAATTGATCTCATTGTTTCTGCTACAGAGATCCTCCCAAGGATTCCTTCTTTTTCTGTCTGAATCTGTATTCCTAACTTGTAACTGACAGGGTGAATTATGCCATGCTTCAGCTTTGGCTTGGCCTCAGCAAAAATATCAAAGAAATGGGTGTAAGCATCAAAATAAGTAGATGTACAGGATGGGTTCTAATTAGGTGCTTTTAGGAGGGTAAAGTGTTACTGGGTTTGTGTAAATTCAGGCTTGACTGGACTCCATAATTTCTAATCCATTAATGAATTCCACAGAGGGGTTTTTTTCATCAATATAAAAAACCTTTTGCAAAAGATAAAGAGTATTTATTGTAATAGAGGAGTTGAGAAATCCTTTTCTACATGTACTTCTCACCCAGAAATAGAACTGAAATCTCTTAATTCTATCTTGCTGTATTTTTAAAAATGGTACTTTTACTTTTCAGTTGCTAAAGAATCATTTTAGTTTGGGGGATTTGAAAGTACCCAGCAATTTCCAATTGTAGGTGCCTTGATTTCAGGCCATCCTATTTGGCTGTCAGGAACTGGTCCTTTGTGGTGGGGCTTGTGCAAAATGGGGAATCTCCTGTCCCTTCTGCTGACTGGGAGATGGATCAGGGACAGGTAATATTACTACAGAGTGTGTCAGGGGTTCCAAGTGAATGAAAGGATGGGAGAGCAGATCCAAAATAATGTCATCTGTATTAATAATGCCAAACTGAGAGTAAGGAACTCTTTAAGTTTCTGTTGCAGCAGCTGTAGTTGACTCAACTGTCTCTTATAACTACAGGAATGTGAGTCTGAAATGATTTCTATTTAAATCACCCCACATGGAGTGGTGTCCAGTTCTGGAGTCCCCTTTACAGGAGGGACATGGAGGTGCTGGAGTATGTCCAGAGAAGGGCAGTGAGGATGGGCAGAGGGCTGGAGCAGCTCTGCTGGGAAGACACTGAGAGAGTTGGGGTTGTTCAGTCTGGAGAGGAGAAGGCTCCAAGGAGACCTTATTGGAGCCTTCCAGGATCTGAAGGGGCTACAAGAAAGCTGGGGAGGGAATTTTTAGGATGTCAGGAAGTGATAGGACATGGGGGGATGGATGCAAACTAGAGGGGGGGGGCTGATTCCAATGGGATGAGGTTCAACATTCCAAGTGCTGGGTCCTGCACTTTGGCCACAACAACCCCATGGGGAGCTCCAGGCTGGGCACAGAGTGGCAGAAAGGGACCTGGGAGTCTGGATTGCCAGGAAGCTGAACATGAGCCAGCAGTGTGCCCAGGTGGCCAAGAAGGCCAATGGCATCCTGGGCTGGCTCAGGAACAGCATGGCCAGCAGGTCCAGGGAAGGGATTCTGCCCCTGTGCTCAGCCCTGGTGAGGCCACAGCTTGAGTCCTGTGTCCAGTTCTGGGCCCCTCAGGAAGGAGCTTGAGGTGCTGGAGCAGGTCCAGAGAAGAGCAAGGAGGCTGTGAAGGGATCCAGCAGAATTCCTGTGAGGAAGGGCTGAGGGAGCTGGGGGTGTTGAGGCTGGAGAAGAGGAGGCTCAGGGGAGACCTCATCACTCTCTGCAACTCCCTGAAAGGAGGTTGGAGCCAGGGGGGGGTTGGGCTCTTTTCCCAGGCAACTCTCAGCAAGACAAGAGGGCAGGGTCTCAAGTTGTGCCAGGGGAGGTTTAGGTTGGAGATGAGAAAGAATTTCTTTCTGGAGAGGGTGATCAGGCATTGGAATGGGCTGCCCAGGGAAGTAGTGGATTCTCCGTGTCTGGAGATCTTTCCAAAGAGCCTGGATGTGGCACTGAGTGCCATGGGCTGGGAACTGCAGCAGGAGTGGATCAAGGGTTGGACTTGATGATCTCTGAGGTCCCTTCCAACCCAGCTGATTCTATGATTCTAGAGGAGGGGAGATTTAGATTGGATGTGAGGAAGAAGTTCTTCCCCATGAGGGTGGTGAGACCCTGGCACAGGTTGCCCAGAGAGGTGCTGGGAGCCCCATCCATCCCTGGAAGTTTTTAAGGCCAGGCTGGATGGGGCTCTGAGCAACCTGAGCTGGTGTGAGGTGTCCCTGCCCCGTGGCAGGGGGTTGGAACTGGATGATCTTAAAGGTCCCTTCCAACCCTGAAAATTCTGTGATTCTGTGACTCTTAATTCTGCAAATTCCTTTAAAATGTTATGATACAGTGATCCAAGTAATTCCTCAGACAAATGCCAGCAAATCAATTTCTTGCTGCTGAACTGTTCAACACCACTGTAAACCAAAGTTTGTGGATAAGTGAATAATCACAGAGAAAGCATCATATTCCCATTACATCTTCCTCAAAGTTCTTTGTAATACAATGTGACCATGGAACCAAAATATTGAACAGTGGTGTCCTGGGAGAATTTTGGTACTTTGATGATGTAGTAGCTTTTGATCAAAATTTCCCTGTACTGCCTTGTGTCATTCTGGCCACCTGGATTAAAAGGTTCTCTTAGTCTCATACACAGGTTGTAGCTCTTTGGTTTTCAGTGCACTGCCATAAAATCCTGGCCAGTTTCCATCTTTCTTCATTAAAGCTTTCTTTATTATGTTTTTTCCCTAGCCATTAAATGATTGTTATGCACAATGGGTACTTGATTATAATTTGCTGAAACTGGGAATCAGTTACAACAGAAATCCAATTCTGTAATGAAAAGAGAACGTGTTTATACCTGCTAGGATCTTCTGAGAGCTGTGGAGAGGGAGAGAAAAGCAGAATTGAAAGGCTACAGTTTTGCTGTTCAGACATCCAAGCACACTAATGTGTCAGGGCTGTGTTGTGCAAGTGTGACTTTCTGCATAATGACCACAGCTGAAGTAAAATGTGTGGTTGTGACAAGGGACAAAAGGACAGTTTAATTTGTTATAAATCTTCTCACATTTGGGCTTGGAAAGCAATGTGCTTTTCTAGCAGAAAAGGAGCAACTGCAGATCCCTGAATCCTATCCAGATTTTGTTTCTGCTCTTCAATGTTTTTCTGTTGGGGAGCTCAATCAGACTTTGTTTTTTCACCTGTAAAGTTTTGAAAATTTTTGAAAAAATTACTATCTCTAAAATGATTTTTAAAGCAAAAACTTCACAGGTGTGTGTCACTTTACTGTTGCAGAGTTGCAAGAAAAGTAAACTTTTCTCAGCTACCTAGTTGAAATGTTCTGGACAAAGAATAGCATAAAATAGGTGCTGGTATAATTTAATCTTAGCAGTATGTTATTGGTTATCTAAAGTATATACATGATAACTATCATTAACTTCAGAAAATGCTTCTTTGGAACAGTGAAGTTATGCAACACCTTTGCAATACCTTTTTTTTTCCTAACTTTTGTCTGCCCCATCTGCCAACATGCCATCTTTGAGATTCCAGTTAGAAAATCTGCACCTAGAAAAATTTCCTGGGAGCTGAATCTGTGGAAGTTTGGTAAGATGAAGCTGCTTAATAAAATAATTTATTTTTAAATTTTAAAAGCATATATTTGGCTGAAAACTACTTTCTGCCACAGCTGAGAACCAGAAAGATGCAAGCACTGTGTGAGCAACAAATTCCTCTCTGAAATTACCTATTAGTCTGCAGTGAATAATAGAGACAGGATGTCAGAACTTTGCTTTTTAATGTATTCTTTCTCTTGGTCTCTAAAATTAAGGAAATGCAATGTGCCTTATGGATTGAAATAGATTATTTTCTCTCTGAGCTATGGGCTGAGTGAGATGGAATAAAAATTATTGAAAACTGTAGAATCTAAGTGCTCTTTCCACAAAACCTAGTCAGAATTGTTGATGATACAATCAGGAGTTTTCAGTCTTCCTAAACAAGTGGGGATATGGACTTGAATAAACCCAGGTCTTCACAAGCTTTTGTCTTTACTCAGCGTGGTGAACCCTGATGTTCTACTGAACATACATTTGAAAAGTGTGAGTCCTTTGAGGATAACTTAAATAACTTAGGGTTTCTCAGGTAACTTCATTTTCTTCTCCTTTCACTGAGTTTTCTCCTTTCATGAGGTTTTTTGTTTGTTTGTTTTAATATGTTTGCTGGTTTTGGAAAAAGGAGTTTTTTGTGAATCTCATCTTCTCAATGGCAACCCCTTGCACTTTCTTTGCCAATAGTTTATTTCACATCTATTGAGTCCAGTTTTCTTTTCACATACGTGAAGTAACATTTTGGCAAGTGGTGAACAGAGTGGTGATACAGTGAAGATAAGCCTTGGTTTTGGTTTGGGTTTTTTTTTTAAGTTAAAAGATTTATTCCTTGAAATAATCCTTTCATTGAAGTGGATAATTAAAGCTGGAGTAAATAAGATCTTATGAGAGATTGCACAGTAATTATGTAGCTTTTAAGAAACAAGTGTTCATGGTAATGAAGTATTCTCATTTTACTAGGTTTTTCTTGGAAATGTGCAGTATCATGTGGTGATACACCACAGTTTGTTGCTACAAACCCCAAACATCACAGAGTGATTCCCAAAGACCAAGATGTTTATAGGTTCCCTCTTATGGAGAAAAGAAAGGTTCTTACTTAAAGTTACTGCCTGGGACTCCAGGGTAACTTCACACAGAGTCACAGAAACTTTGGGGTTGGAAGGAGCCTTGGAAGATCAAGTCCAACCCCCCTGCCAGAGCAGGGTCACCTACAGGAGGTGACACAGAACACATCCAGGTGGGGTTTGAGTGGCTTCAGAGGAGGAGGCTTCACGACCTCTCTGGGCAGCCTGGGCCAGTGTTCTGTCACCCTCACAGTAATAAGAATTTTCCTTGTGTTTATATGGAACCTCCTATGCTGAAGTTTGTATCCATTGCCTCTTGTCCTGTCCTTGGGCATAACTGAGGCTTCCTCTCTGCTCGTTCCTAACCCTCTTCACTCAGTATGTGTAAGAGGTATTAGGGGACAGAGGGTGATTCCTTTTGTTTAAGGCAGTCATTAAAATACAGGCTAAAGACTGAATTCAGTTTTTCCAGAAGAAAAGAGCGTAGGCAGTGGGCCTTGGGCTTAAGTCTATGCTGTGCCTTCCCTCTGTTTCTCAGGGCTTCCTAAGCTTTCTCTGTATGTCTCTTAGCTAAGTTCTTTGGAGGTGTCCTGTTCCAGTTCATTGTTCTGTACCAGGCAGAGTGGGATTCCAGGCTGCTTAGGATGCAGCCAGGATGATTAAAATCAAAAAAACCAAACTCCCTGGAGTTCAACCTTCTAAGAAGACAAACATCTCAAAGAATGACAAGGAGATCTCTTGCTGGATGTGTTAAAAGGGCTGATGTAGAGGAAAAGGAACCAGGTTCCTGGAAGCTCTCCTTGTGAGGAAGGCCTGCAGTGAGAGGGCTTGGCTTCAAGCAGAGGCTGTTTCCAGGAGGTAGATATCAACTGGCCTGGTGTGACACACTACCTCAGCACAGGGAGGGAAGATGCATTTCATAGCACTGCCACAGGTTTTACATTTTAGCTAATAAAAAACATGGAGAAGAGGAGGCTCAGGGGAGACCTCATCACTCTCTCCAACTCCCTGAAAGGAGGTTGGAGCCAGGGGGGGTTGGGCTCTTTTCCCAGGCAACTCTCAGCAAGACAAGAGGGCACAAAGGGTCTCAAGTTGTGCCAGGGGAGGTTTAGGTTGGAGATGAGAAAGAATTTCTTTCTGGAGAGGGTGATCAGCCATTGGAATGGGCTGCCCAGGGAAGTAGTGGATTCTCCGTGTCTGGAGATCTTTCCAAAGAGCCTGGATGTGGCACTGAGTGCCATGGGCTGGGAACCACGGGGGGAGTGGATCAAGGGTTGGACTTGATGATCTCTGAGGTCCCTTCCAACCCAGACAATTCTGTGATTCTGTGATTCTATGGGAAGTAAAATGGAAAGCAGAAGTTCACAAGGCAAGATGAAAAAGACACTAGAAACCAAGTGAGCCTCCTCGCAGAGTTATGCAGAATTTTTGCAGATTTTCTGGTCTTACATAATGGGTTCTGCCTCACGGGGAGGTAAGAGATCTCTAAGTCCTGGAAGCTGCACACAAAGAACTCCCAAGTTTATCACCAAGCACCAACACCACACACTTGGGGGTGAGGGGATCACTTTTGGCTGCTGAATTGACAAGGTCATGCAAAGGAACTGAATTTGCATCTCAGCCAAACTGTTCTGTTAATGCAAGTTCTTGTACCCAACTGAGTAAGCATTACTTTAATTGACTTTGGGTTTTTTCCAAGTAACTGCTGTTATTAAGTACCATATCAATTGCTGACCTTTATTTATTGCTCAAGTGCATGTTATTCAGAAATATAAAGGCATTGAAGCTCAACTATCACAGATTAATAAGTATTTGTTTAACCATTTATAACATTTTAACACACATTTTATATAACTGTTAAATATTATAATTTTGAATTTTTTACAGAATCAAATTTAAATTTCCTGTTCCTATAACTTTATTCTCGTTTTCTGCATGTACAGATTATTACATGGGAACTGCACAGAGTCAGTGAAGCAAACATAAAAGAACTGGTTGAATTGAGTGCCTTTGCTTTCTCCTCTGACAGTATTTTCTACAAGGTGATTTGTTTCAGCTTTGCAGTGGCTGTGTTGTGCTCTTAGTGTACATAGATTCCTGTCTTTGATACACGTATATTCTGGTTTTTTCTTCAGTGTTCAGTGTATATTATTCAGACTCTTGGTTTCTGTCTTTTTTAACTCCCCAGCTTTCCTTCAGTAAATTCTGGCTTGAAAAAGAAATGTTTGCCTTGTCTCACCTGGTTAGTGTGATCGAGGAGCACACATGGAACCCCCTTACTGGGTGCTGAGTTTTTAGCTTGTTGAACCTCTTGAAGAATTTCACCCCACATCTGAAAATTAATTATTATTTTCCTGTTACAATGAATACTCTGTCCCCAGAGTATTTCTCTGCCACCCACTGACATTCCCAGGTGATAGATGGGGTTTTAGGGGTGGGTATAATGTATTGCTGCTGGTTCTCTCCTGGGCTAACTTTCATTGAGGCTTCAACAGTATTCTCTGTGCCAGGTCTCTGAGTAGGTTTTTGCATTACAGATTTTCATACAGCATGTACCAAAACTGCATTCTTATTAATCCATAGGTGTGTTGGGACGTAGTTAAAGGACAGTTTGAAGTCAAAAAGTGAACTACAGCTCTTACCTCTTCAGCCTCTTGTCTGTTGTTTATCTGATTCTTTGCTTTCCAGTGGAGTGTTCATTGATTCTGGACTGAGGTTTCCTAGGATACCACTATACTGTTGCAAGGCTTCAATCAAACAGCCCTTTTTCTTTCCTTTTCTTTCCTTTTTCTTTCCTTTTTCTTTCCTTTTTCTTTCCTTTTTCTTTCCTTTTTCTTTTTTTTTTTTTTCCTTTTTCTTTTCCTTTTTCTTCCCTTTTTCTTCCCATTTTCTTTCCTTCTCCTTCCTTCTCCTTCCTTCTCCTTCCTTCTCCTTCCTTCTCCTTCCTTCTCCTTCCTTCTCCTTCCTTCTCCTTCCTTCTCCTTCCTTCTCCTTCCTTCTCCTTCCTTCTCCTTCCTTCTCCTTCCTTCTCCTTCCTTCTCCTTCCTTCTCCTTCCTTCTCCTTCCTTCTCCTTCCTTCTCCTTCCTTCTCCTTCCTTCTCCTTCCTTCTCCTTCCTTCTCCTTCCTTCTCCTTCCTTCTCCTTCCTTCTCCTTCCTTCTCTTTCCTTCTCTTTCCTTCTCTTTCCTTCTCTTTCCTTTTTCATGTATTTGCCTGACTGCTCTCACAGAATAATTAAGACAGTCAGGTTGGTCCAGATGCCTCATGTTACCAGGTAATGTGACAGTTGCAGGAGGGAAAGGCTAGAAAGCAAGCAAAACTTAGTTCTTAAAAACCCAAACCAAACCAAACCAAACCAAAACAAAAAAAGCACAGCTGTATGATGATTTCGGCTTCCTCCCTGATAGTTCTGGTTACAATTCTGGTGACAAGGAAACTCCATGCTCTTAGCTGGGCATGTCTTCTTTTACAGTTTATTGCTGCAGCCCAGCAATAAGTAATGTATTTTTCCAATGGGCTTACTTACCATCTATTTTAACTGTCCTCTGTGTTCTGTGCCTGATTATAAATGCACATGTTCTTGATTTGATCTGGGCAGTTACATTCTGACAATAGCATAACAAAAAAAAAAATGGTGCTGAATCAAAGGATATTTTGGTTGATTTTGGTTCTGAAATAGCAGGAATCTTTTCAAACTTAGCATACAGAATCTTGTTGCCAGTCATGATATGTGGAAGTCACTGCTGTGCAAATATTGTGTGGTTTTGGAGCAGCTTTCACAGAAAGCCTTCCAGCACAAGCCCTTTTCTCTTTTAAAGCATTACTGAGGGACTGGGGCTGGCTGGAGAAGGTTCATTCAAGCTTTACAGTGCCTTGATTTTAACATCAGGCTTCTGGCAGGGTCTTCCCATGACTGTGGTGGTGGTGCTGATCTATTCCTGCAGTTCTTTCAGTAGTGCAGACAGGCTTTCCCTGGCCCTGTTATTTAGATTTAATGTAGGTATTTGTATTAACATTCAGGTGCTTAAATTAGATTTGTCAGTGTTTAGTGGTATTCTTCCATGTCTTAAGTCCCAGGTAGTGTAGTTCCTGTGCAGTCTTTCTCCTGTTTTCAGGCCTATATTTCTGTTAATTTAAAACTCTACAGTTTTTGCAGATACCTTCACAAAATCAGCTTGACTTGCTCTATTAAAACAGGAATTAGAGTATATTATAAATGAAGCATTTGTGTTCTCAATACTATTGTGTATTTTTAGACATAAAGGATTAACTTGAGAAGCAAAGGCTTTGAAGGGGGTGTTTCTCAATATCTATCAGAATTTTCACATGCAGTGATCTCTGAAATCTTAAACTCCTTGAAGTTACTCAATGTCAGTCAACATCCCTGGGTTATAAATTAATTCATGATTAACATAATTGGATTTTGACAAATTCACATATTCTTGAAAGCTCTTGCTTGTGCAGCAGGCTTTTCCCAGCTATCCTCAGTAACTTCTCTTGGGAAAATGAAAGAAATTCAACCTTAAGAAACAAGTATGCAGATATTACAAAATTTGATTCCTAATTATGTTTTCTTAGACTTGGCACATCATCAGTTACCATGTCTCAGGTGTAATTGGTTTCACAGTGTTCTCACATTTCTCTCTTCACAAACAGAGGAAGAAATAAATGAAAGAAAATTGTAGCTTCAGCAAACAGGATCCCTATTTTGCCACTTCTTCTTTAGGCCACTGGCTAATGCTGTTTTATGGGGCTCTGCCCCATTTGGCTGACAAGTAGAGAAAAGAAGGAACTTAAGCAGTGAAGATGTAGGTAATAAATTAAGTTTGTATTTATGCTTTGTTGTGTTTTGTTGCTAAGGAAGGGATTTAAAAGACAAAAATATAAAAGTCATACTGAAAGTGGCTTAAATCTATTTTTCTCCATTCAGCAATCAAATTTCATTCCACTGTATTAAAATATTCCTCCTCAGATACTTGAACTGTGGGATAGAAATAACAGTAAGTGCAGATTTGGACAGTGGCTTTTGCATGCACTGAGCTCCTGAGCTGTGCTGGTATGTTGAGCTGCAGCTGATGGGTTTTGCTTCATTGTTTGAAGGGAGGTTTTGTTGCTACCACTTCAGCCAAACTACTAGGGCTTCACGTTTGGGGAGTGTTGTGTCCTGATTTAAACAGTGTACTGGGTTTCTTTAGAAATGCCACACAAAAATACCAAACCTGAAAGAAGCAGGTTATCCAGGCCCCTGAGTGGTTAGTTGATACAAGGGACTTAGCATTTGCTAAGTGCTGATGTTATTATTCAGCAAATATTTGAGTCAGAGAAAGAAGAGGAGGGATTTGGCTTGCCTTCACACGAGTCTCCCAGCTCTTCAGCAAAACAGTAGCTTTGTTTCCAGGCATGCACAAGGATCGTAAGAAAGCAATTTAGAGAAATCAACCAAGGACATACAACTGGAAAGTAAACTTACTTGAAAGGCTTGCAATTAAGCTCTGAAAAATTTCCTTAGATGCCTGGCTAGTGTTCCCAGAGAAGCCATGGGGTTGGACAGGCATCCCAGCCCAGCTGCTTCCCTCCTCTGCTCTCTGCTCCACGGGGTGTTTCTAGATGCCAGGAGGTGAGCAAGGTTTGCTCTGCTTTGCTTGGGCTTTTTACTTAGTGCTCTTGCTACCTGTGAGTCACTCCCTCTGGCTCATGTGAGTGAGAAACAAAGATGGAATTCTTTGTTAGAGGGGTTGTTCTGATTTGGCATCCCAGCAGCTCTAAAGATGCTTCTCTGGCTGCTTTGTGCAAACACAAAGCTCTGTGTTGTATGTGACCTGACCATGATCTAGCAAAATAAAGTATCTTGATTAATTATCAATATATAATTAATTATTGATATATCACTATTAATTACTGACTGATATCTTGATAAAATTCTATGATTCTGTGATCTTTACACATGGAAACTCAAACCTTTATTGTATGTGTTTTGAAAACTAAGAGGAAGTATTTATGTTTTCATGTTTTAAGTTTGTCTAAAATAGAAAAACATGTAACAATCAGGTAATAGTGCTTTACTTTGTGCAAGTTTGTTTTAATGGGGTTCTCTAAATGTGTTGGATATTTCAGTATTTGGAGGGGAAAAAAAAAGCAAATGTCATTTGACTTTGAAGATACTCCTTCCTGCTTGGAGAAAAACAATTTAAATTGAGTGTGTGTCTTTGCTGGTTTGGACTTGTTACTCTTAACTAAATAAATCACTGTCTTGACTGTTTATTTTAACTAAAATTTCCCTTGTTTTCAAAAAAGTAAAATTATACCTGTCCATTGTTACCTTTTCTATAGGATTTGTTGTGGAATTGTTTAGAGGGAAGTCACATCTTTGAATAGGTATTGAAACCTGGCTCCTACTTAAGATCAAGGTTAACTTAAAGAAGAAGGAAAACAGCCCTGATTAAAAGTGATACAAGCTTCATTTGTATTAAGCTGAACAAAAATTAATACACTTTTGTGAAGAAAAAAAAACCTTTAGCCATAAACATTTGTAGTTTTACAAGGCATGTGTAATGTTAGTGTCTTGCTTGTCATCTACTCAGTAAGAATGGTGAGGTCTCAAGACTTTAATTTAAATTACTGATGCAAACAGAGAGCTTCTCATTCTGAGAGAACCTGGGCAGTTGGGTTGGCTTAAAAAAATCATTACATTCCCCTCTTTCACACTTGTTTCTAAAATTAAAGTTTTAAAAATATAGTCCCTCCAACCTAGCAGGGGCCCTGGACTAGGAACACAGCACTCTCTAAGCGAGGAGTTCTGTCGAATGCAGAGAAGCAAAAGGGTGAATTTCAGTGAATTTCAGGGGGATGCAAAGTCATCTTTGCCAGGCCTGCCATGGGCTGTGATTGCCCAGCCAGCATCTCAGAGGTAATGGGTGCTTGCATGCAGGAGGCTCATGCCTTGAGCTTTGGTTTGAGCAAAAGAAGTTGCAGAACTTGCAACTGGTTCTGTGTAAGTGGGATTAATTCTTCAGAGAATGAAGGCAGTGACATGAGTCCTAGATGGGGAGAAGGTTTAAAATGGGCTGAGTTTACTTTATGCTTGGGTGCAACCTATTTTTGGGTAAAGACCCCAGGTGAGAATAATTTATTTCAGCAGATACCAATAGACTGCTTGGGAGACCTTGGGCTGCTGAGGATTGACTAGATAATTATTGGATAATGATAAAAATACCTTGCTGGTCTGATGTATCATCTGTTTTCCTCTGTAGCAAAGCTGCTTTTTTGGTCAGAAAAAAACCAAACCAAACCAACCAACCAAACAAACAAAAAAAAACCCCATTAAAGAACCCACCAAAAAACAGTTTTGTCAAAGAGCTGCTGTTCCAAAAAATGTTCTGCAGGAGAATGTATTATATATCAAGCTGAGGCTTCTGCTTGGACATGGTAGGTCTTCCCAGCACCTGAATCTCTGGAAGCAGAGATGGCCATGAGCTTTCTGTTGACGCTGGTCAGCAGTCTTTATGTAAGTTAGTAACTACCCCCCAGGGTTTGAAAAAATGAAAAATAATGATACCAGACCACAGTATTTTTGGATTTAGACAGCTCGGCCACATGTTGTTGCTTTCTGTCCTTAGATACCAGGTAGCTTGTAACTACTGAACAAGTTGAAGCTATGGTGAAACCATCTGTGGTAGAAAGCCCATTTTGAACAATGTCCTGGTTTGGGCCAGGATAAAGGTGATTTTCTGTCTTGTACTTTTGCTTTTAGCTCAGTCTCTTGTAAGCAGCTGCACTTGCTGAAATGAACAGCAAGTTTCTCAGACAGTGTGTGCTTCTAGGACTGACAACACTTGATGTTTATAGTTACTGCTAGAGACTGGTGTGCAGAGCCAGGGACACTGCTCAGCTCTGATGAGAACATTTTACCCTCCAGAAGGAGTAAAGAGGTCCCACCTGCAGCCTCCTTTGGGGAGGAACAGACAAGAGAGATGCCAGAACTGACCAAACAGAGGATTCCATCCCATACACCTCATACTCAGGATAAATTTGAGGGATCACAAGGGCCAAGCCAAATTTCCTGCTTCCAGCTTCCTGCCCTTCCTGCCTTTCCTGCTTCCCTTCCTTCACCCAGCATCCTGGGAGGATTCCATCCCTTCCTCTGCCTGTGCTCCTGATCCATCCCAGCCCATATCTGTCTGTTCCTGCCTCCAGCTCCCCACTGCTCCTGACCCCAGGATTCCAGCCTGGACTTTCCCAGGGCTGCCCTGCAGCCTCGGGGGTGACCTGAGAGTTATTGGGGTGATAGGGGGGAGGAATGTGGTTTCCATTTTCCTGTATATTTGCATAGATTTAGTAATTTTTCCTATTTATCATTACTGTTTCATTAAAGTTGTGCAGTTTAGTTTCCAACCATCAGTCTCTCTCCCTTATTCTCTCTCCTTTCTTTATCAAGGAGGAGAGAGAGATTAATAGAGAGCATCTGGTACTGGGTTTAATTGCCAGTGTTAAACCCTGACAAACAAGTAGGAAATCTTAGTGTAGCTAAAGAAAGTTTGGTATTGCCATACAGTCAGAGTAATAAGATGCAAGCCTTCCTTGATCAGCTTGGAAACTGAGTCAACTTTTGTGGTTAAGAACAGCATCTGGGCTGAATGGCAGCAATTTTGGTGACCTCAGTAGTTGGGTAATTTTACATCCTCCATTGAGATCTCCATAACCTGTGTTCCATACAAATCATGTGCAAGAGAAGCCATATATTTAAAAACTAATATTTAGCTGTGGTGAGAACCTGATTAAAAGTTCCTAATTCAATATCCACAGCTACAGGAAAAACTTCAGCAATTTATAATATGAACTTCTTTTCATTTTGTGAAAGCACTGCATCTTGTAAAGTAAATTTTGAATTAACACTGCTAATTGGAGCACTGATTGAAAATCTGACCATCTAAGTGATTGATGCACAACATTATTTGAACGTTTAGCATGATGTTATGCAGTGTTGAACAGTCAAGTGAGTTTAGGAATTATTTGGGAACATTTTTGAGTTTTCCTCTCAGAGTTGTAGAACATAAATAATTGAAAATTGGTTCTAGCTACCCTTGCTGAAATAGAACATAGACAATGAATTAGTTTACTTTTTCTAGATAAACTAGGAATCTTTAAAACTGGAATTAAATGACAATAAACCCAGTAAATCATACAGTGAAAAAAGCAGAAATATTTTTCTGTAGCACGTTGGGTTTGTGTGTCTCAGTATGAAATGGCTTGTAGTGTACTTGGAAGATTTGCATTTGATACTCAGCTTATGTATCTAAATTCAGTGTGCATGCATTAAATGCTGTAACTTTTTCTGATTTCCTAAACTAGTTTTCAGAATGTGTTGCAGGATTGTGTTGTGAACTCCAATAATACGTAATTATAAAACCAGTGTTAACTTAGTGTTAATTTTTAATTTTAATTTTTAATTTTTTTTTACATTTATGTTTACATTAATTTCTGTTTTCTGTCACTGTGCTTAACCTAGCACTAGATACAGGATTTTGTAGGAGGAAATATAATTGACTTTGGCCACTTTTAGCTATGTGCTTCAGGCTGCTAAATGACCTTTTCCATTCTCTGAATCATTACCCTGACAAGAAGTCTCTCTGTTTCCTGTCCTTAATTCTTCTTCTTAATTCTGTGTGGATTGAACTGTGGGACTTGACATGAAAATGAGGTGGTGTGTGTTCCTTCCCAGTCATAAGACATAGCACCCTAGTCCAGGAAACACCACCCACTATTGTTTCCAAGACTTTGCAGCTCTTATGTACATTAGGTAATTTAATTGGGGTACTGTGATTGAAACCAGAAGTTCTTCTGTTCCCCACAAAAGCTGCATGATGGTTTTTGTAATATATATATGCAAGTTTTAAAACCAGTTCAAATATTGATCTTATTAGCATGGATAGCAGTAGGCACAAAAATGCATTTTAAAATTAAATAGAAATGTTAATATATCTGTATTTTTGACATCTCACCTTAGGATGTCTGGGTTTTCTTGCTGTGTGCTGGTTGTTAACACTAAGTATTCTTAAACAGGATAAACACACTGTTCTTATTTTTAAGACAGCAGTTCCTTATTAACAGAACCATCCCTGCAGCTTCTCAAAACGTTGAGTATTGTTCACTGGTTTCTAACTATCAATTTACAGAAGTTTTGGGTTTTTTTTTTCAGAACAGCTAATACCTCTGAGAACTTGTTTTTAATTCTGCATTTTAAGAAAAAATCTAAAAGTTAATTCTCAGATAAAAAGCCTTGTAATAATGGAACTAAGATTATTTAGAGTTGAACATCTGTGCTGGTCTTTGTGCCTGTAGTGAAGACAGGGAGATTTGGAACAGGATGGATATTCATAGAATACTTGGAGCTTTTAATTAAAGACTGCAAAAACTGAAATTCAGGAGAATTCATGCATGGAAATAGTTCCACAGGATATAAAAGAGATTACAAGGAAAGCTGGACTGGTATTAATCTTTTTAAAAACATTCTCATGCAGGACTTCCAGGACTTGTGAAATGGTTGCACTAAGGATCTGCTTGAGGTTGATTTCTTCACCTGTGCAGTGCATCAAATTGTGTAGATGTGAGAAATGGTTTCTGCCTTCTCTCTTCTTCTTGGAAGCCTTCAGATACCCTTAAACCTCAACTTCTAGTTCTACAAACTATCCTAAAAAACTTGGAAAATAGCAATTAATTATATTGTATAATGAAAGTGTAAGAATATGGTGCTAATAAGCCACAGTGGAAAAAAATCTTATTTTCCACTTGAATGATTACTTTGTACTTTTATAAATTAGTGACAATACCCTCTGTAATTCATTAATTTTTTTTGGCTCCTTGTTTTTCATTGAAGCAATCGACTGAATTTTCAAAAAATAAATATTATAGCTTATCTTGAAAGGGATTCTTTTCTCAAGGGGAAAACCTTGGTAAGTTCACAAACTTCTTCCAGCAGTAGGATTAATATCTTGATATGCCAGATTTCTCAAAGACATTATTCCATTAGTGAAGATGAGAGAGAAACTGAATGATGTTTCAGTTCTGCTAAGTCTTTACAAGCTTCTGATTCAAATTCTTGCATTAACAAGAATATTGTGTAATGAAATTGTAGAACATGTTGCAGCACTGCATTGCCTCTGCCAGGGAGCATCACTGTGCACTTCAGCTGAAAAGATATGCCAGACACTGAGATGAGTCTGCGAGTCTGACAAATAAATATTTTGATTGGCCATGTCTTTAAAATGTATTTTAATTGATTTTATTAAGACTGGCATTCTTCCAGAACTGCTGAACAAACACTTGGGGATCTGATCCTTCATCATTTAAATAAATGCCAAAATTCCAATTGACTTCAAAGAGAGCAGAAGTAAGATCTTAGTCACCAGAAGAAGACACGTTCTGATTTTATCTCATAACCAGGAGGGTCATGTGTGCTCGTTTGTTTGACAGGCAGAAATCAGTCCCTGAAGGGAAGTGGCACTTGGGAAGGTGAATTTTCCTCCTGCAGCTCAGCACTGCAGGCAGGTGTTGGCATGCAGCAGGGTGGCAGCCTGATGCTGAAGCCATCTCAGTATCAGGCTGAGATGCCTGATACTTCAGTATCAAGTACTGCATCAAGTACTGCAGGCAGACCCCTTGGTGTTTGGGGTGTACAATCACTGATAGCTTCTATCTCTGTGAATTGTTGGGGTGATTCTCAATCTTAACTTAGAATAATGCAGGAAAATTACAATTTTCTGGTTTAAACATAAATCTTATAAATTATAAGGGACGTGGAGCAGTCAGCTAGCAGTGTTTCAGCCCTGGCAGCACAGCAGGGGTTGTGGAGAAGGTTTGTGGTGTAAGTCTTGCTTTAGACCTCCTGACATATTTGGAAGGGCAAAGGATTCTTTTGACACACAACATTTCCATGCAAAGGAAAAGCTGCCAGGTTTTGGCTGGCTAAAGCAGAACCATTCACTCTGAGACTGACCCAGTGGTACTTGCTCCTTGCCTTCACTGCTATCCAGCCATTTCCATTTCCCAATTTTTCTGTTAAGAACTGGTTTTAGATTGTGTTTGGGTTTTGTTCTTCAAAGGCAAGTCACTTTCCTAAGTCATTCGACAGTGCAGATTCCTCAACAGTTCTCTTGGCCTCACTAAAAGCAGGATGATCTGCAGGAGTGAGCAAGCAGAGAGCTTTCTAGGCTGATTGCTCTGCCAGAGTTCCAACTTAGCAGATGATTGCAGAGAATGAAGTGGTCAGGCCTAAAGGAGCAGTGTGAACTCAGAGATGCTTTGATTTGATGGAAAGAGATGGATGATTTTATAAAAACTGTTTTGTTGTTGAAAACTGGATGCTTCATCATATTCCAGACAGCTTTGGGTGCTTTTCGTTTGTCTTCAGAATATTGGCTGAAATAAGTGAGATTAAAAAGCCTGCCTAAATGTAGCTGTTTATTAACTTCCTCCTTCCACATCCTCTGCATCTCCTGTCCCTTCCTGTCTCTCATTTTCTCTTCTGATTCAGTGATGGCACCTCTACCCATTTATAATTGTCTAGTTTAAACATCATTTTCCTGCATTATTCTAAGCCATGCACAGGATTTTTTTAGTTGCACTGATTTAGAAGATTGTTAATTTTGCTTGTTGAGGTTACTGCTCACTGCTCAGTTAACACATGGGTTCTGTAAGCAATTATTCATAGAAATCATGGCTTGAAGAGAAAATCCTGGATAATTGACACTTTATTGGCTGATACGTCACTGTAAGTACCTTGAATGCAGATGTATCAACATTCAGGCTGGAATATTCTGTTGCAGGAAGGTAGGTAGCCCAAAGGAGTGCTGGTAACAACAGCAAGGCTCTGAAATGTACCTTGATTCCATCCTTAGGTAGCAGACAGACCTCAGACTGCCAAGTGAACTCAAGAGCCAGCTTTGGAATTAGTTTGCAGATGTCTTAGCAAGTGCTGACAAATTGGCAGGAGCCCTGCAGTGCTCCTCTAGCAGTTATTTCATACCAATGAGCACTCGAGCAAAATAGTTCCAAGTAATGCCAGTTCTAATGCTTTTTTCTTTCTGCTGACAGCGCCTGTGAAGTTGAGTGGTAGATGAGGGGGGAGAGGGACAGTGTCTTTTGAAGACAGGCCAATGTTTGCAGCAGTGTGTGCCATGACACTGGGGCCATCATTGCCAACAAGTCTCCAAGCTCCTCTTCCATCTCAGCATGCCCACAGGAACACCTGTGTTTCATCTGAAGGAATTCTGTTTATTCTAGCACCTCCTTGTCCTTGATATTGTCACTGGAAGGTGTTTTTTTTCTGCCCATCCACACATCTTCTGGTAAGTGATCATCAGGCTCTGAGAACATCCCTGAGATTTAGAAACCTCTGTGCAGTTAACAGAGAACTATTGAGAGGAGGCCTCATTTTAGTGAAGTTCAGACAGACCCAGAAACCTGTGGTAGACAAAACTCCTTCCATTTCCAAATCAGAGCATGCAGATATTTGTGGGGAGAATGCTCTTAGCATTTGAAGACCCAGGTTATAGGTAAGGATTTCTGCTTTTTGATGGCTGCCTTCTTTCTAGTTAAACAAACAAAGTATGTTTTCCTTTGAGCCAGAGAAGGGGATTTCATTCAGCTGTGAGGACAGCTGATTAGCCTTGGGGCAAAATGTGTGAAGAAACAGATGTCCAAAAGAGCAGAAGCACTAGGGAATAAAATGATTTGAAATTGCCAAATAAGATTTTATAAATGAAGTATGTGAAAGCTTACTGGATGTAAACTAAAATCAAATATAAGACTGTTGCATGCTGTGTACTCTATTAACAGGGCTCATCAAGCTAACTTACTGTTTTCAGATTCACAGCCTGGTTTCTGGCTTTGTTCTGTGACAGAATTTTTTTGCTGTTTTCAGTAAGGGTACATACTTCATGTAGATCTGCAGTATAAAATTGTAAAGTCATTATGACTGGAATTTTTCTTGAGGATATTTTTGCAGTATTCCTTAGAGCATTTTCTGGTCACAAATTATGACAGCATGAGCCCTAACATTTCCAAATTCAAATTGACATTGCAGTGTTATGAACTCCCTTTAAATTTTGCAGATTCCTGAAACACACTCTCTTCAGTACTAACTCTTCAAAATTAAACAAGCTATTGTTTAGACTTTCTGTTCTGGCTCTTGGTGAACTCTTATGTGCATCTTGGTCATGGTTCTAGTTACTATATTTGAAATTACTTTGATAAGCCACTCTGGTCTGTTGTGGTTGTGTGTCTGTCCCAAATCCAAATGAATATGTTGTCAAAAAAGATCAGTATTATGCTGCTGAAACTGAATGTGTGTTCACTCTGTGGGAGAAAAAAATCTATGCTCTACCTTTTATGTATAGGTCAGCATAAGATTTTGGTGTTGGCTCAAAAATTATCTTGAATTCCTTGTTGGTTGCTTCTTTTCACTGGCTTTGAAAAAGGGAAACAGTGATTAAATAAGCATTGACTGTATATCAAAGGCATAGAATTGTTTCCAGGTACATTTCATCATCTTCATGTTGTAAGAATAATTATCAAGAATTTGATTTGTAATTACTGCCAGAGCAATAATTCTGAGTCTAGTCAACATACAGCAGGTAAAAAATACAGTGGGATAAGTCTGGGCTTCCACTGGGGAGGAAAATCCTGTTCCTACTTGCCTGGTGCAAACATCAGAGCCTTCTCCTGTCCCCCCCCTCACCATTTCTGCTTCCTCCCCCTGCTCCTGTAGCCAGGAGCACTTTGTCATGTTGACACTGGCAGTCGAGCTGTCTTGCTTTGAGTATGAAAGAACTACTTTTATCATTTCTAATATGCAGCCTAGGGCCAAAACAGACAAAGCAATTCTAAAGGACTAGGTTCAGGAGGAGGCTGGAATTCCCATTCTACAGCCCTTGGGAATATGACTTCAGTAACCAGCTCTGAAGCAGTTGTTTGTCATAATGACAACTCTTGGTCTGTCCAGACTTACTCAGCTGAGTGCCTCACTGTGGGATGGTAACTTAGCTCATTGCCATCCTTCCTGAAAGAAACAAAAATGGTTCAGAGCTCCAAGTTTAATCTCCTTTTTAAAATCTCATTGTTTAATCTCATTCTTTAAAAAAATCTTTTTTTTTTTCTCTATATTTCATAAAGAAGTTGGGCTGGATCATTGTTTAGACACTTCTAAAGGAAAGAGTTCTTCAGGCAGCTGGAGCATCAGTCCTGAAGCTGACTTGCTTGCAGGGAGTATCTTTGTGTGGCCCTGATGGCTTTTCATAGCTTCCCTTTTATTAAGTCCCATGGGACTGTTCCTACAGACTGTGGCTACTTCTTCCAGTGTTGTACCTGTGTTTTGTCTTAAGGAATTCTTTTTATTCCAGCACCTCCTTGTCCTTGATATTGTCAGCTTTTTGTTGTCTGCCCACCCGCACATCTTGTGACCTGACTTTCAGCTGTGTTATAAATCATTTTACTTTATATCTGTCTTCTTCTGAACCCTGATCACCACTGCTGTCAGCTTTCTGACACAATTCTTTTACTGCAAGCTCCTTCCAGCCTTTAGGTATATTAAAACCCATTAATACCCTTTTTATCTCAGTTTCTATGAAACTCTTCCAATAAATCTCCTTTAACTCATTCTTCATAGAGCCACCAGCAATAATCAGATGACCTAAATAAACTGATTCTACAATGTCACTACTGCTTGATTTAACTAGTTCAGATGCTGCCCCTTCTTTACATGTATCTCATTTGCCTTTTTGGTGTGGATTATAAATCAAGGTGACAGCACCATTTTCTCAAATTAAGAAAGATTACTTTTATTAATGTAAGCATAACAGGCAATATAAGTCCAGGAACGTAAGTAGATATAGTTATGTTCTGCTATGTTGTCCTGCTCATCTAATAATATCTGAGTCCAGTTCACAAGCATGAAGAAATGCAGTAATTATCCCATTCCCCATTGTCTTTTAATAAACCTTGACTCACTGCCTCATTTTCCACAAGCTTTTATGGTACTTCTAATCTTTGTGCTTGAACTTTTATAACTGGAATAACTTGGAACTTGTTCTGCCTTTTGAATGGTCTCTTGTTTTTTGATCTGTTGTTGTTTGATTTCTTCTTGTTAGCAGCAATGCCGTAACTTAAAAAAATTTTCCCCTAAGTCAAATAATGTGATGTGCCTGCCCAGCTTTGAACATGATCTCCATATGAATTTCATTTTTCCCTGGTGTGGGAAAAGCACTAGTCTAGAGATAAATCCTTTTTTGATTGGCTGCTCTAAATAAAGCAAACAGCAATTGTTTCTAAGCCAGTATCACTGATGTTATCACCGTCCCAGATTAGAATTTGACTGCAGCTTGGAGACACCAATGGAGATGTATCATTCCTTTTATTAAACCTGATCTTTTAGACTTTTTTTTTTTCTTGTGGAAACCAAATCCTGCTTAATTATTTAATGGGACATGAAGTCTAGACATAGTTTTCTCTTCAGAAGGATTGGAATTTAAAATAAAAAGTGTAAACTATCTATTAAGTTTACATGTTAATTCGGAATTTTTACACATAAAAATAACTTAGGCTGCCACCTAGTACTGTGTCTTTCACACCTGCAAGGCTGAAGAGTCTCCAGAATGCCAAGTTAAGCTGAAGGGAAGAATATATATATTTCCACACAAAATATGTAATTTCCTTGTGGTTCCACGTGCTGCTGTGTGCAACAGAATCAACCTTTGGGTTCTGCTGTGGATGAGGCAGTGATCCAAACATGAGAAGATTTGTATATGGATTTGTACAATATTATGCTGTGTTTTTTTTTTATGTTGGTTTTTTGCTCCACAGTCCTATGGAGCTGGTTATTTATGGTTATTTAGTCCTATTTTGCTGGTTATTTATGCTGGTTTTTTGCCCCACAGTCCTATGGAGCAAGATTGACCTGCAGTCCAAAGGTCATCATGAAGCTGCTCTCCACAGAGCTGGCACTTCACACATCACTTCAGCATCATTGCATCCACACCTCTGAAAACTGGTTTTCCTCCTAGTAGTGCAGTATGGGTAAAAGAGAAGGTGTTGTGTTGAAAATTGAGGTAGCACTGCCAAAGCAGGAAGACAAATGTTCAGGTGTTTGTAGAGCACAAAACTTCACTTGCTCTTTGCAGAGTTGATTTCCATAAGAATCAGCTCAGTGCTGTTTATAAGGAGGTTTTTCTGTCATGCAGTGTGTTCTGTGGCTGAAGAGCTTTTGGCTGGTTTGGAACATGGATTTAAAAACTTGATAGAGTACCTTAGAATCCTGCATTACCCACCCCATCCTTTTTAAATGTAGAAACCTACCTGAATTCCTTTACCAGTGCCAGTTGCTGCCTGTTGTGCTTGCCATGCTGTGGTTCCCTGTGTTCTCAAGACATTTTTGCTGTCCTCAGTGGGCACTGAAGCTTTGGATGGGCTTGTTTGGGAATTTCACTGTGACATACTCAGACTCTTACAAAATCCCTCCCAGGCACTGGTGTAAGCATGTCTGCAAGGACTCTGTGGCTGTCTTTGCTGCTCATTTGTGAGCTTCTTTTAAAATAAGGTGACTGCCCTGGTAGCCAGGTGGATGGCCAACCAAGGTGACCGTGCACGCATCCTTCTGGTGGCAGGAAAGTGGTTTAAAAAGCAACTGTGAGAACTGAGTGACCCGTGTGGAAACAGGCTGCCCGAATGTGTTGTAATCTCCTTCCCACTTCAGCAGACATGACTAAACAGACTTTGTCTGCTCTGAACAATTAAGCTGTTTGCCAGTGTGTGCTGGGCCTCATGCAAGTCCCAGCTTGCTCCCAACTGGTAGAGTTTTTCAGTTTGTGCAGATGTATTTTAGTTGTTCATGTTTGAGGGTTTACTCAAAAACTTCTCAAGGAACACCTCAGTCTTTGTATAAATATAAACACTTCCAATCCTCATTTTTTCCTAGTTTTTCTAGAAAACAGTACTTAACAGAGCAAAATCAAAAAACCAGAACAAAACACAAAAAAACCCCCCAAAACCAAAAAAAGCACACAGAACAAAACCAGGGAAGAAAAACCAGGGATGTTTATTCATGACCACAACAGTTTTCCTGTTGCAAAAAAAGGAGCTGAGACTCTGCTCAGAATTTTGCTTCAGTGTGGGGGCACTTGGATGTAAGTTTAGAGCTCTCAAGTGGTGTCCCCAGGGTGCAAATGGAGCAGAGGTGCTGAGTAACTGATGGTGGGGGGACCTTTTTCCTGTTTAGTAAGATAAGGAACAGACAAATCACTAACAAAAGCTTGGAGAGAGATGCAGTGAGGTTTGTCACGCTGAGATCCCTGTGGGTGTGTGTCAGGGATAAGTTTTATAGGTGTGTCACTGGACTACTGAAGGTGTGGCTTCCAGTGGGAGAGAACTGGGCTGTCCTGGTGAGGAGTCCTTCATCTGGTGAGGTCCTGTGCCAGACAGGATACGTGTGGGCTTCTCTCCACAACAGACACGTTTCCTTCAGGCTTCCCTGCTCTCAGATCTGTCTCATGTCTTTCTGGCAATCAGAGGAATTTTCCCAAGCGAGTGAGTTTGAAGCATTGAATGCTCTTCAAAGAAATGATCACAGGAAAGTGAAGCCTGCAGATCCAAATGGGAGATATGCTTTTTAATGAGTTGGGGTTTTTTAACCCCTTGGTGGTGTTGGTTAATTTTTATGGGACTTTTTGCTGAAAATGTAATTGAGCTGTATTGCTGCAAAGACAAAGGAGTACAAAAGTTTCCATGAGTGGCTACTTCTTATATCTCCAAGTCACCCACAGTAACAGTATTTAGATACCAGATTAGCAGGAAGTGACTGCAGCAGACCATGGCAGCTAATAATTTAGTCTTTCAGGAACCCTTTCAACTAGAAAACATGACTTTTCAAAATAAATTTTAAAAAGCTTGCCTTCTCAGAAGAGTCAGCTGATAAGAATACTGATTAATAAAAATCACAATTCTAAACAAGCTTATTCTCTTTGTTATGGATGCTTAGATCTGGAATAAAGAGTTGGCTATGCCAGTTTCTGTTGACTACAGTGTTATCAGTGGAAGAAGCAACACATGACTGAAGGTGAAGGAAAACTTTCCTTCAGCTTTACAAGGAACCTAGAGAGTGGACCATTCCATTGAATGTTGTGCAAAGGGGCAATGAAGAAAATAGTTCCTGCTTTCAATATCCTGTTTTAATTCCCTCCCCCCAGATAAAATTGCTCTCTTTAGCAGTTTAAAGCTGTACTCACAAGTTCTACTTCAGAAGCAAAATTTTATTGCAGCCTGTAGCTTGTTTCTTTGACTTCTGCAAGTGGTTAATTATCTTTCAGGAATATCAAAGAACCCATTATCATCTTGTTATCATATGATTCTGGTTGAAAATGTATCTCTTATGGATAGGTCAGTGTGGGAAAAAGCCCCATAGCAACTGATAAAACAGATATCTGAGTGGACAGCAGAAGCATTCCTTCCTGGCAGAAGGACATAGGCCTGGATGCATGTTCCTGGATGCAGCTCCTTAGAAAATATTTTGTAATCCCTAATAAACAAAATGGAGAAAAACATTAATCTCAGATGGGGGAGAAGAGCTTTAGTTCTCAGTTACATCAGGATTATTTTTTTACAAGCTGTGAGTAGGAAGAGCTGTTTCAATAGAACCATTTCTTTATCACACTAGAAGAGAAATATTTTAATTTTGTATGAGATTTTAAATACATTTTGTGATACAGCAGCAGGCATTTGAAAGGTTAATCTAAGAAAGCAGTCAGCTTTACAGAAAAGACAAAATAGCATCACAAAAAACCAAAATAGTTTTCTGAGCTCCCAGTGAGGGTGTGTTGGAAGAATTCTGCTCCCAGCAAAATCCTACTTTGTGTTAGATGTGTTTTGTGGGGTTGTTTGAGGGGTTTTGTTGGGGTTTTTTTGAAGCCTTCTGCATTACACAATGGGTGAATACAGCCCTGGCGTTTTGTAAGAATATTCCAGTGAGCCAAAAAGAGTTATGAAAAGTTGGTGTGAAGTCAGAACAGATAAGAATGATGATTCTATATGGAGCTGTAAGTGAGTGCTGTGCAGCAAAAGTCAACCAGTTTACACAAGACAAGATCCAGATTTAGGGAGCAGGATCATATGTAGCCAAAGTAAAGGGATGATCAAAATAGTTCTTGTAAGGTGTTTATTTTGGATAAAATAATTTCCCTGCCTGAGTCCCACGTTGTCTCTATTCAACACAATCATGTTTCTCAAATTTAGACCCAGACATTTTAATGAGCATTATGGGAGTGCTCCTCAGATTTCAGTTTAAGAAGAGAAGTTGCAAACAATAGCTCAGTGATTCTGTTATTTGTGGCATACTTCTTGTGTTCTGGCTAAATCAAGTCTTTGGTTTTCCCTTGGGCAGGATCTATAATCACTGGTTCCTTTGCATTCCTGTGTATTACCAGTTCTGTAAGGAACTGCAGAGTAAAAGGAATAATTTTTTTCGCCACTGAAATGAAAAACATTTTTGGAAGTGTTTATAAATGAGTATGACCCTGGCTTTGACTGTTGTCTGTAAAGGTGTCACTCATTGTCAACATGCTGCTTTTGCCTGTTCCCCTGGAGAGGGGGAGAGCCCAGCCCGGTGAGATGGCAGAGCTGGCTCAGGGACACCTTCCCATCAACATTGCAGCACTTGGCTCCTGCAACCTGCTGGGAATCACAGTGGGAGAGGAGATTCCCCCTAGGCCCTGCTCAGTTTTGCAATTTCTGTTTGAATTAAAACACTTTAATTGTTCAAAATTATGCAGAACAGCCTCATAAGTATATTCCAAGTTCTTTCTCTGGGGGAAGAGGAGGTACTGAAGTGAAAAAAAAAATGGTGTAAATAAGATGATGGAAATTCAGTGCCACAAAGAAACAAAGTATGTGCAGGAGATCTGTTCCTTGTTTGAAGGTTAATTGTATGGCAAATTCATTTGACAGCCTTGGTTTATATTCCCATTTTGCAAACATACTAATGATATTTGCTGCAGTCAGACTTCTTAAAAGTAGCTTCTCACTCTGTCATTCACAGCTGGAGTAACGTGTTCTTTCTGCAGTCCCCGTTGATCCCATAAACTCAGTGTAATTGCAGTCATATAATAGGCAAAAAGATCAAAGTAATCCCATATGGGGGGGAATGAGCATTCTGAGCCAAAACAAGCTGTTTGGCTTGTAAGCAACTGGAAGCCTTTCCTGCTGCACATCTGCAGCCTGCTCTGTGTTCCAGAGCTCAGTGGTGGGGTGTGCTGCAGGCTCCCAGGCACTGCACACTGCAGCGGTGCAGCAATGAGGCTTGGCTGAGCTTGGCTGGACTAGAGAGACTGGTAATAAAAAGGTTAGTTTGGACCAGGTAGAGTACATTGGAGTGGTTCTGGTTTTTTCTCTTCTTTTTCCAGAGCACTTGGTTGCAAATAATGAAGTGCAGCAGAGCGGGTTTGGTTTTGAATTGGTGAATGGTTTCCTGCACCCAGATAAGAAAAATAAATCACTTGGCACAGGCATGCCATCTGTTCCATGCCATCAGGCCCAAGTAAGGTGCACCTACCACCAGGACCTTTTTCAAATGTTTTGTTTTTTTTTTTCCTGCATTCTGGGAATGAAAAAGATGAGTGAGAGAGTGTCAGGGTTTAACACTGGCAATTAAGCCAAGTACCAGACGCTCTCTATTCATCTCTCTCTCCTCCTTGATAAAGAAAGGAGAGAGAATAAGGGAGAGAGACTGATGGGTTGGAAACTGAACTACACAACTTTAGTGAAACAGTAATGATAAACAGGAAAAATGACTGAATCTATACAAATATACAGGAAAATGGATGCCACGTTCCTCCCCCCTTTTCCCCAATATCTCTCATGGAATAGGACTGAGCAGATTCTGAGTCTGAGTCCTCAGCTGACTGAGAGCAAGTGGGTTTCTGCTCTGTTAAAGGAGGTCTAGAAGGACAGATAAAGAAAGGGAAAATGACAGCAAAAATAAGGATAAACAGCTAGGACACATACAAGGATTAACAAATGATCTGTTCCTCCAACAGATGTTGAAATTCTGTGGTCAGAAAATCAAAAGCGATTTTGAAACAAGTCACAGAATCCTAAGAGTCATGCAAGACCCTCCTGGCACACAGTCTCTGCACAGTATCATCAAAATTCTTGTTTGTTCAGTTGTTGCCACATTAATGGAAGTGTTATCATCAGAAATAAATCTGACACTTGTACCAGTTTTCAGCTGAATCTGGGGCTGGACGTGTACTTCTGGAACTGTTTCCTGAGTCACTACATAGGTTTTTATGTGAACTTGAGGTTCTTTTCTTTAGAAAAATTGTGTAATGTATGGGCACAGTAAATGATTTACAAGTAAGGCAACATGCTTGTAGGGCTCTGGTACAGTTGATTCACCTTGGGGTTTTTATGTTCATTTGAAACAAGTAAGGGTTAAGTGGAACTAAACTATAAACCTGATCTGCCTGTTGTGTTTCTGCAACATCTCTACCTTCAATATCAAACTATTTTACTAGTTGTGCTTTTATACCAATGCTTGCAGTCTTCTTTCTAATAGTGACTGTTACCCTATTTGATCAAGATGATGGGAAAAGTAAAATGTAGGGGTTTAGTAATAATCATGGGGGAAACTGGCATGCAAGATTTTAATACAAATTCATTTATCTTCTCTAAGACCTTGAACTGTGTAAGGTGAAATAAATCTGACTATTGCAATATCATTTATGCATTTAATATTGGAAACCATCTTCCTGTAGTCATTTAGTTTCAGGTGGTGTCTTCAGACATTATTTCAGTTTCTAACTACACAAAGAGCATTCTTTCTGCATAAGAGGAGAAAGTTTTCCCTAACTTCTTGATGCTTCCTCCAGAAGATACAAGTATTGTGTATACACCACCTCTATCTCCATGGAAGCAATGATGAGATCAGTGAGGTCACTGGATAAATAAAAATTGTAATGAATTAATATTTTGATTGCTTTTCAAGTTTTCTGTTACTTATGTGTTGTATACAGTGCACTAGAGGACATATGTTTATACTAAACATGTAGAAAATGTGCATGTAGATGACATAACTGTATCTGGGAAATATCTGTCTGCTTTTTGCTGCCAAATGTTGTTTTTTGATATTAGGAATTGAGCTGGGAAAAAAAATCAGATTTTTTATTTCAGAATTATTTAGAATAATACCTATTTTGTTTGTTTTGCCAGCTGTACTTTGTGGAGATGGAATATGGTTGATTAAAGAAGAAAATACTTCAGGGGTAGGGTTGAAACGTTCCTCATATCTGAATTAGATGATGTTCCATTAATGTCTTTTGCTGTGATGGGATTCTCTGCCTCAGCTGAAACTGATCAGTGCACTTTAATCAGTTTTTTACAACTTCAAGGATTTTGGTGGGCATTTGGGTGTAAGGGTTATCTGGTTATTAGGAGAACACAACTACAGCTTTATAACTTTCAGCTTCTGAAAGGACTGGAAGCACACACTGCACAGGTTGCCCATTGAGGCTGTGGCTGCCCCATCCCTGGCAGTGTCTCAGCCCAGGTTGGATGGGGCTTGGAGCAACCTGGGCTGTGGGAGGGGTCCCTGACCATGACAGGGTGGTTGGCTCTAGAAGATCTCCCAGGTCCCTTCCAACTCAAACAAGGTGATAGAATGACTGTTGTGTCCCAGTCAGGAAGGTGTTGCCTGTCAGCCATCCACAGGTGCTCCAAGGAAGCAAAGTGAGGATGGTAATGCTGGCAGCTGTGTTTATGGGTGTGTGATGGGTGTGGGCTGCTTAGACAAAGGTGATTCTTGTTTCAGGGGATTATTTAATCTTATGTTTGGAGCTCAAGTAGAATGCTGGAGCAGGATTCTTAGAGAGGCTTGAAATCTCAGAAGTGTTTAAAACTCAGCAGGACAAGATGCTGAGCAGCCTCATCAGTTGGCCCTGTCTTGGGGGGTGGAACCCACAAAATGATTTCTGGAGTGTCCAGATATCCTCCAGTGGGGCACAGCCTGTGATTTTGTGACCCTGTGTTAGAACACTGAGTGCGCTTTGCCTCTCACTTTTTGTAATCTCTATATTGCTTCTGAATTAATTTCTGAAATTCAGGTGGATAGCTTGTGTAATTAACCCTCTGCTCTGTTTTTATCAGTCCCTTATCAAATGTTTGATTCTGTATGACCCAAAAGCCAACTTACAGGTCTTAGCCAGCAGTTGGGCATCACCTTTGAGTGAACAAGATGCAGTGGAACAAGACAAGCTGTTGATTTACAGCAAAATGAATGTAGTCTGTGTAATTGGGATAGCATAGACTCAGGTGTATAAATATTGTTAATTATTTGGACACATCCACTTCATGTATATGATCTAGGTTTCCTGTACTAGTCCTGTACAAAACACACAAGTGTGTTTACAGCTACATTTCTGTTACAGCTGTTGAGTGTTTGGCAGGATTTAGAAATGTAATGAGCATAGACGTACACATCTTTGTGATATAAAAGTTAGGCACATGAAAGGAGAAAGATGAGGGAAGAATTTGAATGTAAACTTCTATGTGCTTAAAAGGATTTGTTTCCATTTTGGTCAAAGGGTTTGTATCAGATCTCATCATTGCTGTGGTGATATTTACATGAATCATGGCTTAAGTCAAACACACACTGGATAACTTTATTTTAGTGGTAGTAAAATTTAGTTTAAAATTGCACACAGAATAGGATAACCTGCTTCACTGGGTTAGGGGGTGCATGGGGAGGCAGGTGGTTATTTTTTTCCTTGTTTGTTTTCATTTTTTAAGAGCCTGAGGAAAAGAAAATAACAGTAGAAACTATCTTAATAGTAGAAACTATCCTCATAGGTCTATGTAATTCCAGCAACACAAGTGCCATGCCCTGGAAAGCAGCCTTTTCATCCCCAAAGCACTTTTGGAGGGGAGAGAAACTAGCTTTGTATTTCCTTGCTTCTCTGGTATTTTGGGCATTCCTTTGGGGGTTTTTTTGGTGGTTTTGTTTTTTTTTTCCAACTTGTAAACCAAGAAACAATGGAAGGAAATGTGTCTCAGGCAGTCTTATACCAAAAAAAACTCTAGTGAGCATTGTTGTTTGTTTGTTTCTTTTATTGCATTGTTTCATTAGCTGTCAGTCATGTAGAAAAATCCTTTCTAGGAGTGTTTTCTGGTGAATGAATGAATACCTGTGAATACCTATGAATCTGATGAATACCTATGAGTCCTGGGTTCAGTTTTGGACCCCTCACTACAGGAGATATTGAGGTGCTGGAGCATGGCAAGAGAAGGGCAGTGGAGCTGGTGTAGAGTCTGGAGCACAAGTCTTACCAGGAGTGGCTGAGGACCTTGGGGTGTTCAGCCTGGAGAAGAGGAAGCTGAGGGGAGAGCTTCATGCTCCCTAGAGCTACCTGAAAGGAGGCTGGAGCCAGGAGGGATTGGCCTCTTCTCCCCAGGAACAAGCATTAGAATAAGAGGAAATGGCTTTGAGTCGTGCAGGGGGGGGGTTAGATGGAATAATAGGAGACACTACACTGGCACAGGCTGCCCAGGGAGGTGGTTGAATCCCCATCCCTGTTTTGGGGAGGTGTTTGAGAGCTGTAGATGTGGTGCTGAGGGACATGGTTTGGCACTGGACTCAGTAGAGTGAGGTTAATGGTTGGACCTGGTGATCATAAAGGTCTTTGCCAACCAGAAAGATTCTGTGGTTCTGTGGAAACTGCTGAAAAGCCAGAAGGGATTAATTACAGCCCAGTGTTATTATTTGTATATGTTTGGAATGTATTATTAGCAGATATTAAAAAAGACTTCCCAGCTAAAAGCTAACACTCTAAACAAAGACTTTCTCTTTACTTGCTTTTTGTGTTTTGTTCTTAAATATAGCTTTTAAAGTCTTTTTTCAAGTCTTCAGATGCCATCTTAACAAGATATTTAGCAAATGGTCTGGTTTCAAGTGTACAAGCCAGGTAAGCTCCTGTGCTTATGGAGATTGCTGAGTTTCTACACTGAGCAAGTGCTGCAGTAATAGCTCAGGTGTAGGTGGGCCAAACAAAGTGTGAAGCCCAAACTGGAAAGTCCTGAGCTCCTTAGAACACAAGGTACTGGATAAAAAGTGAGCAAAAATGGAGTGAACAGTAAGGGGACACCTGTAATTAGATAGAATTGGGGGCATCATATGAAAAAAAAAAAAAAAAAAAAAGAAACATCCTGAATGGTGGTGATGGGATTCTTAAACATACTGTAGCTGGCAAGATGGAAAGCAGGAGATGTTGAAAGGGGTAACTTTTACAGTTTGTTTGAAAAGTGTATATTATACATACATGCATGCAAGAGGAAGGTGAAGAAGAATCCTACTGTTGGTTGAGACTGAACTGACAATGTCTCATGACCCTGACCTAGATTTTAAGTTGTGGTTATGGGCTGAAAATACAGAATTTCCAAAGGCTATAAAGGGAACCCTTTACTGACCACCATCATTGAAGAAAATATGAAGCTGAAGGACTTGCATTGTATTGCAAGAGAATGAACTGTTGAGGCAGGAAAGGTTGTGAAGACAGAAAAAAAGAGCTTGTGGAAGTCCTATGGGTGTCAGGAACTTGCCAGCATTGCAGATGGTCCTAGGCTGGGACCATTGCTTACAGAGATCTGGAGAAATTACCCACAATTTTCTCAACCTACTATTTAAATAAAGTATCTTGAAGAAGGAAACACAAGTTTTACAGTCTTTGGCTTTGGTTTTTTCTTTTAAAGATAATTTTTTCTTGTGTGTTTAGCTTTGTCATTTCTGTGTCAGCTGCAGTAAGAAGTATCTGATAGTCTGTAGTCAATTCTATAAATTATAGCCCAAACTGATTTTACCTGTAGTTTAAATGTAGAAAGTTAGCAGCCACTTCTGAAAAACATAGCTCTAACTTGCTGCAGAACTAGAAATCTGTTGTGGAGGAGCAGCTGGAGCTGGATGAACAGTGGTTGTGGGGCATCCACTGAGATTGTTGTGGGCTGAGCTGAGAGCAGATCCTTCTTTACGAGCATTACCTCAGTTTCTTAGATAGCAAAGAAGCTTCTGTACCGTGGAGTGCACTGTGCAGGCTCTGACATGCAGCTGGGTATAAACTCTGAACAAAGCTAAATGCTCACCTTAGTGCAGAGAGCCTTGTTCATGCTGCTTGTTCATTTACAGCTCTTTTTTTTTTTTTTTTTTTTTTCTTGTGGGAAAGGGGGATGGGGAAGGAATTGTTGAATATGCAAAATGCTTGAAGTGTTTTCAGTTTCAGGAAGATGAAGGGTAGTGCTTACTGTGCATCAAGTATCCAAGATGCAAGGAGGGCACTGAACTTTATAATTAACCCTCTGTCTGTGCCATGAAGTCTGAAACAGTTGCATGTTGGAGCTTGCAGGCATTTAATGAATTTCAAGTTGCAGTTTCATTTCTGTTGCCATTCCTGTAAGATAGAGCCAGTGGACCCAGAAGAATACTGTACAGGTCACTGCTGTGTCTTACCTCACTCCTAGTACATTTATATTTAGGTAGATGTATTTTGTAAAGTAATTCAGGCTGCCAGAAGTTCTAATGTGTTGTCTGGTAAAGCATAGAACAAAACCATACTTATCCTAGTATCTGTCACAAAGCTCACATTTCCTAGCTTTAAGGTAATTTAGTTACCTTAAATTTCAACATAGGATTGAATGTGCTCTTTTTTCATTTGTTTAGGTTTCCTGAGTTAATTGTACTTTTCTAAATCAAAGACTGAGAAATATGATAAACCCCAATTAATCTGGGCAGCTGGATGGGCATACCTGACCCTCAGCTGTGATGTTTGGTGGGTGTAAGGGCTCATCTTCAGACCTCGCCTCTGCCTGTAGAATTGTACTCTTTATTTACTCTTTACTGTATTTAGAGCATTTATAACATAGTAAAGAATGTGGTTTGCATAATAAAAGTATTCCAGGCTTTTCTAAGAAGAGTGTTTGGGTACATGTGTATGTAAATTTATCTCAGTTGTGTGTAGAAATAGTATTTGTGGGGGCTGTTTGTTTGTTGTCTCTCTCCTAGTGAAGTTGCCCTTTTTATGGCAAATCCTGCTAGACCCATGCTGGCAAGAAACTTGAAACCCCTAAGGGCACATTTATATTCTTCTTGCAAGTTTATTTATCAGATAAACAGTAGTTATCTATTTGAATTACATATGTTAATTCCAAGCAAAACCCATCCCTGCTTCAGGAGGTGAACACCAATTTTGGAACGATTGTTGTGGAAGGTAAATTTCAGGTGTGAGGTGTTGCTGTTGTATCAAAGTGATGCAAAACTCTCTGGTCAGTCAGAATTATTGAACATGCAGTCTGGAACTGTAAAATCAGTCTCTAGCAACTTGTGAACAGGTAACTTAAAACACAGGGTGGTTTTTTCCCATTTTTCCTGTTAGGTAAGAAAATAAGACTTGCAGTTTCAAGAAGACAATTCTTCTCATATCCTGAAGAGACATAACTTGCATTTGAAATTTAAGAACCTCTACAAAGAAGTGTGAATATAAAAGCATATATATGAAGAAACAAGTGCGTTCTGATAATCTGTCCAGATTTGCACAAACTGGGTTGGTTTTGACATCTGGTTTATTACCTTCCTCTTCTATCACTTCTCCTGTCACTGCCTGTAGTTGCCTTCAGCTTTGGCTCCCCTGGGTGTGCTGCAGGGTGGATGAGAAGTGAAAACAAAACCCAGGCTGACAGCTTGCTTTAGGTAGCAGATTCCTGGTGTCACGGTGCTTTTCAGCATTGTCTTCCATGGCTCTCTGTATTTCATGATTTCTACTCTTACAGGTTTCACTGTTTTGAAATACTAACCAAGTTTGTGTGATCGTAGTCTATGTAGTTTGAGCTTCTTTTCATGAGGAGTGTTGCTGTGAACTGAGAGCCTGTGATGTGCTATTATTTAGCTCTCAGTATTGACATTTTACGCAGTGCCTGGTAGCTTGTTTGCTTTAGGTTAAGGTGTAATTGTTAACTTTTGTATGGAACTTCCCCCTTTTGTTTCATGTTCTCTGCTCCCCTCTGCCTGTCATTTATTCAGGTGCTGCTGCTTTGTTCTTTTGAAACCTTAGCAAGATGCAGCACCCAGTCTTGCTGTTGGGGCTGCTCTGATTATTAGATGAAGTGTAAAATGTCCTATAGAACCGTCTGGTTTTGTGGAAGTAAAATAATAGCACACTTCTCAAATGTTTAGAAAATAATCTCCTCAATCCAGGATGTTTGCATAGCAGTTAAATACCTCTGAACCTCACTTTCAGTCTTGTAGCATTTTTTTTAATGTTAAAAGAGGTGTGCTTTAGATAGGAGAGAATTTAATTGTCATTCTTGTCGCTTGGCTTTCATCCTCTTAGCTCAACTGTTTTTACTTTCTTGCCAAGTTAGGAGCTGCTGCTGTGGGGGTGATGTGCTGAGGCTTCATGGCCCTGGAGGCCCTGCTCACGCTGCCCGTCCCCCAGAGTCCCAGCCAGGTCTGGGGAGCTGCTTCCTTCCCTTTAGTGTCACCAAAAGGAAATCACAGTGCCATTGGAGCTGCTGTTTGGGTGGGATGGGCTGTTGGAGGAGTGCAGGCATTGTACATCAGGCATGTAAAGCAAAAAAAAGGCTGTACATTTCCATGGACAGGAATTATGGAGCAGCTCTCCAGTTCCTGGATGGAGGGAGGTATTTCCCTATCACCAGATTCCCAACGTAGCTGGCACCCCTGCCAGCCTGGCTCTGTAGAACCACCCAGAGAAAAGGGAGAGCAGAGCTGCCTTCTCCCCCCCTCTGCTTGGATCAGAAGAGATGATGGGAAAGCAGAGAGCAGAGGAGCTGGCTGTGCTCCCACTGTAGCTGCTTAGTAGATAAAGGCTTTTTTTAGGTCTGTGAGTTGGCTTCTTTCACTTTTTGTCTTTTAATCACCTTCTGGTGCATTTTAAAAAATATTTGTGGTGCTGCTTTGATAAAGAGGTGTGTATGTGAGGCTTATCATCAGACATGGGCTTTGTTTGCAAAACTGAGAGTGGGCTAGACAATGATGGACTGTCAGGCTGAACTTTGGATTTCTTGCTTTTGGCCAGCTTGAATCATACCATAAACTCTATTTAAAGATTTTGTTTTTCATATTTATTTTCCACATCCTTGACCCTGACTGGTGAGCTGGACATTTGTGTTTGCCTTGGCAAGCTTTGAGCTGCTCATCTAGGGCAGGATGAAAACTCTTTTTTCCTTTTGTAAACAAACTGTTCCTTCAGTATTTTCCATAAGGATTTACACCACCATGTTGCAACGCTTCTAGGAACTGAGAAAATCTTGCCATTCAGGATTTTCATTGGTCACAGCCTATAGCATTGCATGGAAATGTTTGATTTTATCGGAGTAATATTTTTCTGAAGAGATGTTTTCAGAACGTTTTCTAGAAATACTACATTTGGTTGTGAAAGGGGTTATGGAAGCTATAGGTTCATATATATTCATTGCTGCCTGACTAGAAAATGAGGTTGTTTTCATTTGGGTAATGCCAGTGACAAGCAGTGCAGCATTGAGCACTGCCCCACTGCAGTTTGCTTTCTGTGATCTATTTTAGTGCTCAAGGTGTAAAACGAGAGAATAATGCATTGAGCCACTTGATGCCAGCACACAGTTGTGTTTTAGAAAAAAAAAGAGCTGAATTTCAGTTTCTTGTGGCAAGGGCTGGTGCTGCTCGCTTTGTGTTGGGTCATGGTCAGGGAGGGTCTCTGTTCTGAGTGCCACATGCCATGAAAATACTAACTTTTCCCCCCCAGCCTGTGGTCACTTACTGAGCAGGACAAGTAACAAAATAAAAGCACAATTATATTTTACTGCAAGAAAAAAAAATAATAATCTGTGTACTTTTACAATTTCTTTAAATGCTATGAAGCTACAAATTTCCAGGTAACTTTTCATCTTTCTGTTGCACTCATCAAATATCTGAGTGCAAAATGGAGTCTTGGAGAATAATTAGTTCTTCATGAATGTTTTGAAGATCTTTTGTGGGGTTTAGTGAGGCAAGCTATTTACTAAAAGTTATTTTCCAGAATAAGTATGTACCAATGAGTCAGCAAACCAAAACGAAGTGTCTGGGTTTTGGGCTATGATTTACTGTAAACAATAATAAATAACAGATAACCAAACTGATATTTCAGGAACAAAAGCTGAAAAGGATATGTTTAACAAAAATAACCTCAAAATTACAAATAATGAATGGTGTGTAAGTTCTTAACAGAAGGGGAAAATACTGAATTTTACGTAAAGCCCCATTGGTGCTGGCCAAGAGTCCAGAATCTTCCTGTGTTACAGTAATGCTGATTTTACACAGCTGTATTAAAAGCATATTTGAACTCCACAAACTCAAATTACACTTGTTTTTTGTTTCAGATCTGGGACATGAGTGATGATGAAACAGTCTGAAAAGTCAACTGAATAGGGTAGAAGCTGACCTGCCTTGGACTGCAGCACTGCCTTTTCTCTGTTCATGATTGCTTACCCATTCTGACTGCTACAAATACAAACAAGCAGAATCCACACTTTGACATCAATATCTTCACATTAAAACCAGTCTGTTATGGATATAACTCTCCACATTTTATTTTTATTATGTAAATAACTAAAACAATGTGGTTATGCCTAAACTATGTCTTGCTTTGTTTCTTAATATATATATTTTGTTTATAAATATGGCTTAGATATCTGCTGCTTAAGTAAACTTTGGTCTTTTATTTGTCCCTGTTTTTATTTTCCCTGTCAATGGGCATGTCCAAGCATGTCTAAATGATTTTTTTTCATCTTCTCCAGATTTGTTCCCCTTTGGGGATTTATTGTTGATATTGAGAATGTTCTGCTATTGGGAGTTAAAGGAGAGCAGGAGTAGGTAAGGACCTGCACCATTGTTTGCTGTTTCCAAGCACGTATTTATAGTACAATTGATTTGTCTTTTTTTTGTTATAGCATGGCTGTGCTTGCCTGTGTCAGTGGAGGTGTTCCTCCCTGGAAAGAGCTCATCATTTCATGCCATGGGGAAAAAAAAAAAAAAAAAAAAGGGAATGTTTTTACAGAGAAAAGACCAAAGTTTGTTGGTATCATCATTAGACTCCCCTGAAGCTTAGAGAAGGCTCTGTTATGTAGGGAATGATCATTGATTCAGTCAAAACTTGTGGAGAAATGCTTAGCAGAAATAAGTTCTCTAACTTTACTGTTCTTGGATGCCATCATGCACTACTTCACAGGTGTTCAAAGATCAATTCTGGTTTTAATTTTCGGTGGGATTTCAAGTTTTTCGTTTTTTTGCAGCATCAGAAATGGCTTCAGAGATTATGGCTGAGCACAGACAGCAGTTTGGGAATCCTAGAGTTTAAAGATAATGAGGAAAAATGGATTTGTATAATATCAAAGTACGTTATTACAAAATTGCATGTGAGTCTAAGTGATTGATTTTAATCTTGGAACATGTTTTAGAAATATATTTGAAAAATTTTTTATGGCTTTATATCATGAGGACTGTGGACTAACTCAGACAAATTGCAAATGGGTTTCTCTGCCAAACAGTCTTTAATTCCCATATATATTATGAAAACTGTTTAGCAAATCAAATTATTTTAGTTCCTTCCTTAACGCATATATTTGAATATTTTTTGTATATAATTTCACAGCTTTTGTCTTATGCCACATCAGAAGAAGTTTTTTCAGGTCAGTTTACCTAGAAGGAAGGACATCAGGAAGTCCTCAATTGTGATCATTGAAGATTCATTGAAACAGGATGAGTTTGCATCAGTTGTCTAAAACAATTACAATTTCTATTTATTTTAAATGTCTTATTAATTGCTTCTTTGTGCTTTCTTAAGTATCCTTAAGGGAGTGTCTTGCTTAGCTAACTTCATTGTATTAATATATATATATATATATATATGAATCAAATATATTTTTTGAAAGACTACTAATCATAGGAAACTGATCCATTGCCTGGTGGTCAGGCAGTGAATAGTAAGATTGGTAACATGACATTTCCATTTTTAAAGCTTAAAGTTTGTTTATGTGCATAATCAGTTGTGGGCTCAGATGACTTCCATTTTGTTAACCGTGCCACGGTCCAGATGGAATCATGAGTTCTGAGGTCCTTTGAAGGGGGTGATCTGCATTTTTATCTTTTGGAGTTGCTGACCGTGTAGTCTAAAAGTCTCAGTTGAGTCTTGGCTAGCTAAAACTTGAAAACTCTCTATCTTCCTGAAATGTGATAAACATTAACCATTATTTTAAGTCTCTGAAGCTGATCCTGTTAGAGATACATGGTAGCATTACATTGAAATTATATGTCTTAACTCTGGAAGAGTATAAGATGGAAAGGTTCAAAACTCAGGGTTAATATAATGTTTCCTTACCTCTGTAATTTCAGTACCATGCAACTCTCTCAGGCTGAGCTGTTTCCTGTACATATGCTTCCCAGATGTCTCTGATGTGCAGAAACACTTCAGTGTGACTTGGAATAACTTCCGCTGTCTAACTGTAATGTTGTTTTCTTTCTCCTTGTGGACCAGAGTTCTTCTTATTTTGCTTTTACTCAATTTTGAGGCATTTACTGAGTGAGAAATCATGAGGATGCATTCAAATGAATGAATACACATTCGACTCCTGTTACCAGATAAGCACATTTATGGATGCACTTAAAGGCAGGATTTCAGCATGGTCCTCAGCTCCAGTTATTGCTGTTTATGTTTAATGGAAGAAGCCAAACTTTATCTTTCTTCTTAAAGGAGCTAGCCTTTGAATCTTATTTGTGCTGCCATAACCTCTTAGGCATCAGAGAACTCAAATTCACACTTTAGAGCCCAACAGCTGCCTTGGCTCTTCAGGTAGAAACCAAATCTGTAGGGAAGAGGGAGCAAACAGCCTTAGAGCAACCTGCCCATCTTCCTAAACCATGGAACAGAAATGTAATGACATTTCTGGGGGGACTGTGTCTCACAGAAGGTATCTATGACTCCTGCATCTCACTTCTGGGGAATCATCTGCTAGGAGACCACAGTTCTCAGTGGAGATCTGTTGACACATTTCCTGTGCTTTAGTGTTATAGAAACTCGTGGGATGAACGCTTCTGTTTTGCTTTCACACTTTTACTGACCATAAATTTTCTTTGGTGTCATTTCTTCTCTGTGTTTGGTGGCTGAAATCTAGAATTGGTTACAGAGTAGTACCACAGTCATGGAAGTGAGGAGCTTGAGATTCCGCATGGGAGTTTTCTTCTTCAAAGCCCTCACTTGCTCTCATTCTTGCTGTCACAGTCTGCTGTTGGTTCCTCTTTTCCTGTGTCATAGCATGTTGATGGGGAATAAATTTCACTTAGGACATGTCCTTTCCATTCCATGTGAATTGTCTCAGTGCCATTAAAGCCAGCAGAAGCATGACCAGGAGGTTCAGCCTTCAGCCCAGAGGAGAACCTGTTCCATGGAGCATGGGGCTAGTTTGAGTCTGAAGCCTTCAATATGGAGCTCTACAAGGCAGAAGGGAGCACAAGTTAAAAAATAACACTTAGATCCATTCATGATTGTTGGCTAAGAAAATCACCAGGGAAGGGAACTGGAGGATTTACATTCCCAGGAAGCAGATGACTCCCAGGAACTAAAGGGAGACCCTACAACCAAAGGGTGATAGAAGTCACCAATACAATAGTTATTTTGGCACCTCAAAGGAAATTGTAATGATTGTTCAGCCTTTAAAATCGTTGAGGTTGAGCATGGAAAAATTCTTTTCCCTTCCCTGTGTTCCATATAGCTTTGGTGTTGTGTCCTGAGAGAAATCCAGTTATGTAAACTAAAATTTAATTTTTTGTTCTCTTTGCCATTCTTATTCCACTTCCTGTGTAATGTTCTTTCTAATTCTGTTTCTTTGTATAGGATTTGGCTACTCACCTTAAATATGTGCCAGAGAAGCATTAGCAAAATTGAATAGCTTTCCATATTTAAACATTTCTTTTTTTAATTTCTCACTTATGCTCTCACAGAAATCGTACTGAAATGGGTGTTAGGTATTTCTGAACTTCTCAGTGTGCACTGTAGAATTAAATCAGAGCACTTGTTTCTCCCTCTTACTGAACCAGTTCCTTGTAAATGTATGTCACATAGTCTAGATGGAAATGCAAGTAGCTCCTTCATCCTTGCACTGCTCTGGGACAGTGTTGGGCCATGAAGGGTTCACCAGGCTTCCAGCTTTCCCCTGACTTTTCTTCCTCTTTTTCAAGCCCAGGGGGATTGCAGGGATGTGACTGAGAACAGACTTTGCTCTTCAGGGTTCTCACTAATGCCAGGCATGGGTGAAAAAGGTCAGTGAGCTGCTGATAGCAGCTCCTGATCCAGAACAACTTGGCCTCTTTTGTAGAGGATCAGTGAGAGCCCTGGCAGAATCCATGGGGTTGTTCCACAGTGGCTTCTCTGCAGAGCATAACTGTGCTGTGAGAGTTCAAGGAGAGCCCTAACTCTCTCTTCTGATGGGAATAGGAAGGAGAGCTCACATTCTTTAATAAAATAAATATGTTGAAAGCTAACAGACAGTCAACCTTTTTTGTTGTCCTTCCAGCTGCTGTACAGTGTGAGTCCAGGCAGTGCCCTCGCAGTGCAGGAACCCCTTCTGCTGGCCTCCAGCATTTGCTGGGCTGTAACCACCTCAAGAGTACTCAAAAGATGAAGAAAGCATGAACAGCTAGATGGTGAGGGTTTTCCTGGCTACTTTTTCAGATTTTTGTACCAGAATTTTTTAGGTTTGTTTAGGATTGGTTTTGTTTGTTTTCTGGGTTTTTGCTTGGTTGTTTTTTGTTCTTTTTTTTTTTTATTATTATTATTTTGTTGTTGTTCGGGTTTTTGGGGTTGTGGTGGTGGGTTTTTTGTGGTTTTTTTCTTGTGTTTTTTTTTTAATAATAACAATGCATTTTTTTAAATCACAATGCAATGGTTTCCTTAGAAATAAATAAGCATTTCTACTCCAAAGAAAGCCATTAAAGAAATAATTGCAGCATGGTAAATTTTAGCAGACTTCGTAGGAAACATAGCCTGGAAGATGTCCTATGCCTGCTGCAATTTTTTTTTATGAATCTAATCTTTTGACACGACTTCATGAATTCCTTCTTTTCCTCCTTTTTACATTTTTTTCAATCTATTTTCAGTGCAGATGTGGTGCGAATCCTGCCAAAATGAAACTACTCTTCAACAGGCTGTTGTGCACCTTTTCATTTTTTGAGCACCTGGATTAGCTGTTGCAAAAAACAGAAATACTACACTGGAAGGACTTTGGACTGTCCCAGTCTGGCCATGTGTAAATTCCTAACCTATGAAAAACCTGCCTACCTGCCCCCTTTCAGTTCCAGCTCTTACTCCCTTACAGCTGCCTGGGCTTTGTCCAAAACACTAACAGTGACTAAAAATACTATGGCACCACACAGGTAATATTTTAGGTTTGGAATTCATACACTTTTCTCCTGTCTATTACCACTTCAGCTCTCCAGTGTAATAATTTTAAAAACTTCTTTCTTCTTTGTGCTGCACTTGCCAGGTTGACAGAAAGAGTCCCTGTGTTATTTCTAAAACTCTTATTGAATTCCTCAGCTATAAAATATATGGAAATTGGATATATGTACTTGGTAAAGAATATCTGGTTTTCATTCTCATGTATCCCAGGTCGAAGAACCTTGTCTGTTGTTCCAGCCTGTTGTTTTGTTGGAGCATTGCTGAATCTTCAGTCATGTAGTGTTAACCAGAATGGGCTGTGGCTTGGACTAATTTGTAGCCACTTTTCTTTTAAGTACAGCAGCAGAAATCAGCAGTCTGTATTCTCCCAGCAGTCCATGTGTGGTGTTTTGCCCAGGTTATGGTGAAGGCTTTTGAGTGAGTCACTTTGGGGTTATTTCAGCCTGGCCAAGGAAATGGGCAGAGAGGAAGGGAAACTGAAGGTATTCCTCCAAGAGTTAATAGCAACAAGCTGGAGTGGCAATGATGGGAAGTACCTTAAGGTATTTTGTGTCTTAGAGCAGCAATTTTTTCACCTCTAATTTACCTGTTCAAACAATCTCACCACATAATGACTACCCCAGCCATCTGTCATTTCAAGTTCTAATTGTTACCCTCAATAATAGTATTATCTGCCTGTTGTAAATTAACCGTAGCATTTTTATTTTTTTTTAATCTGATGGAATTATTTAGGACATGAAGATGTTCAGAACCCATTGGCTGTTTGCCTGACCTTTCTAAGTGAAATAGCATGGTTCCTTTCTGGTTAATCAGGCCACAACTCCCTTGATATTGTAGCTTCTTGCAGGCACTTCCCTAGGTTTGGGATTAAACAGGGGCAGTCTGGAGTTCTAAAAACAAATGTGTTGTGTTTCCTGGTGGGAATACACTCTGCCTTTCTGTCTGCTGTAGCAGTCTAAATGCCTGTTTCCTCTTGTTCTTTGAATAGATGTTTATACAGTTCATTGATATAAAGTACAATGGGCTTTGCCTCTGGAACTGAAGGTCACATGCACACGTACGTTACGTATTAATTGCTAAAAATTTTTAATTCTTAACAAAATATTTTAGTAAGCTAACAAGTGAAAGACAGAAGCATTCGCAAATCAAAAGCACAATATAAAACAACATTATTCTTTGTAACTTCTTTCCCATTGAGCTCTTTTCTCTTGTTACATTCCTTGGCTGAGGATTGCCCTTTCAGTAGTTCCTGAGCATCCAAAAGTTTAGGCTTGCTTGTAACTTCAGCTTGGTTTCTGGCGTCAGGACAGTTGATTTTGTAACAAATTACATTGTTCCATTTTATAACAATGTAAAACATTGGTTTATATTAGTGAACCATAGATTCAGACTCCTCTGGGCTGGAAGGGACCTTAAAGCTCATCCAGCTCCAGCCCCCCTGCATGGGCAGGGACACCTCCCACAGCCCAGGCTGCTCAACATGCACTATTAAAGACTGTGTAAATAAGAAAGGAGAGATGTTCTTCTGGTCCCATTCTTACGGGGGAGGTCAGTAGTGTTTTCCCCAGCTTCCCCTTTGGTCTGACGTGTGCCCCATCTTCAGAAGCTGTGGTAGCTGTGTCCCTGCCAGGAGTGCTGCTGGAACCCCAGCCACATCTCCTTCCTGGAATGATGTTACTTTCTAAATCAAAACCAGTGTGAACTAAAACTGTGTCAATGAACGCTGCTAGAATTGCTTCCACATCATGTCCAGCCAGGGCCGGGGTGGTTCTGAGCCCGTCCCGCTCCGAACGCATTCGGGTCCAGTTCGGAACAGCGTGTGCCTGCGGTGCATCCGGGTCCTTCCCTTTCCCGCCTTTTCCCTCAGGCGCTTCTCCCCCTCAGTGCTCGGTGCCGCCGTGCTGAGGGAGGGCAGGGGGTGAATCCTGACAGAGGTTGTTCAGGTCAGCCTGAGAGGTGAGAAGGTCTGCCGAGGAGGTATGGTTTTGCTGGGGGGTTTTGCTTTAAGTGTCTTTATTTTTACTTGGTGCTTCGAAGCCTGACTTTTAAGCAGTAGGTCTGTAGGTGTTGCCACTTCCTCAGGAACCGGTGACTCAGGGAACGTGTAAATGAAATGACATCACCGGCAACTCCTGTTTGAATTGCTGTTTCCTTAAACCGGGGCTGCTGGGTTTTCTTTTAGAACTTGCAGCTTTGTTTTGTGGTTTGTCTTTGGTTTTTGGTTGTTTGTTTTTTTTCCTGAGGGGGAGGGGAGAAGGGATTTTAGTTATCCCGGGCAGCCATGCCATGAGGAGCAGCCACACCGCCTGTGTTTGATCCCTTTGCCCGGATAAAATCACCGACACTGATATTTACTGGGAGCAGGAGATCTGCGTTTCTAAGCAAGCTATTTATGAATGGAATAATTGTAGTTAAGCCCTACAGAGGTTCTGTTGTTAGAAAGCATTCTTAACTCACTCCTGAGCTGGCGAGGATGGGGGGAAGGAAGAGGCCTGAGAGTGATTTTCCATTATTATTTTGGAAGTAAACACAGACAAAGGAAAATGTGTTTTCATGCTACCGGGTAGTTCCAGTGAGTCTCCATTGTGTGTATTTGCAGGGCAGGAGATTCTGGGTAGATTGCAGTGTTTCTGTGCAGCTGATTCTTTTCCATGACATATAATTATAAATAAACACACGTCTGAAAGAGGAGGTGCTGCTTGGTCTGTGGAGCTGGGAGGAGCAGCAGGCATGGCCATGGTCTGGGGGGATGGACAGGGTCCCTGGGCAGGGGTGTCACAGCAGGAGATGCCTGTCAGGCTCCATGCTCTGAAAAGAAATGCCAGGAATCCTTGGCATCAGAGGAATGTGACAAGCTGGACATCTGTCTGGGTCATTTATTCACAGCGTTCATGGCTATAAAAGTGTTGCATGTTGTTATTGTTGTCATGAGCAAAGGATCAGTGTCCTCTTGTTCCAGCAGCAGCAGTCTGGGGCTCTGTAGGTGTCATTGGAGCAGGGAGTTCAGGTGCAGCATTTTGGTTATGCTTGAATTGTGGAGGTTCTCACTGAGCAGGCAGAACCACTTGAAAGGAAAACTCGGAAGAAAGTTCCTGTGGTCAGGGAGGTGGTGTGAGTGACTACCACAGGTAATGGTCTAACTTCCAGTCACATTGAACTTGGGCACAATTAAGAACCACACAACTGAAGTTATTTTTCAGATGACTTACTAAACCAAAGTCCTGTATCTGTTGTTTTTTTGTTTTCCATTCACCTAAATATATTTTTAAAATTTATTTCATCCCTTAGGAATGACTTCAGGAAGGTAGGAACCCTTCCTGAAGTTGCTGTTTGGCTTCCTCTGGATCCTTTATTTTCTATCTGACCTTTGTGCAGGGGTCGTTCATGCTTTTAGTGAAAAAACTCTTTCTCCAGATCCACCCAAGGGCTCTGAGAGCAATAGCTGTAAATCATCATTGGTGCTAAGTCAGGAGTTCTTTGAGATGATAGGTGGCTTAAATATCAGAACATTACTATTATCAGATTCAGACATAAGGACAATTCTCCCCTAATTAAAATGTTTACTGTCATATGTCTTGTGTGCAGCTGGGCAGTATTTGTGATTTTCTCTTGGGCAGTAGTTAGGAAGGAGTGATCTATACAAGAGTGATCTATACATGCCCCTGAGCCCTGCAGGGCAGCAGCCCATGAATGTTTGTAGCCAGATGATGCTCCTCAGCTGCCTGCAATGCTCATGTGCCTCAAATCCCAAAGTGAGGTATTTCCTTTACTTACTGTACTCTGCTGAAAAGGAATTCAGCAGTGGTTTGCAGCCAAACATTGCAAACTTGAGAGGCTTCTCTGTAGCCACTTGCTCTGATTTATAAGGGAGAAACAGGGGGCAAGTCAACTGCTGTGTGTTCAGTTGCTGATGATATTCTAGTTTCATTTCCAGCCATGATAGTATCTGTTACTTCATTTAGCTTCCTGTTACTGGTATTTGGAAATGTCATCAAGAAATTCTTATAGATGACATCAAGCTATCCAATGCTTAAAAATCAGCTGCCAGCTCAGAATAACAGCTCACCATTGAGCTGAGCTACTGGAAAGGGATGGAAAAGATTGTGGTTTAAATGGCACTTGAGTGTCAGGAGGGGGCTGACACTTATGGCAGGAGGGCATGCAGCAGAACATTGAGGATATGACTAAATTAGTGTTTTAAAATTCTTTTATTATTATAGAAGTAGATGGTTGTGGCTTCAGAAACTTTCTAAACTAAAATACTGTGTTCCAGCTTCCACAATTTGGAAACGAAGATGATTATTTATTGTGATTTCTTATTTAAAGCAACTTTGTCCTCTTCATAATAGACATGGGAGGATGGATTGAGGCAGAACACGTGGGCTGTTCCTCCAGGGAAGCCAAAGGAAGTCTCAGCGTCTCCACCCTCTCTCCATTCTCCAAGTGCTGTTTGGTAGAGTCTCTTTTGCTGAGTAAGAACCTAGTACAGCAAGACCAGTCTTGGCTGAGTCAGCTGTTCAATAGAATAGTACAGGTATTACAGATGAGACAGGTAGAGCTCATCTCTAACACTGTCTATTAATGCCTTTCAATTTAATCTGCTTGGACAAGGAGTTCAGAAGTGGTTAGTGCAATTCATATGCCTGTGTTTTTAGGTGTCCAGCTTGACTTCACATGCTCTAAGCTTGACTTTGATGATGTCTGGGTTTTGGAAGTCTGGGAGGAGTCTGATTTCAAATGTAAAGTTTTACATTAAGCATGTATTTTAAAACTTCACGTGTATAAAAGAGGATTAAATAAATCTGTTGTTAACTTTTAAGTGCTTGCTGTTTCAATCTGGCTAATTCTTGCATGTATGTACTGGAAAATGTGCTCACTTGGCTGAGTATCAAGTCTGTGTATCAATCAGTGAAAATAGTGAAGAGCCACAAACGGGCTTTGTTATTCTTGCAGAAAATAAATATGGAAAAGAAAAAAGTTAGTTGAATGCACTTCTTAAGAAGGAGTTTCTGATTTTCAAGGTTGTGTTGGTGGTTGTCAGTTTGACTGCTAGAAGCTGAGCTGTTTGTTTCACAGGAAGTGAGTGCATGGCTGCACCCCAGTGGTTCAGCTCCACATGGAGCTGAGGTTGTTGGCACAGTTGGAAATCAGGGTGATACAGCTTAGCAATCCCAGACTGGCTACAAATAACACTGGCTCTGTTCTCCAAAGGCTGCACTGCTGTTGAAAGCTGCCCCTAGAATGAAAGGTTTGGATTTGTTTGCAGAAGGAAGATGTGCATTGGTAATGGAATGGAATAATTAAGAAGAGGAGATCTTAAACTGGAGACCCAGGGTAAGAACTCCACTTGGGCTTTTTAAATTTTCTTTGTTAAGAAACATTTCTTGATGAGTTCTGACTTTATATTATAAATGTGCTCCAGAGGAGAGAGAAAAAAACAAAGATTTTTTTATGTCCTTTTTCTGAATTCAATACAGAGAACTGTTCATGAACCAAGTACAAGGTTTAAATAAGATGCCATGACCTGAGATATGTTGGGCTGTATAGTGGTGTTAGTGGCATTTTGGTGTTTTACTAAACTTTCACAGTGTAGTTATTGGCTGTTTTCCCCAGTTTAACTTTTTGTAAATAAAGTGCATAGCCTTGTATGTGCAATTGCTTACCTTAAAAAAACAGCAAAGAAACCCTTCATTTATGAGAGAAGAGCAAATACACTGGAACCTTTTTAAATCATTGCCCACTGCCCTAAATCTATTTTATAATGAAGCTCCAGTAATTCTTTTGCCCTTCCATGCTAATATTTTATTTTCTTAGCTGTTTTTATTCTAGAAGGGAGATACGAAGGAGCAGAAGAAAAGCTGCAGTGCCAGAAGAGGAACCTGTGAAAGAGCCAGGAAAGACAGCTGTAAAGAGATTGGATTCCACCTTGAGGCTTTAGGAGCAATGAATGAATGATACCCCAGCTTGGGAGCTTTCCTACCAGAGGTGTTGTCTTTGGTTTTGAGTAGCTTACATTCCTCCTGAGAGTTTCTATTCATTGCCTTGGCTACTGACAGGCCTTGGCATATCTCTTTTTCTGGTCAGAGCCTGTCTGTCCATGGAAAGTTCTCCTGAGCCTTCACATCACTTTTCTTCTGTTTTGGAGTTTCTTCCTGGGTTGCTCTAACTATAAATTGCCAAAGGAACACAAGGAGTAGAGGTCAGCCAGGCAGCTTTCTGCTTCTCCATTTTCCTTTCTTGCAGAAATTAAGTGCTACCTCTCTCTTGTCACTCAACTTTTCTAGTGCTCTCAGTAAGGAGAGGAATAGTCTTAATTTATATCTGCAGAGCTTATTAGACCAGTAAACCTTCTTAAGGAGACTTCTCACCCACAAGCAAAAAATACGTGCTCTCTAAGCACTGTCCTATGTTGGAGTCCTTGAAGTGTGTTGGTTTTCAGTACAGCTGATGCCCACATTCTGCAGTGTTCTGTGAGGGCTGCAAAGCTGAGCGGTGGAGGTTCCTGAGGAGAGAATCTTTACTTTTCATCAGTCTGGCTAGCTGGGTATATTACAGCTTTCTCAACTCTCCAATCCTAGCTGCTGGTCTCCTAACACTGGGGGTTTTTGTTTTGTGTTCCTTCAATTCCCAAGAATCTGTTTTCTTTTTTGTTTAATTTAAAAATGAACACATCTGTTTTGTAGCTGTGTAGAAAGACTTGAAAATGTATGGCTAAATGGCTCAAGAACAGAATTAATTCCAAATGTATTTGTAATAACCTGACTCTAATTTTACTTCTGAAAAGTTCAAGTGAAGTATTTTCTCATACAGTGGTTTCAGTGAGTTCTATGAATAGGTAACACAGCTGTGGTAAGATGTGAGTTTTACTACTTTACCACCTCAAAATCAGTCACCTAAGTTGTAAGCAACGTAACTGCATGGCAAGAAAGCTTTCTGCTCACTCAAACACTTTGATACTGTTCTGTTTGTTTTGCCTCAGTAGATGTGCAGGACAAACAGCAGTTGAGATTTGTGCAGGAAAGATAAAAGCAGAGGTCTTATATCCCCTATCCTTATTTCCTTATCCTTTCCTCAATACTGTAGAGGCAGAAAACCAGTTTCTTATTGGCCATGGAGTAGCATAAAGAAGTCCTGAAGTCCAAATCCTGTTGATTCTCCAGTAGCAAGATGGCATATTTGGGAGCTCTGATGCTGAATTTCCTCTCTATACTGGATATGTTACATTCTGGGCAGCTGATCAGTTTGGACACACTCACAGTTTTCTTTTTGTTGGAAATCCCCATTGTGAGCATAGATTTCTCTGCCATGAACAGTTCAAGGGAAGAACTTATTTTATCATTTAGAAGAAGTCAGTTCAAAAAACGATGTGTACAGCTGCAGCTCTTGAAGCCTTGGGCAGACTTTACTTTCATAATTACTGGCAAGTCCCTCTAGTTTTGTGCCAGTCACTGGGCACTTGGTGCCAAGTTTCTGTCATTCCTGACAGCCAGAGGGGCTGCAGGGCTCCACCTGAGACTCTGCAGGTGGAGGAGAGGGAAAGGTCTGTCAGGAGATGGGAAGGAGGAAGGCAGTGGATTGGTGTGTCAGGTAGCTTTAGCTTTAGCTGTGCTGGTCAGGTTAACACTTCTCTTAGGGCAAAATGCATCTAATTGTCTCTGGCAATGTGACAGAAGGACAGAGTGGAGAGAAGATGGGGCAGCTGTTACAAGGAGGAAACTTTTCTTATGAATAGAGAATATTTCTTCTTGCCTTCTCTTGCTTTAATGATGTATTATGGGTGGATCTGCTATTGAGTTTAATCCTCAGCCTTTGCCCAGGCTTTTTTCATATTTTCTGTGAGAACTGGTGCATCCAGAGTTCAGCTGTAACAGGGCAGAGCAGGAGGAGAATCCCACACACCTCTTTCCTGTACTTCCAAGCAGAAACTGTGTATTTGTTGGATTAATCACTAAAGTTACAGAGATGTCAGCAAAGTCACCGTTTGATTTGTTACTGCTGATTGTTCATCATCCTGGAAGGTCATAGCTTGACTCACATTGCAGACTGCATTTGTAAGCCTTTTGTTGTGAGGAAATCTGCTCTTGCCATGAAAATCTTTAAAACAAGAGCCCTAGAATGCCACCATACCCTGTGTTGTGGTGCTGGCTCTGCAGGACTGGGGTTTCTCTTCTCTTTCTTTCCACCACCCCCCTGAAAACTCAACATTTGAGCTCCTGACATTACAGTGCACAGACCAGGGAAGCTGAAGGCTAAATTAGCTTGAAATGAGAATGGAGTGGTTTAGAACAGATCTTTGGAATAGTACATTTTAGACAACGTCCATGGTATGGTCTTTAAAAGTTGATGTGTGTTTTACATTTATATGGTTGATCATTCTGAACCCTGTGCTGGGCCTACATTCAGGGAACCAGGTCTTTATTACAATAAGGAAAGTGTCTTGCCTGCTTTTAGATGTTATTTTCCTCTGGACTGACTAATTCTGCTGTGCTGGTATTCCTAAAGCCTATTCCACCAAGGCTTTCTCAGAAGAAAAGGTAAATTATGTAGATTTGTCTGCTTGTGCTTCTGGGGACAAAATGAGAATGTTACTTAATTTTGAAGAAATGGATTTCCTGGTTTTCAGTTGTTACTCTGCTTAATTGGCTGTGCAGGTCAAGAAATTTCTTCTTTTAATCTTGATTTTTCAAATTTCTGGTATGGGGGAGTTATAAGAAGCAGTGGGAAGGAGAGGTGATAATTTTTTCATGAAATTTCCATTTTCTTGCCTTCGAGATCTGTTCCAGGTAATTTCTTTCCAGCTTTGCCATCGGTTGGGGAAGTCAGGTTGGTGGCAGGAGGTTTTTTCCACCCTTCACTGTGGGTGATGCGGGCTGGCACCCTCTGGGCACCCAGGCAGGGAGCAGGGATTCCTCATGCCCTTCCAAGATGTATGTCCCTCAGAGAGGAGCTCTCCATGGGGAGCCACCCCTCTGCTGAGGGAATTTCCTGGCAGCAACAGAGCTGTGGCAGCTCCACAGCCCAACTGCCAGGCAGGAAGCTGTGAGGTGGTGTTGGTGATGGCTTCACTGTCAGGAGTGCTGAGGGGTAAGGCCTAAATTAAAGTTTTTATTAACTCCCTGCAGCTCTGTTGCTTTGGTTTTGTTTTTCAAAGAGGTGCATTTATATCAGGACATAAACCAGAACAAACCTGAGCAGCAAGAACCGTGTCAGCAACTGTTAATGCCATGAGGAAATGTCCAAGGACTAGAGGTAACATGGAGTTAAATAAAGGTATGACAGGGAATGAGAGGAAAGGACTTTGCTGCTGCCCTAAACCCTGTGGCAATGCTGTATTTGTCCTCTTTGAATCCACACATTTGCTTCCAAAGAAGTGAACACTCTTGAGATTCTCTGTAGCCTTAGCAGGAGCCCAAGAACTTGCCACTGGGAAGGAAAAGGAAAGGCCCTTGCTTTGATCTCTAGGTATTGTTAGTTCTTTCCATTGCTTTCATCCATCCCCACTCCTTCTCAAAAAAGCCCAGACAAAAGTCTAGGATACTACAGTAGAGAAGAAAAGGTTTGGCTTTAGGCTAGGAATTTATTTTTTTTAAAACTAGCTGAAACTTTGTTTTCCTCAAAACAAAAAAAATCCTGTGGTTTTTACCTTGATTTTAACTAGCTAGAACTATTGCAGAGATATATCCTGTGTACACTTTAACACATAGGCCACATGTCATTATACAAGACCCACATTATTTTAGTATTTCAGGAAACTGGAGATTTGAGCTTTGTGTTTTCTCTGGATTAGAAAAGTAACACTGCTTTCACCAAGACTAGTAGGACACTGTCAGAAGAATTCTGCTTCCATAGTATTTGCCCAAACTAAGTAAACAGCTTTAAGATAAGCAGATTTTTGACTATTAAATGTAGCAGGCATGTGGCAGACACAGCTTCATGTTGACAGATGCCTTTGTGTCTGTCTTTGTGATGGAGAGAAGACAGATGTTCTCCTTGGCATTTCAGAAAGCTGCTGCTTAGCAAAATAAAATTAAAATTAGAATGAACAGTGCAACAGTGAAGAGTGTGACTGGCCAGCCTGCAGGAAAATAAAAAAGAGTGAAACATTCTCAAGTCACTGTAATGAAGTGTGCTCTGACTGGGAGAGCTCTGTCATTATTTCTGTAGAAAAGAAATTTCTGTTTTTCTGTTCTAATATAAACACGTGTCAGTCTGCACATCTGTGTGTGACTGATCCCATGCCAGCCATTCCCCACAGAGGCTCCAGCCACACACCCAGCAGCTGCTATCAACCCCCCCATGTTACTGCATTGTTGTGGGATGGATTGGGCTCCTGATTGTGTCACACAGGAAGAGAGGAGAATTCCCTCTGTGGTGTTCCTTAGGGCTGCTGCTGTCAGAGGAGGACAGAGGATGAGCCTGTGCTGGGAACTCCTGTGTCTCCCTTGAGGCCAACACTGGTCTCCTTCCCAGGGGGTGCAGCTTGAGAGCTGCTGCTCCTGTTTCTCTTTGGGGTGAGTTTGTCCATGTTGAACATAAACTGTGTGCAGGGGGACTTCAGTGATAGTCACAGTGGAGCATCTGGTTCGTTCCTGAAAGCCACCACCCTGGGCCACCCAGAGCTGTGCCTCTGCTCAGTATTTGCTGGTGTGGAAGTGCCTGAGGAGAAGGAAAATCCCGTGAGTGAAGTTCAGCAATACTGAGTGTGTCAGCAGAGGGGCCCTTGCCCCAGGCCATGATGTACTGTGATTAAATTTCCCAGGGCAGGGTGTGGAGGGTCCCACAGGCACCCAGGCAGAGCTGTTTGGGCACCTCTGGGTGTCTGTGAAGGTGATACTCAGATTTGCAGAGCTTGTTTTTAAACTTTTCTGCAAATAGAGGTCAAGCCTTGATGCCAAGCTCACCAGTTAGTGTGGAGGGAATATGGACAGACAGAGAGGAAACACATCCCGTCAGGATGGTTCTGCTGAAGACTTGGGGGTCCAAATTGCGGCTTTGTACTAAAAGCTTCAGAGCCCTGAGGAAGATTCCCAGCTGGTGCAAGGTGCTCCTGACATTTATTTTGTCAGATAAAATGTATCAGGACGATAATTGCTCTTGGTGTTTTAATTAGGAATAAAGCTTAGTTTACGGTCTTGCAATTTAACCAGCACTTCAGCAGTGGCTCTTCTACACTGGGCTTAGGCTGCTCGTGCAGTTTCCTTTGACCTGTGCTGAGGAGTCTGCTGTAAAGTATTAAATGTCTGAGGGGGAATCTGAAATTGGAGAACTGGAAAAGAAGTGGTGTTTGTGGCTTTAGGTCAGGGTAGAAAAGACTTGTTCTCCCTCTGCCTTTTCTACAGAAACAACTGGTTCATGGCAGCATCTCCCTGAGACTGTGGTTGGGCAGGATTAGTCTTGAATGCACTCAGGAACCAGGAAGGCTCCAAGATGAAAGGTTGAGCACTGGTGGGAAAGCCACGTGCTGAAGTTGTGACAGTCCTGGTACAGGTTGAGTCAGTAAGTGGCCGTATTGCCCACAAACCTGCACAGCGTTATAAGCTCCTGTTGTACCCCAGCCAGGTCAGGTCTTGCCTCTGTAGACACTTGTGTGTAGAGTTCATTCTCACAACTGTAAGAAGTGTGAAACACAGAGGCTGTACTCAGGAGAAGTCGCTCATTGCACTTAATCTCCAGTATTACCCCTATTTGTCATGGCAGGTCTGGTTTATAAAATCAAAGTGCTGGTTTGGATTAGCAAAAATAATGTGTGGGGAGATGTGGTTGAGGTTAAAAAAAATCAGAGAGCTGGAAGGTGCCTTTAATTTAGCTCACTGAAAGGGATAAGCCATTACAAATAGTGTGGTATTTAATAATATGAAATGTGTGATCCAGTTTTTCTCGGCCACAGCACTGTCCTTTTGTGCAGAATTACTGCTTGCTGCTAATTAGAAAAATTATGTGGTAGGGGGGGAAAAAAACCCAAAACTAACTGTATTTTTCTTCTTACCATGTAGAAAAATAGAACACTAAGTTACCGACCTGCAAGATAGTAATGCTGCTGGTCCTGTTTCATGTAGTCCCCAAAATGTTGATGTAGGGCTGACTTTTTCCTAAAAGGAAACCAGCTCCCTCCAGAAAGCAGACTGAGAGGCGTGTGAGGCTTGTGGTAGTTGGCCTCCCTCCCAAAAGCTCTTAAAGGCTGTATTTAGGCTCCTTTCCACTGGTATTTAGGGATGTTTTTCAGATGTGTTAAACTAATCACTCTTGATGTGTTCTCATGGAATCTCCCACACCCCAAAAATAGCTGTTGGCTGTGACAATGGACATGCATGTCAGCCCTGCTTTGTTTTTCAGACCACTGAGGCCCTTCTAATGCAGGAGTAACTTGCATCTTGTTATTTTTAGAGGTTCCTTTTTTTTTTTAATGTTGGAGACACCTCTTACATTCTGAGCTGAAACTCTTCTGGAGGGCTCTCACTTGGTTCACTGAACTGTCTCAAAATAAGGTAATTGAACATTTTTATTTTTTTTTTAGGCTTAACCACAGGTAGGAGAAGGGGCAATGGGGGCACAAGTTGCCCCTGGGGAGATGATTGGACACGAGAGGAAAATTTTTGACTCTTGAGGCCAGTCAGACACTGGAATGCTCCCAGGGGAAATGGGGGATTCCCCCACTTGGGTAAGTTTTAAGTCTCAGCTCGACGGGGTGCTGGGACATCTCACATGAACAGTAGCATCAAAAGGGTTGGACCAGATGATCCTTAAGGCCCCTCCCAACCTGATACTTCCAGCTCATGAAGTACAGGAAGCAACCTCACCAAGCTCTCACCAAGCACTACAGAAGAGTGTGCACTCACCAGTGATTTAAGAGCACTTTATTGTTCTTTAAGGCTACTTTTAAGTACATAAAAAAAAAAAAAAAAAAAAGATGGCCTGCCAAACCTTTTTTTTTTCCAGGTGAAACAAGGCCACAAAAGAATGGTATATTACAGATTTACAAACACAGAGAGAATCATTCAAACGGAACTGTAGAGAACCTGGCTCTGTGAAGGAACTTCCCCACCCCTCAGGATGGTGAGTTCAGTTTAGTTTCCTTCCACCTCCCCCCAACCCTTTGGCTTTTCATGACATTGCTGTGTCTGATACATCTTTTACTGGACATAGCACATTAAATCTTTATTGCCCTCAAATCCATTTACCTATCTCAGATAAGTAAATGTAACCTTGTAAAACAGCTATTATTGAAAATATTAGCTTTAAAAACATTATCTCATTTGTGTTTACAAAGAAATACAGGAGTCACATTTTCCACAGAGTCCATCTACAGTATTAGTACTTTCCTGTTACGACGCTCAGTAGCCTGTAGCAATAACAAACTAGTGGCTATTAATGCTAATGCAGTGTTCTCATAGAATAACTGTGTTCCTGCACTTTTACTGTATTACAGACAAATCTACAACAAAAAAAAAAAGATCAACTTTTTTCTCCAAACAAAACAAAAAAAATGAATGATTACAATAAAGGAAAGGGAAAAATTAAATAGCTACATATCATTAACAAATTAATTGTTCCTCAAAAAATACCTACAAATTTCTCTGTACATTCTTTACGCACAGCGTAACGATGGTCTTAAAGTTACCTATATAAAAAAGTGTTCTTTTAACAATCTTCCTACAGAGAGTAGGGTACTGAATGCCAAAGCAAGTAAGCGTTGACTACCCAGTAAGATGGTAGTGAAATGTGTAAAACTGGGGGGCTTGTGTTGGGTTTTTTTATTATTTTTCTTTTTTTTTTTTTTTTTTTAAAGAAAATTGAGCAGCCACCTTTTCAACCAGAGTAAGAGCCAATCTCCCGACCTTCTACCCTGCACCTTCTCCAAATTAAATAGCTTAACTTTTAAAAAAAACAAAACAAAAAAAAATAAAAGCCACAATGGACCCAATACTGTAACATAGTCCATAATACATCACTTGTAGTTCATCTTCCAACTAGTTCTAACTTTCTACACTGAACCAATCATTTCAGGTAACCCAGTATAAAAAAAAAGCCCTAGTTGCAACTGTACTGGGAAGATGGAATGTCTGGGGGAGAGTAGTTACACTTAACAAGAAGAGAAGCTCTTAGTACTAGCACAGCTGCGACTCTATGCCTGCCTCTACTGCCTAATTCCTAGTTAGTAGCTATTAATATAGCAAATGATAATAAATGCAGTAATACCTGTATAAAGTTTTCTACTGGAGGAATGTATGCTGCAACTTGGCCTAGGTTTATGAACAAGCTTAAAAAAAACAAAACAAAAACCAAAGGATCGTATTTCACAAACTGTAACAATCTGTTGTCCAGCCAAGATACCTAAGGGTAGCAGTTTCTGCAGCTGGTTAAAAAGGTGGATTACACAGACTGAGTGTCAGGAAGGGGATTGCTGCTGAGCAGGCAGTGCTGCAGACAGGAGCAGAGCTCCTCAGCTCCCCAGCTGCATCGTTTGAGGCCTGTCCTGAGGCTGTCCCTCTCTTGCTGGCTGCTACTAAAGTGAGTATCAAATACAAATATCATAGAGTACAACTGTACCAGCAGTAAGTATATCTAGGACTGTTACTGACAAAAATAAACTAATTCTGAAGAAAAGCTAATAAGTGTTATGATTCTTACTGTCTATACATTAATAGATACCAGCTATTTTTCATAAAACATGCATCGTTAAGCACTATTGAACCCTCCGACCTCAGCTCTACTCTAACAAACTGCAGTGTTTAGGAAAAAATGCCCGTGTTCTGTAAATTATGCAGTCCAGTTGCAAGCACTAAGCACCTGAAATCTAAAGAGAGAAAGACCTATAACCTGTATGAGACTTCCCCTTCTGAAGCTGTTTTGCTCTAAGAAAAATCAAACTGATAGAAATGTCATCCTTAAACCCTTTTTTCAGCAGTTTGCCCTCAAAATATTAGCATCTTCCAGAAAGTTGCTATGCAACTTCAGTCCTCCTCCAATAGTGCAAATCATACATGACAGTTCTTTTCAAGTATATACATACAAAATTACTTCACAGAGGGAAAAAAAAAAAAAAAAAAAAGCAATGTAAGCAAACCAGACAAATTCTAGTCTTGAGAATCTAATAAAAGCAAAAAGCATTTGGGTCAACCAACTACATGTAATGGCTTTTGTGGATTCGCGTGCACTTCTTTTTAAGGGGCAGCAGATTTGCATCAGAGGTTTCTTTGGTAACTGAGGCAGGAAAAAAAAAAAGGATGCTACATCATGTGAGTATGAAATAGTTCCTGCTATCATCTTGAAGGGCACCCTTTTACAAATAAAAAGTGAGAACACAAAAAACATGTGTTGAAAACTAACCTCCCCTCCCCCAACACTATTTTAAGCACTGCTCAAAGCTCAGTCAAACCATGCAGATTCAGGAACGGAAGGGTCCTCTCCTCTCCTCTCCTCTCTTCATGAGACCACGGAGGGCGAGTGATTATGATTGACCATGTGAGAGGAGGGGGAAGACTGTCCCCGCCGCGAGGCCGACTCGGGGCTGCTGGAGACTCCGTCCTTGGCAGCTTTGATCTGCAGCCACGTGTCCCCAAGTGCTTTGGCAAAGTGGTCGTCGACTGTTCCCGTGATGGACACCGAGTTTGCCACTGGCTCAGGCTCCTTGTAATTCTTGCCCAGGCTCCGGCGGAAGTGCTCTTCCACCACCGGGTCACAGGCAGCGCTGGCTGCAGGGGGAAAGGAGGCACAAGAGGAGTTATTTCCCTGCAGAACCCTGGCACCAAGCCTTGCCTTCAGACTCTTGGTTTTCTTCCATTTTCCTATCAGAAAGACATCGCTTATCATTATGAAAGAGGTGGCGTATGGGGCGGGGAGAAAGACTGAAGACTTAAACCAAAGAAGTTGAACATTTCTGCATTTCTGTGACCTGTGTTTCATAACTATAGTTCTCCCTCAGGCTACGAACAGCTACAGCTCTGATCCTATGGAACCCTTCTCCAAAACAATCACACAAAACTTGTATTTAGGCTTTAATAGAACTAGAGATGGAAATGGTTCTTTAAAATCAGCCCCCAGACTGATGGTAGCAGTCAGCTGAGAGGAGGCTCCATTCCAAAGCACAGCCTGCCCAGAGCTGACTGCAGGGTTTCAAGTTGTTGGACATACTGGTTCCTAGGACAAGACCCAGTCAGAAAACTAAACTGTCACCTCTGCTCTAGGTACTATGAGCATGAAAATGGTGCAACACTATCACAAAAGGCACAAAAAAAACCATCCTTAAAAAAACAGGTTCTGAATAATAGCTAAAAATTCCTGAAGACTGACGATGAGAAGGTTGCACTATTGCAATTCAGAAACAGGGTATTTGTGTGTCTAAAGTTTTAGCTTTCAAAAAACACTTCAAGCCATAGGGGATCCATGCTGCTGTCCCACATGCTACAGGCACGGTGATGGGTCTGAGCCTTACGTCCCACTGTCCTGAGACACCTGCACTGGGCTGCAGCACAGCTGGAGAGGTCACCGTGCAAACTGCTGCAATTCTCAAGAGGTCTCCCTCCAACCCTGATGGAGCAGCAGTATTAAACACCAGCCAGGAAGGCTGGGAGCAAAGTCTTGGGGCTTTCTTTTAAAATTGTTTGGAAACAGAAGTGCTGAGGTACTAACAGGCTGAGTCCTGTTCTTACCTCTGCTGTCAGAGTGGGTCCAAAGAATGTTTATCAATATGGTGATAGGCACTATATAAATAATTTTTTTTTTACTGATCCTAATATGAATGTGTCATTGACCCCTCCAGGTGACAGGAGACAAAGCTTTTCAGAAAACCTTCACCTCTGTTCCACAAGCTGTGTGAATACAGCAGGGGTCTCGGTGAAGCTCTCCTTAGATGAGGAGCAGCAGATTTGTAGAAAACTTCTGACAACTCAGATCCCAAACCACTGATTTCTCTAAAAGCATAATGTGTGTTCCTCCAGCTCCTAATTCTAGTTTTCAACAAACAGTACATTCATTTTTTAATAACTACCATACCATGGAACCTCAGGTTCCTACAGCAGGTGTATGACTGGACAGGACTGAGCTGTTTTCCTCAGTGAGAGAAAGTGAAGAGAAACATCCCCAGGTTCCCCAGCAAGTGCTGCAGGAAAGATCTCATGAAAAGTATCAAGTGCACAGAAGTTCGCTGATTGGGTTGCTATAGCAACTGCCCTCCAAAGGTTTTTGTGTAGTCCCTGCAGGAAAAGGTGGAGGGTAAATGCCTTGGGGCAGGAAAAATCTACAGGAAAATCTGCTCCTGACTGCAGTGGAACCACGGAATCTACCGGCTACTGAAAGTGAGGAAAAAACCTACAGCTCCTAAAACCAGAGCACGGTTGGATCTGCTGGCCCTGTCTGCTGTTTGCCAGATGACTGACTGGTCCATATGGGGTGCCTGGGGTTTTTTGATGAAGTTTTTCAAAACAAAAGAGCACCTCTGGCTCCCTGCTTTTGAAATGTCACTTGGCAGTGTGGCACAGGACAGGCGGCTGGGAAGAGGGGGCCTGTGTGTGTGTCTGAGCAGAGAGGACACCGAGTGTCTGTAGTGTGCCTGCAGAGCTGGGTGAGGTGAGGTGAGAGGCAGGCCTGGGTGTGCTGAGCAGTACTTACTGCTGGCGGGTCTCCTGTAGGGCACTGCTGAGCCGCAGCCGCTGTGCGCGATGGGGCAGTGGGAGAGGTTGCAGTTCCGGTTGCTGGCGGAAGCACAGGTGATGACAGAGGGACGGTTCTGACAGGGAGGGAAACAGAACTGTCACTCTCTGAGGCCATCAGACACAGCCACACTTTGCTGCATAAGCACTCGAGTTGTACAAACACTGAACTCAATCCCAGCAGTGAAATAACACAGGAACTATCAGATTCCATAAAGCACCTTAAAACCCCAAATATTCAGCTATTCTTTCTTGGTCTGATAAAAAAAGCCCCACATTACATTTCCATAATGGTTGTAAGTGGCAAGCAGCCGTCCAGAGAAAGGGGCAGTAGGACAGCAAATCATTAAAAGCATCAAAGTGATTTTACAGTGTTTGAACTTCCCAGGCATTCCACACACAGAACTAAATGTGAACACACTGAGCACTGTTTCACTGATCCACACACCCCTGTGATCCCAGCTTTACAAATTTTACAGGTGTTTGTCTTCTTAGTGCTAATCAAGTTTGTATGGCATCATTTTTCACTCAGAAGGTTCCTTCCCTAAGCCTAATTCTGTATATTCTGTGCTTCAGCCACAAAGCAGGAAGCTCCCAAGATGTGAAATTTGAAGACCACCTGAGCAAGTCTTGAGTGCAAGAACTTCCCTGTTGTAGCTGATCTGCCTTTCCAGCACTGCTCAACAAACATCACCCTTTGGCAACACAAGCAAACTCCCTGCACCTCTGTTCACAGGATCTGAGTGCCTCCTCTTACACCTCCCTAAAGGTGTAAGGTTTACCTGTAAAGGAAAAGACATGTCCCAGTTTCTCCAGATGGCTGAAGGGAGATAACACAGGCTCTGTGTTATTTTTGCTTTGCATCTTTGGTATATTGTGTAGTACAAAGGAGTCTCAATTTGCTACACTTTTAGTGCAAGATAATTAAGTGTCCAAAAGATTAACAGTATTGAATTAACAGGGCTTTAATTCTTTGTACTTTTTACAAATCTGTGCAGCAAACCCACAAAACCCACTGCCTACCAGCATACAAAGTCAACAAGGAAGGAGTTGTGATTGTTTAGTGGTACTTGGTGTAGACAGAGTAGGAGCAAGATGGGAGCAAGAGAGATGAGCTGTTGTGAGGAGGTTTAATACGTTGTCTAGACACAAAGGGAACAATGCTTCTTACATCTTCTTTATTGTTTTTACTTTGCTGCCAGTGTAACAAATAAAAAGTGAATTATTTTTCTGGAAACTATTCACATGTAGAAGTATTTTCACCAAGATTCTGTGTATCTATGGAGGGGTTTCTGAGAAGTGTATTTATGCTGACCTCTTCATGCAAGAGGTAGGAAGTAGAGAGATAAAAGTAATAAAAAAATCTTGTTTCAAGAATGCAGGTACCAACACCACACAGGACCTGAGAGGCAGGATGAGGCACTGTACAGGGTCCCCTAGCATGGTGCTGTATGCACAGGTGCACTTAGCAGACTGATTTGTATTAAAATACTGAGATAATCTGAGAATTTAGTAATAGCAACTACAGCAGCTGAATATCCCTATGCTGCCTAAAATAATAAGGTATTTTTTACCCACCTCTTTATTAAAAACAGATGAAATTCCATTCAAAGTTAGGCTTAAAAAAAACCCAAGCCAACAAATCAAACTAGTTTCTATTTTCAATACACTTACTTCTTTTCTTTGTATGATTCCTACTCTGTGCTCTTAGCAAGGCCTTACCTTAACACCCTCTTTTCCCAAGAAGACAGACTGCAGTCTAGCTCAGAATGTCCAAGATAAAAGAGAGAGGGAGGAACCTGGCAAGGGGCAGGAGGCACGAGCCCAAGTCAAGCAGAGGGAAACAGCAGAGCGGTGGCGCTGGCTGCTGCGCTATCACAGGGCAGCAGTGCCGTCACTGGGAGCCTGTCCCTTCCTCCTCTGTCAGCACTGAACACTGAGAGCAAAGAAGAATCATAGAATCACAGAATTGGCTGGGTTGGAAGGGACCTCAGAGCTCATCAAGTCCAACCCTTGATCCACTCCCGCTGCAGTTCCCAGCCCATGGCACTCAGTGCCACATCCAGGCTCTTTGGAAAGATCTCCAGACACGGAGAATCCACTACTTCCCTGGGCAGCCCATTCCAATGCCTGATCACCCTCTCCAGAAAGAAATTCTTTCTCATCTCCAACCTAAACCTCCCCTGGCACAACTTGAGACCTTTTGTGCCCTCTTGTCTTGCTGAGAGTTGCCTGGGAAAAGAGCCCAACCCCCCCCTGGCTCCAACCTCCTTTCAGGGAGTTGGAGAGAGTGATGAGGTCTCCCCTGAGCCTCCTCTTCTCCAGCCTCAACACCCCCAGCTCCCTCAGCCTCTCCTCATAGGGTCTGTAAGAGCTGTTCTGCACAACCAGAACTCTGCAATCTGCCTGCCAAGTCATGCCAGATAGCAGCAGCACCAGTGCACGGCCAGGCGCTCTGTACCAGCAGGTTCAGCCAACCACTGGTGGGTGTGAAGATCCGGCTGCAGGGAAAAGGAGCTTTCAAACATGGCACATGGAAACCCCAACCTCTGAAAGATCTCCTCTCAGAAGTGTTTACCCTTTGCAGGGCATCACAATAGGGGAGGAAGGAAGCAAGGAAGGAAGAGCTTAGGTACAGGGGCACAGTTTAATTTCTCAGCACTGCAGCTCATCACAGCTCGCTGTCTCGCTTTGTCTCCACTCATCAGAGGGACAGAATCTGACAAATCAGAAAACCCATTGTACAGACTGCACAGAGAGGGCTCATCCTCAGCACCTCAGCACAAACACACCATACAAGATGGCAAGCAAAAAAACAACTGACCAGGCAAAACCAAACCACTCAAGCCTATAGAAAGTAGCTATAAAATAATACAAATTCATACAGTATTGCTCTGAGGAACACACTGGATGCTTTTGGCCGGCTAAAACAACTTAGGTCACATTCCAGTTTCTTTCATTTGGAAAATTTAATGCAAAAATCTCCTCCATGCCCTTTCTCTCTTGTACCTGATTAGCAGATATTGCCTGGCAGGCACTGGGGATTCACTCAACCACAGGCTTTGCATTCCCAAGTAAAAGATATACAATCACAAGCTTAGCAAAGCATCCAAAAACAAAACAAAACAAAACAAAACTTTAAAAATACATTTTTAAAACACACTTTTCCTGAAGAACAGGGTCACCTACTTATATTGTAACTCTCAAGTTCTGGTTACCTCTGAGGTGTCCTCACCATGCCCACAGCAAGGACTCCTACAACCAGACAGAGGTTCTAGTGGAGGTAGAAGCCAGTACCTGCTGCCGTTCCACAGAAGTCAGTGTAGGTGTGATGCCAACTGTTCGGGTTGCATCCATGCTGTTTTTGGTCAGTGCTAGGGGTTGCTCCATGGTCAGGCTGGGGATTGAGGCATAGAGGTGGTTGGCGTGCAGGCTCATGGTGGGGGCAGCCGCCCTCTCGATGGGGCTGCGGCTCCGCTCTCTGTGCTCCTTCCGGTAATCCCCATTGGCAGTCTTATTTCTGAGAGAGAAAGGAAAAAAGGTCAAAGGACTCACTCTGCCTCCAGGCTGTAAATGTGACATGCAACATTAAACCCTGATAAGAAATACGGGGCAATGCTTTGTGCTTGGTTGTGGGGAGGGGGCTGGAATCCCTCCTTGAGGCACCTCTGGTCTGTCCAGCCACCTCCCTGCAGAGAGGAGCCAGTGAGTGACCCCTGCAAGCTCTGGCAACTCACATTTTTCTTCTGCCTAGAATTCCTTCAGATACTTGTCTGAATGCACTAAGTTAAACACTTGATCACGTTTTGCTAGGCTCAGACATCTCCTCTATTTATTCATACAATGGGTCTCACTCTGCTTCCTAACACTACAGTATTCTCTAAGCATTGCTGAAGCAGAAGAAAAGCTTCTATTACTCAAAAGACAGGGTGGGTTTCAGCAAAATGCTGTGGGAGCAGGCTAGAAGTAGAACTTTTCAGAGCAGAAAATGAAGGAAAAAGCTAAAACTAGGCTGCACTTACCTCAGAATCATTTATTTACAACAGTTCTTTAAACAAAGTAATTTCAAAATACTACTGAGCAGTGAATCTCAATAGATGTGCTCACAAAATGGGCCGATCATTCACTGTGATTAAAATAATACCAATTCTGTACTTAGGTGGGAGATATTTCAGTAACCATACAGCACAGTAATCATCTTTAATGGCAGACGAGTGACTCAGAGGACAGGGACTTCATTCACCTGGGTGGAGGCAGCTGTGGGCCACCATTCACCAAGGTAAGGGGGGTATCAGTGCCAGTGAACACCCTGCAACACCCCCTGCCCCTGTGTGGAACTGCAGGCTCAGCCCTCTGTCACCCAGGAGGCTGCTGGAGGAGAGAGCTGGTTCTGTGCCAAATGCACAGTCTGCAGGAGGCTCCTGAAGCAGCAGTGAAGTGTCCTCTGTGTGATGTGGGCAAAATCCACTCACAAGGGTTTTTTCACCCCACTTTTAAAAGCATGACATGGCTAATAGGCAGGAGCAATCTCCTGTATTAGTATGATCTGTAAAAACGCTCTGGTAAGCATTAGGCAGAGACAGAAAAGAAACAGAAGAATGTCTTCTGTAATGCTACAAACTAACATTTCGAGTGGTATTCAATACTGAAAATACATTACAACTCCAAGAAGCTGCTGCCTGTTTCAACACCTGCAAAAGTCTCTCAGAAGAAATGGTAACACCTGAGGTGGGGAAAAAAGCCCTGGCAACAAACAGAAAGAACCCCAAAAGCTGATCAACAAAAATGCTACAGAGAGGCCTTGCAGCTTCATATAAATGAAACTAAAACCTATCTAATGTCTGCATGTTACTGCACACTGGTTAAAACAGACAACAATATTACTCTGCACTGAAGTCAGTTTCTCTGTATCATGTAAAACCAGCACTTATGCTCACATCCCAGCCCCCCCACTGCTCACATCCCCCATGCCCCACTCCCAAGGCACACACAGGGGGTGGGGGTGTCCTGCCCCAGGACTCAGCGATGCTCCCTTTGTGGCACAGCACTAACTCAAGTGCCTTTTGAGCCCAGGTAAACTTGTAGCCTCCACAGCAATGGATTCACAGCTTACACTCAGTGCTTTGTTCAATACCTTTTCTTCACAGGCTCCTTATGTTTTCTTTTCAACCTAAAATTTAATGGCTTGGTCTGCTATTGCCCTGGCTATTCTATTAGGAGAAAGAAAACCACCACTCCCTGCTTAGCAACCTCATGCCACTCCCGAGTTCACCTCTCTGTTCAACAACCTTTTTTCTCCAAGGCACTACTTTCTTTAATAAACCCTTCTCATACTTTTGTCCTCTTTGTGGCCCCTCATGTCAGAGCCAGAAGAGCTGTGATTTGCTTGAGATGAGGGTCCAATCTCTGCTGTGTTCAGGAACAGGACCTTTGCTGACCTGGCCCAAGGCCTCAGTGCTATTCTTCAGCCTGCTCCAGAGTCACTTCGTGCTGCAAGGGATAAATCTGCTGTTGCTGCCTCAGCTCATTTACCATGGTACAAGTGAGGGTTAATAAGGCCCCAGGCAGCCGGTGACTGGAGAACCTCAGGACACAGCTCCTTCTCTGTGCCAAATTCCCCTGACAGGCTGGGGAGGGAGCAGCCAGCAGAGTAACAATGCAATTTGTAACCTTCCAGATCCCCCTCCTGCTCAGCCTCTCCGCCTATCGCTTGTCCCTTTTAACTAATTACAAATCAGCAGCTGCAGATTAGCAGCAGCGACCATAAAATCTAACCTTAAAGGTTGCACAGCTGGTGCTGAAGATGTTCTCTGGAAATCACGTGCTGTTTCTTGAATCCTTATTTCTCGGCCAGATTTAGGCAGTGCCAAGCAGCACAGAACCCAGCACCGGGACAGATGTTCTCCCAGCGCTGCATTCGGACCTCTGGTACCGTTTCAGCGCCCCCTCAGCATTCGGAAGAAAGAAGCTGAGGATTGCTTTGCTCTGAGCTAAGGGCCGATGCAGACCTGTGAGTCCGTGGCAGCTCCGCAGGCTCTATATTTAAAGTACAGTAGTCTCAGCTTGAATTACAGCACTGAAACAGCTACCGAGCACAGCGAGCTCATCCCTCAGCACCCCTGAGGAAGCAAAGCGTGGGACTGCGTCCCCAGGACGCCTCTGCGGGCTGAGCTTTGTCCCTGGCCGACAGCCACCAGATAGGCTGGGAAGCAACCACCTGAAAAGACACCGCTGGAGTCAGTGCTGGAGCGATAAGGGCAAAGCTGCGCGGAGATGGCTCCTTCCTGCTGCAATGCAGGGGCGCTGGTGGCTGCGAGCCAGGATGTTGCTTGCCAGCTGAACACTGGGCTGGTCTCTTACAGTTTAAGTAACGTTTGGAGGCTGCAAACCCACACGCAGCTCCAGTGCATTCCTACTTTTCGCTGCCTCAAAGAAAAAAAAAACAGTCCTTGTTCAGAATTATTGTATTTTAATAAGCACGTGCTGCTTCTCAAAGGAAAAGCTTTATTCCGCCAAAAAAACTTGCAAAACTGAACAAAACATGTAGCTACACCAGTTGTTTGGGGGGAGGAGGGGGCTGTTTGGGGTTTTTCTTGCTCTTTGTTTTTTCTTAGAAGTGGGTTTTCAACAATTTAGTGCTGGAGAGGGGAGGAAGAAGGGGGCAAGGGGGCAGGGCTCTTAAGTGCTGAACAAATCTACTGAAATCCCCAAGAAAAAAAAATTTCATTTTACACAACGCCACCTATTTCACTCATCCTAACTTTTAACAAAAAGTCACAGCCATCCATATTGGTGAACTGAAACAAAACCAAACCAAAACAAAATAACAAACCAAACAAAGAAAAACCACCCCACGTTTCTGCAGAGGTTTTTGGAAGAAGGGACCAAGAAACTGGGAAAAGGGCTCAGTCTGACGTCAGGAAGCAGAGCACAGTAGGCAGACCTTTCCTGAAGATACCTAAAATTATCGAGTTATCTCAGCAATCTCAGCAGACCACACCCTAGCCCTTTCTGTAGGCAAATAATTCTCTCTTCCTAAATTAGAACTACTCCTCTTCAGGCAGGGATCTGCTTATACTCCACTCTGCAAAAATCTTCCCCTCAGTTCATCTACCTTCACCTATATACTCTTGGCAAAAAAAGAAAAATACCTGAACCTTCTGCTTCCACATTCTGAGCCCAGCTGAAAATTTCACAGCACCCTGCAGAATAGTAACATGATCACTCTGCCCTTGTGAAAATATACCAGCCCTTGAGTCCCTCCTATTTAAATATAAATAGCAAATCCTACAGACATCTGACTCCACTTGTAAAACAATTGTACATAAAAATTATTTATAGAGTAGTCATCATTGTGACATTATTAAGTACTTTTAGTTGAAAATTTATCTTAAAAAATAATTTATTAGAAACTGAGATCTTGTTACCTTTTGAAATTATTATTACTGGGCAAAGCTATTCTCATTTTGGTATTAGATGCTGTGTCTGAAGGGACAATTGAAACTGCCTGTGTTGGAAGATGTTTACATTTCACTCAAGCCAATTAGCTTAAAAACTGCACAGGCACTGAGAAAGTACAGAGATGCATCTCTTAGTTCAAACATAAGGCAGAAAATTACAAAGAAGGATTTCTGACTGTGTTTGAAAAATAACTTAAAAATATACACTACAAATAAATCCAGCTGTCCAAACAGCTTTACCATCCCCTGACGCCACTTTGTTTTAGAAGTCAGCACATGTACCTTTGGACTCCACCTTCAGTGATGAAGGTGCCAGCACAGCTCTGCTGGCTGCAAAAATAGCTTGCAATTAATATGGGTGAGAACTGGAGCAGACAGCAGGCAGTGGGACATCCTACATCAGCCCTACCCATCACCCTCACTTCCCTTCTAGCTGGGCTATTCAAGCTACTTGCAGGTTTATTTTAGCAAAATGAGACATGATCCCAAACCTTAAATTCATTTCTCCAACACTTGAAAAACAGACATTGTTTTCCATGTTTCTCCCAAATGAATCATAACCCAGGCTCCAGCACTTACCAAGCATCATGTGCTCAGATGGATGTCATACCAAAACCACACACATCCTGACTGGGAGCTGAGAGTCTGCTCCAGTTTGGGGCTACACAACAGTTGCTAATTGAAAGCAATATTTCGGTCCTCCTCAGGAACCAGTTCAAAGTTAGCTAAAACACATTGTTCTTTGGAAATCTTTTTTTTTCTGTAGCACAGCCTTTAAATGCGGCTGCTCTGCTGACTGGCACAGTGTGGCAGGCATTGACACTCCTCCTGCAGGAACAACTCTGCCAGCTGCCTAAGGAAAAGGAAAAAAAAGAGAGGCCCACCGAAGGGGACAGTTCTGCTTGCACTCACTTCCAGCCTGCAGATCCTTCAGGAACAGATGCCAAATGCATTACTGTACCTCCAAGTGAAGCCCTCACAGCCGTTTCAGGCTCCCTGTGGCAGAAAAGGAGCTCTCTGCCCCGGAGCGGTAACTGCAGGGGTGTGCTGCTTGCAGAGAGAACAACTACCCCCTCGCAGGGCTGTTCAGTCAGCAGGAAACATGGTTTTCTTTATCCAAACACAATGCATCATGTTGCTTAAGAATAAACCTCTGTTTGTGTAACCTAATTCAAAGACTGAAGGTTTTAATATTTTCAGTATCTTCAGAGTACTCGTTTTCTAACATCTTTTCCTGTATTTATTCAACAACGTTTCAAGTATGACAGAGGACAGCTGTTTTTCTTAAAGACTACTTAGAGATTCAAAGTATCTTCTCCCCATGATGGGGATACCAAAGTATTTACCTGCACACATTAATTCCCTGGGTCAGGAAAACAAGAATTTCAGGTGTTATTTGATAACACGATGATATCTACCCAGAGAAAAAAAAGTCCTAGCTGTTCCTTACTTGGGATTTTTAAAGTAATCCCAATTCAGTAAAAAAACAAAAACAAAAACAAAAAACCCAAACAAAACCAGAATGCATCAGCAGTTTGCTCTTTGAGATTCAGCATGAAATGAAGTATTCACAGCACAAAAAAATATTCCAAATAGCCCAATACTCTCTTTGAACCATATCTACCTTGAGTGGCTGCCACTCAGATACACCACCCTTTATGTTATTAGCTTTATGCTGCCCTGTTACTCCAGGTAGCCTCTTCCTTTCGTGCCTTAGTACTCCCATCCCCAAAAGCTTTCAAGTAGGCCACTTGCAAATGGTTACTGCTTTTTCAAAAGTCACTTCTGCCACAGAATCTGGACATCTGATATGGTTTCCTGAGAAAGATAAGGAATGCTCCCCCTTTTATTATTGCCACTGTTATTTAAACATCATTTATACAGTCTATTCCCCCCTGCAGGAAGTCTTTTGGACAAAGTAAAGACCATATTCAGATCAATGCACACATAAAACTGATGATGAATCTTCCATGAGCAGCCCTGCCTCTTGCTCATGTTCTGGAGGAGTCCAGCACAGCAGTTTGCTAGCCAGCTGGCTACCAAGTGGCTCTCCAACCCAGGTCGGTAGCTGGCAAACCCTCTTCTGCTTCCTTCATCCGAATGTGGTTACCAAGGGGAGAAGCAAGTGGCTCAGTCTTCACTTTCAGCCTCAGGCTGGAAACAGCTCAGCAAAGGCACCCAGGATGTTAAGCACCACCTCAAAGCTTCTCCAGCCACCAATAATTAAACTTAGAGCTCTTCCCAGAAAAGAGCTTTTGTTCTTTTTAATTTTTCAGCTTGAGCACCAGGCCCAAATGGGAGAATTAAACATATTTACACAAGTTATTTCAGAGCCAGGAGTAGGCATGCACCAACTGAACCAGTTTTTTCCTCCCTCTCCATTCCTCTCTAATCCCAATTCTGCAGTTCCTGCCCTTAAAAAAAATTACAATTAATGAAAATTTTAGCTACAGCCAGCGGAAAGACCTTTGAGATGAGTAGTCAAAACAAAACCATTAGAAACATACTAACAAGAAAAAGGATAATCTTACATGTAAACAAACAAAGGTCAAACTTTCTATTTTTATCCTCACCAAAACAGGGTTTTCAGAGATAAAATCCTGGACCAGATAGTTACACACAAAGGTAATCAACCAGGAGAACAGATTCCACAGTAAAAGAAATAAATGAATAATAACCTGTGAAATGCATAAAGGAGAATCCCATTACTGCCTGCACCAATCAAAAGCATTTGAACCCACAAGAGCTTCCCTTCCTGAAGGCTTCACAGTCACAAGTATGAAAGAACTGGAGAAAACCGCATGATGTCAGAGCTGAGGCACAAGCCAAACCCACACAACTGAAATCTAAAGCTAATGTACAGTAAAATCAATTAACACAATCTCTGATCCTACTTACTTTTCTCACAGGATTTTTTCTCTTTTAATGTTTGGCCATCATTGCCCCAACACTCCTAGGGTTGTTTTAAAAGGTAGTTGGTTGCTTTATAGTGGCAATCATTAAAACATCAGGATTTATTAAATGAAAACTGATGTCACTGCTGGAACACATGCATACCTGTACCATCCAGAAATTATGACCAAGTTACCTTCCTGCAACAGGTACAGACTATAGGTGACCTGTACAAATCAAAACCTGGAATTCAACTTCTATTTTAAAAGCAAGAAAAAAAAAAAGCCCAGCAGCACTGCTCACCCAGCTCTGCTCATTGCTCTGCTCTGCAGTTCAGCTGCCTGCTCATCGAACTCCAGCCCTCCTGCATTTAAGTTCTTGTTTTGTGTGGCACACCTGATGGCTCATTCCAGAGTGTCATAATTTTTGGAGAGGCTTTTATGTGAGGCCATATCTGAGATGTAAAGACCAAAAATTTAACATTTAATAAGTATCTGGAAAAACTATGAAATGGTAAGTGTTCTCATTACTTCTGCTGAGGTAACTGTGCATACAAATTAGCCTGTCAGGAAAATTAAATACATTTTAAAAAAATCACTAGCAGCTCAAAAAGTGGAGCTAGAACAACAGAAAGTTCTAGCATTTCAGTACCACCTCATTAACGAGTGTCTAGTTATAAATGGAAACTGCAGTAATTATAAGAATGTTTCCTAAAATGCATTTTGATTTTTATAAATAGAGGCCCTTTTCATCTCTTCAAAGTTTTGTTTAACTTTATCTAGGTGGAAACCAACAGCTGAGTACAACTCCCATCAGCACTGACTTAGTTTTCAAGGGCTGAGGACAAAAAAAATGTTCAGTCTCCACCCAATCAATGGCCAAAGAGAAGAAACATGAGGCCACTGGCTCCCCTGTTTGAAGTGCTGCCTAACAGCCTGTCAGAGACCAGCAAACTGCTTGGAAAGGAGACAGGAGAAGGAACTCAGCCTTTAAGACTCCTCTGGTTCAGCTGCCTCGCCATAGCTTCTCTTCAAAAGACTACAGTAGCTCCAGTTGCCTTTGAAAAACCTGCACAGCACACTAGAGAAATCTGAGTGAAGAACTCTTTCTGCCTGCCATGAAAACCAAAGGACAGAAGAGGTGATTGTTTTAAGAGCTGGAAAAGTCTCTGCAGAGGATGCAGTCTGTCTCTAGAAGATTCTGCTAATACAGCTACAGAGAACATTTTTTTTTTTTTTGGAAGATGGTTTCACTAAAACTGCAAAATTCTGACACAGCAATGCACGCCAGAAACATTATCCTACAGTTACCAGCCAGGAACCAGAACTAAGGTTTTCTAGCTCAAAAGTAAACTCTACAGCAGTCAACACAGTGCTTGAAGGCACAACAAGCTCATTCCGAGAAAGTCAGAGGCAGTAGAGCAGTGTTCACACCTGGAGAGCAAGGCAGGCTACTGCACATCTTGGGACAAACAGAAAACAACTAAAAGAGAAGCCACCACTGGAATGGAAACTCAAAGTGTTTGTGCAGAAGCCTGAACTGTTTCAAATCTGTAAGGCACTTCCAGTTGCTGGGAGGGGAAAAAAAAACATCCAGAAAACCAAATGATTTAAAAATTAGGTTAAGGGGACAGTCCAAACTTTCCCTAAAATTTCTAACAAGCAAGAAGGAAAATCTGACAGTTTAAGGCAAGGGCAAAGAGGCTTCCCATGAAAACAGCTCAAAGGTCAGAGGGGTTACTGGGAAGATTCAGAGGCAGCTATAAAATGATGAATTTTTACCCAAGTGTGATGCCCACACAAACACCCCTGGCAGCCATTTCCTCTGAAGTTCTATCAATTCATGTGCTGGGTCACGTGCAGCTTTTATAATTCAGCCATGTTAACATCCTTTTGAAGTCAAGCTTGGCACATGCAACAAGCCTTTTATACCAAGTCACTGGAAAATACTGTAAAAGCTATTTATGATCACAGAGAGAAAGCTACGGGCCAATGTCAGGGGAAAGCTTGCACATAAAACACACACAGCAGTGGGTAATGTCCTGGTGCAACAAGATCAGCCACATACATGTGTGCTCAGCACTGCCAGGGTACATCAGGCTGTTCTGCAGGCTCTGGGAAAACTTGGTGGTGTTGGAACTCAATGGTGAAACTGTGCAGAACTGTTAGAGGAAATAAAAAACAGCAGTTACATTTTCTTACAGTATTTTCTGGGTTCTTTCTTACAATATTTTCTACTTTTTTTTTTTTTTCCTGAAAAACTACTCTCATTCACAACTCAGTGTCTGTTATGGATCAATTTTCACAAAGCTGGGTACCAGGTAAGTCATTCTGTGAACCCCAAATTCTCTATGTTTATGGGATTTTATTCTGTTTGGTCACCTAAAAGGCTGCATCATGTAGAACCTGACAGTAGAGGAGCAGATTAATAATTTTCTTAAAATAGGTGATGTGGGAAGTAAAAGATAGCAACAATATGAGAATGGAAAGTTTATGCCATAAAAGCTTTAGGAACACAAGCCAGCCTCTGAAAGTAAGATCACAATGCTGGAATTAGCTGTGTCAAATTGTCAGGAAATGGGATTATAGAGCTTTCTTTTCCAACTTCAGTGGTCCTTAAGAGAAAGAGGGATGAGGGCCTGGATCATTAAAGGTTACAAACTGTGGTTCCTATCCAGCAGATGCACAAGGTAATGTGCTGATGTGAGGCAGAAAAAACTGAGAAAGTACATTAGCTCACTTTCAGACAGAAATGTTAATAATTCTCAAAAAAACCCCACAGGATTTAAGCCTTTAGACTGAGAATGCTGCTCAGTTTAAAATAACTGGTTTTAAGAAATGAGTTGGTTTTTTTCATGGGCTGTTTCATAAGAGGAACAAACATTTGACTAAAAGTTCAGTGAAACTGTAATTGCTAATAAAATCTGAATTACTGAAACCTCTTGAAGCAGTATAAATACATCAATATCTTCATTGTATTTTGCACAAGTATTTGTATCAACATAGTAAAATAATTCCTTTGAAAAGTTTGATAGCTAAAGCAACCACAGCAGTAGCAGTTCAGTGTTTGAAAGGGGACTTCTGCAGCCAAAGCACCCAAGTTAACCATAAAATGCTCCAATCAACAATACCCTCTCACAGAAAGTTCTGGTTTAAGGGAGACTTAAGCTAGAAAAACAGATCATAAGCAAAAAAACATTGGGGATTTTTATTCCCCCCTCCTTTCAAGGACTGATTTATGAACTCTAAAAGCTACTGATGAAACATGTGACGGGCAGATTCGCTCAGCACCACTCCTTGTCATTCAGATAGCAAGAAGTCAGCCAGATCCACAGAAAGGCACAGGGCACAGGCAGCTTTACCAGACAAGGACTTTAAGGACAGGGCTGTGAGAGGAAGAGATGAACCGACCTTAACTTGACTGCAGGGTAGTGACTGACAACCGAGCCTCCATCTGTGCCACGTTAGAGGCTACCAGGAGCTGTCAGGAGGCTGCTCAGCCTTCTCCCCAGATGTTCTGGGAAGTTTTCCTCATGGTTTGGTTAACACATCCATCTCACCCCCCCTTTCTCCCTCCGCTCAGGTTCTGCACCCCCTGAGGCGATGGCGATGCCTGCAGGTACCAAAGCTCTGCTTTCCCTCTTGCCATTCCGCTCTATTTTAGGAACAGTATTTACACTGCGAATGAGAAATCTTGGGAGAGCTGCTGAGCTACAGTTTGTTTACAGTGGGAACGGAGTTATGCAAGAAATTTACAGGACGATCTCTGCCGAACTGGGGCTACCTCGTATAAAATACATGGGATTCCAGCGGCGCTTTCCACCGGGGAAAAACAGAACAAACCAAAACCCTTTCAGACACCAATGTCGGCGGAGAGATCTTTTTGATTCCCAGCGTCATTTTCTTCAGGAAAGCCATACCCGGACCCAGGGCCCGGTTCTCCCCTCAGGGCGGGCAGCTCACGCCCGCCTCCCTCCCCAGCCCGCCCGGGGCCTCACAGCCCCGCAGTCCGCTGACGGGAGGCGAGCGGCCCGGCCGACACTTCACAATAAAAGTCCCCCTGGTCCGGTACCGATCGGGAGGGCCCCGAGCCACCGCCTCTGCGGGGCCGGTACCGGACCGGTCGCCCCTTCAGGCTCCCGCCATTTCATTCCGTGTGGTCTGAAGGGTGGAGAAAGGGCCGGTCTGGTGAGAAATGGCCGATAGGAATGGAAATGCCGGCGTTTGTTCCGAGTCAGCAGTCTCGCAGGAATGAGTTAAAGGCAGTTTGTGTGGTTTGGGAAGCGTTAGGGCATGAGGGAAAATGAAAGGAGCCTGTCTAGTCCAGCACCTTCAGCCTGGGGAGAGAAATTCACTTATTCATCTAGAAATTAATGTAACATTCTACTCCAAATCTCACCCTGACAGAGTCATTGTCTATAGCAACCGTGTCCATAACATTCTAATTCTCTAGAGCGCAACTTTCTAGTAAATGTTACATCTGTCAAACTGCAGGAAACATCTGGGAAAATGGTTAAAGAAACGCGAGATTAAACCTTTGTCTCCACACGGTTCGGATATGCATCTAGAATATGTTCCTCAAGGTTACTCATTCTTTTTTTACTCATTCTTTTCTCAGCTCTCAGGCTTTGGGGCTGGTGCCAGATTTCACCCCGGTGTAGATAAAATGATGATTTACTCGGTGTGAAATTTCCCTGCAAGGTAAAAAACGATGACTCCCCCTTGGTCCCCATGCCCAGGACGAAGGGGCTGCTGTTCCCTTCCTGTGCCCAGCACTCCCCATCACCTCCCTCCTCTCTCCTTTGGTCCTTGCTGGAAGCCCTTGGTGTTTGTGTCCCCCCCAAGGCCTTATCAGCCTCTGCAGGTTTTATGCTCTTTTACAAAAGAAAGAAAATGAAAGAGGAAAACATGACATCAAAGCAGGATTCTGGAGCGAGCTAACAAACCCCTTCTGTTTGCAAGTGGAGACACCTGAACTAACATTGCCTGATTTTTCAAGGACCTCAAGATATACCCAAATTTTGACAAACCAAGTCTTTCTGCAAAGGACTGATAAGCTATCAATCAATTTTTAGCCCTCCAACTCTTCATAGCAAGCATTTCATATGTGCTTGGCTGCACCCTCCTGAACTGAAAGGATTTGAGTGCTTGCTGAAATTCCCCCTTGGATAACAGCTTGTGCACAACTCTGTGTTAAATATTAACTCAGATACATTAGCTCTTTTAAGCCTGTCTCTGAAGGTTCAACTTAATTTCTGGGAAACAATTTAAGAATAATTTTGTGTAGTGCATGGTCTCTGTTAATAAATAAGAAAACACATCCGATTGATTTGGTCGATTGATCGAGCAATGCATGCATGAAACAAAAATAATTAGGAAAAGGCATTTGAAACTCACTCCATAATCCTTTGTCCACTGTAAAAAACAAGAGACACATTGTAAAAGTACCACTGGCAGTACAGAGGATCTTGGCTAACACAGCACTGCTTGGAAAACACCAGGTTAAGCCTAAAATACTTCAAAGCATATTTGTGCCAAGAAAGCTGAGTGAAAATGCCTGCAAGCAAATGAGACATTTTGGTTGCTCCCAATTATGTGAGCTGGCCTTTTTTTTTTTCTCCAGTTCCAATGTGTCACAATAAAATGTCATTATAAACATATTTCTTAATACCACAAAGTTTGGAACAAAAACCCAAGTAGTTAGCAGCGAAAAACTTTTTTTCCAGAAAACTCCCACGCTACCTCTGCAACTCTGTTCCTTTCAAGCCCTGCTTGGAGCTGGAGACAGCCTCCACCACCGTGGGGACCTGATTTTCTGCAGAACATTTCCACCCTGCATTCTCAGCTGGGGTGAGGAATAAGCTGATGGATACTGAGCATGATACAGAGCATCATTTATTGAGAACTGCAGATCTCACTCCAAATTCCTTGCTTTGAGCTACTACAGGCTTGAAGCTAACACAGCTGACTCTGCTGTGAGCAGAAGGTTGGATGAAATGACCTCCCAAAGCCTCTTCTAACCTGAGATGATGATTTTTTTGAATCCAGGTGACTTTCAGGACAGCTTAAGACTTTTTTTTTTTTCTTTTTTTTTTTTTAATTTTAATTTTTATTTATTGAGAGTGCCAGAGTAATTTCTATTGGTGTTACTGAAGTGAGCAAACTCAATTGGATCTTCATGGTAAGAAACTTAGGACAGATGGCAGCTTCCAAAGTCCAGGAATCTAGCCTGGCTTTACAGATCAGCTTTGCCATGATTCTTCACTGCAACAAAAAATGAAGGCACAACCTAGAATTTGAAACAGAAATGTTTGGATCTACATGAGAATGTCCAAAATTAAGCAACAGGTGATACACATTAAACTACCTTACTCATGTGTTGACCTTCTATAGCAAGAAAAAGCCAAATTAAACATTACACAAATCTAGAGATTATTATTCCTCAGACATCTATTCAACAGCTGCAAACTTTTGCTTAAGATTATTTTCATATTGACACTGAGGTCCTAATGCCACCAAACCAAGCGGGAATTGGGACAAAGAGGTTAAGGGGAAAATATTCCATTCAGCAGCCCAGTTGTCCCAAACCAAAAATGTTAATTTTCCACCCGATGTATTTGGCAAGCTAACAAAAAAAATGGTCCCTCCCAATAATAATGGCCAGGTACACGTGTAATTTGACACAACACAGAACCCAAATCCTTCTAAAGATGTCAATGATGCAAGTTTACTTCAGCCTTAAATACACTGATCTGATCCCACTATTTGCTAGCATACAAACTATTTTTAAAATTGCTACACCACAGCTATAAGGCATTAGCCATAACTGTCCCTTGCCCAAAAGCAGTGAAGAGTTGTGTATTTGCTAGTTCTGACTGAAAAATCAGAGGCCAAACCAGCCTGGAGTACTTTCCTTCACCCAAAAAACCCCAAAACACAACAAACCACCAAAAAACTAAATTGACATGTTGTGCTCTTGGCATTTACTGGTTTTCTTTGCTAGCTGGTGAAGAAAGTGCCCTGAGAAGACTAAGCTGCCTGTGGACTCTTACTGTGAGCTCTGCCCCGCTGGGAACGGCTGATGTCAGCTCTCCAGAGCTCCTGCCAGGATAAGGCCTCCTTTGTCTGCAGCTGAACTGTGAAAATGAGAAAATGCCTCCAGCCTGACAAACAAGAAACCCACAGAATACAGGTCAGGCCCCAGACCTTCACTTAAAGGTACAACGCACCTCGTTCACATCCCCCTCACATACACGGTGCCCAGAGAGTTCATTTTGCTCAGGGGTTGCCATGAAATGCTAAATACACCTTGGAAAGCGGCTTCGTTTTCTAAAGAAAGATTAGTATAGCTCTCCAGCCACTTTACTCATAGGTAAAGTGCTTGTAATTCTTACATAAATCAAGTTCCTAATTACTCTTCTGTAAATCAAGGTGACTTCAGTGAAGTCGTATGAAAACAAAGGCAAGTTCAAACTTGAGACCTAAAATACACTCAACTTCTCCTGCACAAAGCACCAGAAAAAAGCACTTCACAAAACACCCATTTTACCCCAGCAAGATCATGCTTTAGTTAATGCATTTCAAAGAGAACACTGGAAGGACATACAAGAAAGTGTGAAATGCAAACAAAGGCATTTCATGTTACAGTGCCTCTGTTTTCATTTGGGGTGGAATTTTTTTTTTCCCCCCAAGTGAGTTAATGGGTATAATATCTATGACCACAAAAATATTTAAAGCTGTATAAATACAGTCCAGTACACTGCCATAAGGTAGACAGCAGTTCCACATACTGATTTTTAAAAATTAATCTGATTAATTAATCTCAAGCATATTGTGTTGGCCTAAAGCTGAGAATTATCTCCTCTGAAAAACAGAGCCTTTGATAAATTGTCCTTTGCCCAGGAATTCCATTACAAATTCCAGGAACACTGCAGGATTGCCAGGGCATTTAATTCATTCAGATCCAGAGACTGTACTCCAATAGCTGTGTTTGTCCATAACAAAAGCAAACATACATGAGTACAAATCAAAGAACCTAATCAAAGAAGATACATCAGGGAGTTCCACCTGAGCAGGGAGCATCTCAGATCATTCCACTTCAGAAGAAAATACTCACACTACTAAACTTAAAAGATACCCACAGTGCTTAATGGGATTCAATCCCACTGACCACAGGGACTGAACTGCCAGGGCTGGTACCTTAGAGTTAACATCCAGTAGCTAACAAAAGTTTCTTCCACTTAAACTGAACCACAGCAGACAATTCTCATTCTATTTAATTACCTTTCCAAGCACAATATGCTGGCGTTAAGAGGATGAATATTCAATTGCCTCACAATTCTACAGTGACAAATGTCTGAACAAGAGCTGCTCAGTGTTAGGAAGACTTTTGTCTTCCAACAAGCACCTTCCACACTGGAAAGATCTGCTAATCTGGACATCTGGAATGACTGAGGCAGCTTTTGTATCACTGTCCTAAACTTTCAGGGGGCTTTGTCTTGAAAGGTTTAAAGCACAGACTCTAAATCTCATCTTTACAGTTCAAATCTTCCCATACCACACAATTCCAATCTCCAAGCCAAAATTTTTCAGACGGTTCCACAAAGACTGAACGATACATTTATATAGTTAAACCAGAATGTCATAACCAAAAAAAAAGAAAGAAAATATGAAAAACATTTGAAGAAATAACGTCACTGTGGTGGTAAGGAATGGGAGTTAAATTCAGAGAACATCTGTGAACTTTCTGTGTGTATCTGAAACAGGTAGATATTCAGCTATTTCAGCCATATCGCAAAATGGCTTGTGGTTCTGTAATATTCAGTCAAATACATATTTTCAAGCTTACTAAATAAAGTAAAATAAAGATGGCCTGGTGCATGCTATTTTAGATGATAACTCCTCTGCAGTACATGGCTTAATTGAGATATATCAAGTCCCATCACACAAACGTTAGCTAGACAATCAGTGAGATTTCATGTACCAAAATCACAGAGAGACCTGAGTAGTAAAAACGTACCAGAGTGGATGAGTAAAAATATACCATACTGGAAAACAACAGATAGCTTTAAAATATATCTAAGGGATCCCATGGAATAACTGCCTGTATCTTTTCATAATGAACCTTGGTTGCACACGAGTCCCTCGGTCCAGACTTCATTATTTTTATGGCCTCCACTGTATAAAGTGTGATAATGCAGTTAACTGCCAGACGTGTTTTACTTCATCACTAGCAAAAGTTGGGGTTTTTTTAAATCACACCTTTTACTCAAAAGTTACAGAATAATTCAAAAACGCCATAAATGTTTTCCAGCTGTATAGTACACAAATGCAGCAGAAATGGAGCATATGGTTCTCTTCAATTCCAGCATTCTCAGCTCCAGGGCAAGGCTGTAAATAGTTAAGTTTTTAGGAGAAATGACAAGCTGTGTTGTAAAGGAGAAGTCTCTCTGCTTGTGAGCTTTTATTGTTGTGCATTACTTCAGTGCTGGATTCCTGATTTGTAACAAATTCCAAGACTGCAGACGACAGGCCCAGCCTCTGACTAACACTGTGGTGATTTATTTGAGGATAAATACCTCTGTCCGCATCTCATGACCGAACACAACAGCCCAGAGCAGCCTGGAATGCGGGGAATGCCGAGGCTGCAGGAGCTGAGGCAGCAGGGAAAGGCTCGCAGCTATCAGGCTGCCCCGGGCTGCTGCACCGCCACAATCGCTTCCTCCAGGCAAGAATGAAAGGAATTCTCTAAGCCTGTGCTTCATGCCAACCGGGCTCTCGTTCCCAGGAATGATAACGCGGCAAGAATGGCATTTGAAGATCAGCCAACACATGCACCCAACTCCTCACCGCCTTACCTGTCTGAAAAATTCCCCACCTGACTGTCAGAGGTGCGGTGCAATCGCTTGACTCATGTTCAGCAACAACTGCAGCTTGCCCAGTTGTCAAGGCAGACTCCAGAGCAGCTGGCTCACAATCTCCTGGCCTCAGAAAAATGCAAAGCACTTGTGTTCCTCCTCATGCTTCCCCACCCCCACCGGTAGAGCAGAGTGCTCAGAGCCAGGGGAAGGGAGCAGATTACAAAGAACAAAGGAACGATACTTTTAGAGACTGCAAGGTGAATACATGTGTTTTACTATAAATAGTAAAGCTGAGCTAATTCCTGTTACTTCACGCCTTATGAAAACAAAAGAAAGCAAGGAGACCCATCTAAATCACCCCGGCCTTTGTGCAGCTCTGCCATACAAACTGGAACAAAGGAAAAGCCCAGCACAAAGTTTTAGACACAGCACGACTTTCCCCAGAGGCAGAGAGGAAGAGGAGAGGGTTCAAGTCTAGGAACAGCAGAAGTAACACTTACAGATGTGGATTGAACATCCTGCTCATTTTGGAAACATGGTCGTTTTCACAGTCTAGCTCCTCATCCCCTTGGTCCATGCTGAGCTTCCTCTTGTTGGGACTGATGGGAGGAGGGCCTGTCCGGTGGTTGGTGAGCGCAGGGGACACTGGCAGGGACTGCATCCTGGGCTCCCCCCTTAGAGCTGCTTCACCTGTGGGAGGGAGAATGAACAGAGAGGTCAAGAGCTTCAGCTTTGAAAACATTCCTGCAGAAACATTTCCCAGCCAGATGTCAGGGCTGCACAGGCACACGTAACATGGCTGCAAGGTAAACACAGCAGCACGCTTCAGCTGGGAAAAGGGACTGTGAGAGGGGTCAGCTCACCCGAGATGATCTGGAAGATTGAGCTACTGCATCCCTCCAGCAGCATTTTTATTCAGATGCATTCCTTCTTACAAGCTGGCATTCCAGCTCTGAACTTTCATTACCTCATTCTGCAAAGCATGACTATTCACACTGAAACACGCTTTGTTCCTTTGCTTATGGTTGTGGTTGTAAATTCCTGGGCTACAGTGCACATTTATGCCAAATATTCAAGATCTAAAACTGAATAAATGTTCAAATTCTCAAGTTATCCCTTTCGTTAAAAGCTGTCCAAAACAAGCTTGTCTGGTACATAAATATGCAAGGTAAAAATTAGGGTAAAGATTGGAACTTGCTGATGCAAGTTTTGAGTTTGTCCTTGAATATCCTCCTCTATACTTTGAAGAGTACATAACTTTTTATATTTGAAGCAATGAACAAAACAGCACAAGGATCTCAAAATTTCCCTTTTAAGAATGGTAGTTCTCAACCAAGCAGACTGGTGGAAGAGCAGTTGAGTAGATGATAGATTTTATATAATCTGACACTTATCAAAAAATGCAGTTTGCAGCCTGTGGGAGCAATTATGCTTACATAATTCCAGAAATGATACAATTAACTTGTGTTTAAACACATTCCCATACTCCTATTTAGTCAAGTGTGACCACAGCACTTTTCCCATTTCAATGAAATGAATGCACAGCCTAAAGCACAGTGCAGCATGTTATGGACTTTACTGCAACTCACATCCTAAGAGCCACAGGTCATATTTAGACCTCACAGGGTTTTGAAGAGGTTATGAAATGCTTGTGGGGCTTCATAAGGGGCTTGGAGGGGAGCTACCTTAACCAGGGTTACCTATTCTGGTAACATCCCTGAAATAGGCACTTTTGCTGGAGTTTAAAATTTGTATTTTTCCTACACTGCCAGAAGCATTTTGTTTTCGACACGGCCATAATTTCCAGAACTAAAATTAGAATAAAGTTAACTCCATCTGCAACCCTAAGGTACCTGACAATGGAGATCTTTGTATGCCACCTCACAGTTTCACATCATTGCTGAGGCAGATGATTTATAAAATGCCGCCCTAATTCCACACACGACAAACACTATTTTGTTGGAAAAAGAACGAGTGAGGAGAAAACCTCCTGAATGTTTACCAGTAAAAATAAGCATTCTGCCAATTTAGTCAGCGTAATATAAACTAGCAAATATACACCGACCTATAATATACCACAAGTCATGATTTCTATTAGAGACTCTGGCACCAAAACTAAATAGGAACTTTCCATCTCAGCCCTAAATAGCAGAAACTGTGCTCTACTGCAAATGCCCTCTGACAGACAGACACCCAGACCCTCTCCTGCTTAGACCAACCCAAGTGTTATTTGGGAAGACCCCACAACCACTTTAAGAGAAGCTTTCAACAAAAAGACCTCTCACATGAAATAATCTTTATCTGAAATAATCTTCATCCAAGTAAAACTGCTGTATTTTTTCCCTTCAATCGTTGCATTTTGCCAGTAGAAACCTCCACCTACACAGTGTTCATATTGTAAACTTTACAACTAAACCACATCATACCAGTTTCTCTCAGTGAGGACTCTCCTCCACTTCTATACTTGGAAAAAATAAGTAAATACCAATATCAGAAGACAAAACTCTCATTTAAGTAAGGTTTGTGATACTTTCATCCCACCTGTATGCAATCACTATTCTCTCTGCAGTATCTCAGATTACCCCTGAAGACTTAAACCTAGAAGTTCTTTAGAGGGATTACAAATTCCATGCAGGTACCTGATGGCTACTGCCTATTACTGAGCAGCTCCTGACAGAAGTCAGATACTATAAAATTACCTCAATGTAGGGTTTTTTGGGCTTTAAAAAAATTATAAGAATCCATCTTATTAAATGTATGGTACTAACAGCACCAATATACTCACATCCAGACTGAGTACAAAGTCTAGCAAAAATGCTATGCAGGAATTCAAGAGACCCATTTTAGAGGGGACACCGAGGCCTTCAGACAAACACCACAACTGTTCAGTCTATCTGCAGCACCACAGGGCTGTTTGGCCAAAATTAATCAAATCAACAAAACTTGAAAGAGGTGGCAGGGTGAGCAGGTGGGAGCCACAAGAGCTTGTACACCCTCCATCTCCCAGAGGACAGGCTGGAAGCCTCTGAGCTCCTCCTCAGGAGGTGCCTGTGCTCAGCACCTTGTGTAGCCCACCCTGCAAACACAATTCAAGCAGGGAATGACATCAAAAAAAGAGTCCAGGTAACAGGGTAAGATCAAGATGAAAATAACCTACACTGTGTATGGGGATAAAGTGCATATTCATATCCCGTACTTAATACTGCACCAGGAGTTCTCGTGTGGCCTGTAAGTTTGTTTAGGTCTAAAACTGCTTTGCATTTAAACAAAAAGGTGACTTCTGCCCCCACTACTGTCCTCCTTACCCAACTTGAATTTAAAGCAGAGAGGGAGAAACCACAGCAGCACCCACCACACAAACTGCTGTCCTCCTGCCCGCAGTTGTCTCCCCAGCTGACCACACTCCATGGTAACCAGACTCACATCACACAGCTGGCAAGACAACACTGATCAAACAACTGGCTTTTATGAAATTCCCCAAGTTCAAACCCCAGTCTTCAAAATTCATTACTGTGACGGCTTGTGTCTGCACTGCCACTGAAGGCAGAGATAGCAAACACATTTATTGTGCCTCTCATAATACTCCTCTTTGTTTCAGTAAGCAGCTGGTGTGAGGCTCTCCAGATCTCCTGCTTTCAGATAGTCCTACTTACAACTACTCATACTAGGTTTTTTTCCCTTTCCCCCCCCCCCCCCCTTTTTTTTTTTCTTTAAAACTGTTAGGCAACATGATAAAGCTGAGCCAAGCTCAGCAGTGATAAGGCTGTGACGTCCTGTCTGCCTGGACAGCAGTTGTGTCCATCCAGTCAGCAAGAATGGTCATTATTTTAACCACTTAGGAGCCTTAACTGAGAGTGATTCAAATGAACACATGCAAGTTAAATGTTTGCAAAACCAGCACAGCTCTTTTCAGGCATAATCCACCACCAGGACAGGTCTCTGTAAGCAGCAGATCTTCACCCCCCCTGCATTACCCTCCCAGTTCCAGCTGCAGTATCTGTGTCCCTACTGAAATGTCCATACAATACAAACACCACAACAGCTAAAGTCATGTTTTGACAACTGTGGATTTGAAAGCAAGACAGCAGAGAAGTCTTAAAATATGCTTGAGAACTCCAGGAGTCACCAAAGACTGGGGGGGTGGAAAAAATACACTATTTTGGCAGCCAGTTTCCTTCCTCTCTGACCTAGCAACTCAGTATGGGCTGTGCTGACACAGCTACCATATCCTATCCCCCCTCCCTATTTCCTCTCTCCTGCTGGCTACTATTAATGCATAAAATCTGAGCATTAATTAACATCCAGAAGCTTTGTATTTCCAGCTGAAAACTGACCTGACACAGACCTTAAGAAAGATTTCAACTCCTTGAAAGAAAATTCCAGCCCTGCTCTTGCCCATTTCATTTCTCTGCATCTGACAAATCAATCTGTCCACAAGACTAAATTCCTGGCTCAGTTATTAACTTTGCTGAAAAAAATATTAAAAATTTAAAAATCCTCAGTTGTGGTCTCTGTCAACAGGGTCCTTACCTTTAAGGTCTTGGACTGAATTGTCATGACCTCAGGCCACTCAATTAGTAAAATCATGGCATGACAGTGTAACAGACTTTAATTAACAAGCATTACACCTTTAATTACCTTTTCCAATACCTCCATGCAGACAAACTCTCATTAGCAAAAGGAGTTGCCTCATGTTCTTATGGCCAGACATTCCCAGGAATCAGAGTACATAAAGATATTCAGGGGCAGTTTGATCCAGGATCAAAATTTAGTCCTCATGACATATGAAACATTTCTGATTAAAAGCCAAGACACTCACAAAAGCTATATACATGTGAAAAGGATACTGTAAAATGCCATTTGTTTTATTTTCTATTTCTGTACTCTTAACAATCATCAGACTAAGTTGCAAATAGATTGGAATGGATTTATAAACTATTGCATGCTTTCTTCCACTATCTCAAACACAGAAGTCAGCCTGTGCCAACATAAATCATGTGGGTTTTGTCCATGACTAGTATTTTTTGTGCCATTTATCTCAATTTGAGATCTCAAATAACAAGCAGGGACGTCACTAAAAATTACTCAATTCAACAAGTCATCAAAACAAGTTATCAAAAGAATACAGTACAGTACAATTAATCTGCAGATGTTGTCAGCTGCTGTATTACTTCACAGCATACTCTACATTGTAAAAAGATAGAGATATATGAAACTGGGAAATTCCCCAGAAATTAAATCTGTGTGAAATAGTTAAAATACAATCTTAGAAGTACGTAATTTAAAGCAGATTTACTTCAGTTGTTGGACCAAAGAAAATTAATCAATCCATTTAGACTCTTCAGAACTAAATCTGTGGTTCATGAAAAATGATATCCTAAGAAGGAGCCACAAATTATATTTATCTATATAACTGTTGAATATTTCTTTAACCCCTGCTCAAAAACCAATTTTCCTTAAAAACAGAATTCTGTACTGCTATTTTATTTCTGAATTGCAGTTTCTATAAATGACATGATTTAAGATGAGCTTAAATAAGACTTAATTCTGGGAAGCAGTCTACCAAATGCTGTAAACAAAGTCACAGTAGTCTGAGCAGTCTGTATTTAATTTGTAGAATATAAAACAGGCCTACCTAGGCAGCATAATAAAACAGCAAACTACAAGAACAACAAAAAATTTAATATTATTGGGAATAGCCCAGTTATAAAACTCTGCTACAAAATCAGATCTTGGCAGTATTTTTATTATAATTGATTGATTTCTTTCAGCAACCAACTTACTGATACACTTACCTGACACGTGTTTTACAGACTTTCTTGGAAGCTGACAAAAAGCTAATTTAGGAAACCAAAAAGTCCCATGCACGTGGAGAGAAATATTGGCAAAAGCCTCCTCTCCTCTGTTTACAAAACATATGAAAAGCACTTACTCCTGGAACCAAGCTCTGGCTACCACTGTGCAGAGATCCGTATGCCAGAAAAGCCATGGCCAAAATCAAAATACAGTGATTAAATTGCCTATGCTGCTCTGGCCCCTCCATCTGACCGTGCCTGCCAATGGGGGATGCATTATGTTTGACATCACAAGCAGAAACATAAAATAGTCAGCTCTGCATTGTCTCCTCCACCCAGTTTTTCCTCCTCTTTCATTCAAAGGCTGCACAAAGAAAGGAGCTGGAGCTCAGCAATACGTGTTACAGAAGGCAGGCACACTTATCTGAGGATGCTTTCAAAAAACACCTATTGTGAATCAGAACTGATGAGCACAGGTTAAGCAGATCTCAGCTTAATAGGATTTGAAAATGCTGTATTATATACAAAACACTAAGTTGCAACGGGCAGAAAATGGCAAAAATTGCCACCCCAAACCTAATTGTATTTGCTCCTTCAAACGTACTGTGAAAAACTGACCAGTTCATCTTACATTCTTCTTCATCCTACTATAAAAGGACAGCTGTACAAATAGCACACGCATACTGTCTGTACTTAAACTGGCATGGCTAACTGAGTTCTACAAACTACTTCATAAACACAAGAGAAGTAAAAAAGTCTCCACTGGCCACAAACTATGACTGAAATGATCCTCTTGGCTCTGCTAACTGGGTAACAACAGAAGGAGTCACCCTGGTAAGTAGGCAAGAAATGGGTGGCATGGAAAGAAGGGCAGCAGACATGCTGCAAAGAAAGTGGGATGGAATAAATTTTAATACTCCAGTCTGGCAGAGCTCCTTACTAAGTCCTCCATCAAACTTTAATCTTCACACTTCAACAGTTCTGACTGTGGGGCTGTGTTCAGTTCCAACCTGTCAAAGATCTCAGGTTTAGGTCTAATTGTAGAGCATGAGACTTCATCATTTGTAGATCTCCCTTTAAGATAATGTACCATTTACTTAACTCTTAAAGCATCGAGCCTAATAAAAAAAAATGCTCCTTTCTTCTGCTTAGAGTACCTATGCTTGGGGAAACTATGGCCGAAAAAAGGATTCCAACTATCAGCCAGACAAGATTTAAATGCAGCTAATGCTAAACTGCACTGATCTCCAGATAAACAGCACCAGGGATGTCTACAATACTTGTTAACATCCATGTCAAATAAGGCCTTCTCTCTGTTCAAGGCTGAGGGTGGGTTTTGGGCTCAGCAAGCAGGGCTGCTCCCAAAGAGCACTCCTCTCTGAGCCTTTCCCCAGGAAAAACCTGTATCAGACAATTAAATCAGCTAAGAGGAACACACAACAACCCATTTAATGTTTGTTCAATGTACAGAGGCTAACACATACAGGAAAGGCAAGCTGCCATGCTGGGCAGAGCTACCAAGTATGACCAAGCACCAACAGCATCACTGACCCGGGGCTTGGTACTCGGGGGAGGACAAGAGGAACTGCTAAGGGACCCGTCCTACACAGACACATCACCATCTGACTGGCTCTGTGCTGGCACTGCCTGTGGTCAGACACCCACAGCCCTTGCCTGGCTTACAGCCAGGACAGTCAGTGCACAGGTACACCCAGGGAAGGGTCACCAGAGCACAAAGAGCCCCAGGTTAGGTGCTTCAAAGCTGACAACAACACTTTGCTGACGAAGGTACCGCAGCTCAGCCCCTCAAGACTGATCGTGCTTCCTACGCACAGCCCTGCAGAGTGCTTTGCTTTGCTGCAGAACAGCCTGACCCTACAAGGGCACCCCAAACCAGGGAGGGGACAAAAGAGAAAGGCAGGCAGAGGGAGAAGCAGCATTTTTTTTTTTTTTTTCCCCAGAAAAAAACGTATGTAGGTACTCAGCTAAGATGCTCTCAGTTCCCTGGCAAAACAGACTGCACTGTAAGTACTATAAGCAGCTCTAGTGTACTCCTACACCTTGTATAGAAATACTGAAATTCAGTCTTCTAAGTTGCTTTCACCCTAGGTAAAGCTTTCTCCTCTGAAATGTCCTGGTGAGTGTGTGGGCTATAGCTGTGGAGAAAGGTGAAGTTCCACCAGTCTTGCTGTCTTCAAGACCAGACCCTGTCATCTTCACCTTGTAACCTGGCTGGAATGCTCATGGGACACATACACACATAAGAAAGTGGGAAACATGGATTCAGTAATTACAAAAAAAATAACTCTAGAACATGTAACTAAAACTACCACCATGCAAAGTAAATAAACAATCAGAATTCAGTTTCCTTTCATGCATTTCCTATTATACAAGCTATTCTACAGCTTCCTCCCACATTTCTGATAAGCAGATTTTAAAAGTTGCCAGATAAAAAGATTTACTTTTATTAGTGTGCTAATGCAATTTTATTAAAAACGTAAAAACTCGGGAGGAAATGTCACTGTAAACCAACATGCTGAAGATGTGGCTTTCCAAAATGAGTGCAGTTTCCAGATCTAGGTGTTCTTTCTTTTGTCCCTCAGCTAAATGACTGTGTTACATAAAGGCCAGGAAATCTGAATGGATCAAAGCCCAGTCTGTCTTTTAGCAGGAACAATCAAAGCTAGAGGACCTGCCATCTCTTTCAAAAGTAAATCAAAGTCACAGCAAGGTCACAGCAGAAAAAAAAATTGTTACATTGGGTGCTTAAGCAGTACTCCAAGGTACTAAATAATACCTTGTCACTATGGGTTTTCATGAAATGGCAGAGAGATCCAACTAGGAGATTCAGTTTGTGGAAGCTCAAATTTAAATACTATTTCCTAAGTAAACAGACAGTGTTTGCTCCCCTCGTTGTTTTTTTATAAAGATACTATTTCTGTTAGTGAACAGCAATATACTCAGGTCCAAAACCCTACCTTCTGATCCCATGGCTAATATTTCATGGGTATGATCCTGTAACACAAGTTATACTGGGTCATCAATACCAGCACAGTCAGAGCTGCTCTAACACAACAGTGCTTAAAACATTAATTTTGAAATGGTAACTTTCATATTAGAATCAAATCCAATTGCACACTGTTTCTTTCATAAAGATTTGAAGAAAAAGGTGCTATGCAAAGGTAAAAAAAGCATATTGCACTTAAACTTGAGCCTATTTTTAGATGGACTTGCAAGCTTTCACCATAGTTTACTATAAACATGCTCTGAACACCTTTTCTGACATTATTATTCTCCTTTGCTACATGTGGAAAAATTCAGAGTATCAATAAAAATGAGCTTTATAAAAGAGCCACGAGATCCAACATTGCACATTCAAGCAATATTTCTTTTATGCTCATTTTATTTTCCCCCAAACACCTGGAAGGCAGAAGGCTTGAGAGAGGATATAAATGCTGTATTTTTAAATTACGAACACAATATAAAAACACAAAGTAAGTTTTAAAAAGAAAAAAAAACCCACAGAAAAAGTAAAGAAATCTTGCTACTGCCTTTTCCCCACATGGGATGTGGCCAAGCAGCCCAACATCCCAAGCAGAAGATGGGACTGGAGGGCAGCCCATGGACACCCAAACAGCAGCTGCTGCCACTTCCAGGGTCACCAAGCTGAGCATCTCTTCCTAAACCCAGGTGAAGTGAGCAAATGCCATTAGTTCTAACAAACAAACAGGAAAAACTGTAGTTCCAGTTTGGGTTTTCTGCTACCTGACTGCAGAGCCCATCTGAAGTGGCCTCATGCACTTAAGGAACACAGAGCCCCTTCAACCAAGCTGGACAGAATCCTGAAGACACTAATCCACAGAGCAGCAGAACAGTTTCAGCCCATCTCCCACAAAGAATCCATTGTAATAAACAAAATCCCTTTGTCCCTCAAAATGGGCTCCAAAATCCCTTCTACAGAGGGAGCAATGACAACTGTGCAGGGCAGTCAAGCACTCTGAACCCAACAGCAAACTACATGAGCCATTCAGAGGAAAACAAGACAGTCTTTTGATCATATTATTCACAAAGAAAATGAGGAGGAGGTGTCAGCTTGCCAGTTCCTTATTTGCCCAGTTTTACTGTAACTGATGGCAGAAGGCTGAGATATGACCCAGTCAGCAGAAGAGAATGAATTCAAGCCCATCAGAAGCATGACAAGGTTAGAAAATATAGAGATCATTCAACCCACTGGGTCTGTATTATTCTGGGACACGACCCAATAGTCTTCCTCAGCTGTTGTACACATGTAGAGTTTTAATAACCAAAAACTTGTGAAGGTGATCTTCTAGAAAAGCTCCAGGAACAGTGTGGCTCGCGAGAGGGAAAGGAAAGGATGTACTGTCATTTCTCCAAGGTCAAGGTGCTGGTTTAAAGAAAGATACATAAAGTTACCATTATTCTGAAAGGATTCTCTCCTAAACAAATAGGCAAACACCACTATGAACAAAAAGATAAAATTAATTTTGTCCCTCTGACACAGCAGTTTTTAACCTCAGGTTCACAACATGCAACTAAAGTTAAGTCATTTTATTAGGGGGAAAAAAACCTCACTATGAAGAGACCCACAGAAAAAAACTGTATGCATTCACAGAGTACAGGAGTGTGAAATCCATTGCTCCACTAGCAGATTCAGCTGTTAAAAATCTGGTACCAGGGAACATTACCAACTCCTCCTCAGAAGGATTGAAGGTACTGGATGTGAATTAACACTCCTACCCACTCCACCAGTCAGCACGACTGCAGTACTGGGCTCAGTGGAGGTTGTCAGACTCAGAGATAAAAGGGCAGACAACCCTCTGGTGCTGAGGGACAGATGAGAGCCCTGTCTAACCCAGAGCTGGGCTGTTTATTTCACAAGAAGGAGAGTAGTTTATGGGGCCAAGTTGCAGGGTCACTTAAAATAAATGTTCTCTCCAAGGGGAAGAGAAAGCAGGAAAGATAGAGGGAGGGATTCTGTTTGCTACCAAGAAATTACATGCTGCCCAGACAGCCTTTCTCACAGTTTTCTGGGCACTGAGGGTGGGTTTTCCAGAACTCTCGAGAAAGAAAGGAACAAGCAGAAATCAGTATTTTTGACGTGCTCTTGACAGTCGTGGGATTGCAATGGGTGAGCAATACCAAACTCACTGTACTCGGACTTTTAGTTAAGGCTTTGTCTTACTCCTCTCTATACCCACTAGTGTTTAGCTGAATCTCCCTTTGGATTAACTTGTTTACTTACTTCAGAGCTAAGAAGCAACTCATTCCAGATAAAAGACAGAAAACAAAAAAACCCAAAAAACAAAACAACAGCCTCCCCCAAACAAACAAAACAACAAAGAAAAGACAGGGAAGAGCAGAAGGGTCGATATAACAAAGGTTATAAAGGTTAAACACACCAGTTGTATGCCTGTGTCCCACCATTCACTTGGTGCTAGATCCATGGGACCCAGACATTAATTCTTTCACTACACTATGATATCACTCCCTTGCTAATTACCTGTTAAATCCTTCTCCATTTTGCCCAAATTATGTGCATCCCAAAGACTTCTGCAGAGCTCTGCCTTCCACCACCCATTAAAGGTGCTCCAGCCCACAGTTAAGCAGCCACTCTATTAAATACCACTGGGAATTTTTCCTAATGGAACCAAACATTCACTCCGAGGCAGTGAGACACTGCATTCATTAAAAAGGTTTGGAAGTACTGCTTTAGGTCAGAAATGGGTTATCAGCTTGCTTCTTGCCAAACCATGCATTGTATGACCACAGTTGGACTGCTATTTAATTGGAGTTCCTTAGCCCAACTCATCTACTGAAGATAATTTAAAATTAACATCAGTGGGCACACTCCTTTTCTGCAGCTCAACAGGCCTCCAACATAAAAGAGCAGAGGTCCTGCAGCTCAAATGGAGGTATTTAAAATCCACCCCACTATTCTTAGTAAGAGCTCATTCCCTGGATCAGATAAAAAGCCTCAGCTCCCCATCACACCGAAAGGAGATTTCATCATCTCAGTTTAGAAGGGTTCCAGAGTCACAATAAATTTGAAGCCACAGCTCCTGTTCCCTCCCTTTCTGCTGACCAGAAAGCAAACACCTATTCCATACGTCATCAGCCCAAGTTTCAAAGATCAGAGTTTTTATCTGCTTAGCTGATTAATTAGAATTATTATTTGCACATCTCAAAACAAACAGGTAAAATCCCTTTTTGTTTACCAACATGTCACAGTAATATTTAGCAGCTGTGGCAAAGTATTCCAACCAAGGCACTTCCAATGCTGCTGTCAGCTTTATCCCTACCTGTGAACTCAACCAATTACAGCTTTTTCCCCCCTCTGTAAATAAGGATAACATTCACTATTTATTTAATGGGGAAAGCTGAAGGTTAAAGCCACTGCAGTTCTGTGAGGACTGGACTCTGCAGAGAGAATTAAAAATATATATCTACAAATACATTACAATGAGTATTACTATGTTTGTAATTGTACTTGCTCCTAAACGGACTCATTGAGAACCACGTGAAACCAAAGAGGGTGGTGGTTGATTTACTGAACTGTAAAGGAAAACTCAGTGCCTCCATAGATGAGCTGTTAAGGTAAGAATAATGTACCTCAAAGCAGTTAGTCTTAAAAATTAGGATTTTAAGGATTTTTAAAGGCAGGGATACATTGGTTCTGTAACACTGGTAAGAGAAGCTTTTTCTAAGAGACAGAAATTGGTGGAGAATCTGTAAACATCGTTGCTAATGCTGGAATTTTTGACACCTTTGGTAAATAGCTAAGTCTAATGTCTACAGCAAGACAAGAGCAAAGCATTCACCTCTTTAACTGCAGCCACTGGCTTTTGAGTATTCAGCAGAAAAAGTGTGCACGTCAGCATCCTCCCAGCTGGCTCCAGGAGATTTAATTTACGCCAACCACAGAGTGACTGCGATAGCTCTCTGAGATGCCACAGCATGAAAACTGAAGGGTGGGGGTTAAACAAGCAGCAATGCACACCAGATGTTTGAGGAGGACATCTAAAAGATCCGGAGCACAAGGAAGCATATTTAAAAAAAAAAAATAAATAAATCCCCTTCAATGCCATAAATATTTATACTAAATCCAAGAAACTGGCTGAGTTGAAACTTGTCCTGTATGAATCATACAGCACTTCCCTCACCCTATCTTCAGTTACTGTGTTCTGTATAAAACCACCACAAAGAAGGTGCCATAGTTATGTCAACTTCTTTTTCTGTATGCCGAGTGCTTTTTGTAGAGCTCCTGCTTTAGAAGAGATTACTTTCCAAAGAATATAAACAGAACAACTAAAGAGCCTTATTTTACTTGGCTAGTTCTTGTGCAGCATTTACTGGCCTTCCTAGGTAATTCAGATTCATAGAAGTAGCTTCCTTTTGACTGGACAAGCTTGACTTTCTTCATATGGTCATTTAATTACAATGCATCACAGAGAAAACAACTCAAATTTAGTAATCTGGAGAAAAAAAAAAAACATTTTCTGAAAAGTTCTGCTCTGAAAGTGGCACAACCTGCTAATTTCATAAATATCTACATTTATCTTCAGAATTGAGGCATACTGAACATTCACAATTAAATAACAACATTGAAAAGTCACATTTCCATCTTTGAAGTGCAACCAGAGTGCTCTCGTGCCGTATGTAAAACAAGTGAATACTAATTCCCAAAAAGACAACAGCTATTCCAAAATATCCACTTAGCACCTTTCTTGGGTCACTGTTCTTACACAAGGGATTGCTGGGCTGGACACTTTTTTAGAGAGTAAATACAAAGGCTATTGCCAACCTGCTGTTCTGTGATTTTTGGTTAAAATATAATAAATATTTCAATATTGGCTTATATTCCTGTACAGCAGTGCCATTCTTACACTGGCAAAAAAACATAAGAGAGATTTAGTAGATGAGCCTAACTACAACTCGTGTTTAAAGGCAAAAAAAATCTATTTCTGCCCACTGAGGAATAAATATTACGCTGTGCAAAGCAGGGAGGTGTAATGCTGAGTGGTTTCCATGCCTGCCCTGTCAAATGGGTTTCCAGGAAAAACTACTGCTTTTTAAACACAAGTGGTTCCAAACTTTTCCTGGGAGAGCAAATATATTTCCTGGAACCTGATAGCAACGTTTGGAAGAACAGGAGGAAAGTTATACACTACAATGCTTGATTCTCACAGTTGACAAGGAACACTCCAGAATGATGAGGAGTGAAAAAGAACATGTCTTAAAATAATTAAAGATACACTCTTGTAACAACATCTATTGCAAAAAGACAGGAGCCACTTTTATTGAGAAGGAACTAAGTTGGCACCTACCTACTGAAGCCACACAAATGCTAATATTACATTTTTTCCTGGATATCATCTACCTCCATCCATGGACACCACATTGGGGGTCGTCTTCCCCTCCAAAGACAAAATGAGGAGTGAAGAGCCACACAGCATTTTTGGATGGAAAAGTAGTGTGTACCACACACTACTATGTTCAACAAATTCTTGTTTTTAACACTATCAACAACAAATGTTAAAAGTGCAGAAAAAAAGGTGTTACTTTAAAAGAGTGATACCAAACAATGTCATGAACCTGAGGCAAAGAAAACACTCTAAAACCCCTTTCACACTTGGGCCCCCACACCCCTATTACTTTTTACCTGAGATGTTCAGGCCTCACACTCCTATTACAACCAGGAATCCAGGCATCTTTGATGAGGACTCACCACCTCACTGAAGTCTCTGGATGACTTTTTCTTGGACTGGAAGCAATGCTGTCGTGGTTGCAGGAACACCACAAGTGATACAAGAAAAAGCTGTCTGGAGCTCTTTCCTAACAACTAACATGCTTCAAGCAAGCCTTACCTAGAACCAGTGCCAAACTGCTACTGATGTTAAGAATGATGTTAAGAAGTCTTCCAACTCCATCCATCTGTAACGTGAGGTTTACAAGTTTGGCAGAGATAACCTTAATTAAGAGCTCAGCCTGTTCAAAACTGCCCTGTGCTGGGTGATGGACAGCCTCTCCTTTCACCCAGCCTCCCCAGGTACCTGCCAGTACACACCAGCTACCTGTGTCCTTACAGCAACCCATGGAGACAGGCCTGACAACATCAGCTTGCTTTTAGAAAAGCTGTCAGATGAAGCACCAAGGGAAATCTGACCCCAGGAAATCACAACTGCAGTCGTGGCACTCGGGGGGAGGGTGGGGGGATGAGTTTCTGCACCCACAGCCCTGGCACCACATCTCACAGGGCACAGACAGGCATCCTCCCAAAACACCAGGCTGAGGAGAAGGGAAACAAAGCCTCTGTGTGTCCAGCAACCCTTCTGTGCACATTTGTCAAGTAGTTTTCAGGGGGATGCTACAGACTGCAGGAGGAAGGGGAAAGAAAAAAATAAATTGGCAGGCTTTAAAAATAAATTAAAAGCAAACCCCCTCCTGATTCTTCAGTGTTGAAAAAGTATAATACCAGTCTTGTAAACTCTCCTCCAGAAACGTGTATTCATCACTACCTCATACTATTATCAGTGAAAAATTATAGGCTCTGTCCTGCTGGATTATTGTTAGTGTAAACAACTCTGCTAAATTGGTTGGCACGCTGTCTGCATGCAGCATGTTCAAACTCTGTAGTCTATTCAGCCAAAATCAAACATAAAGGCTCATCTGTATTAATCCTCCAGAAGAAATTAATAGACAACTATTTTCATGCAAAGCAGATCTTTAAAAAAAGAAAACCCAATACATATGGATGAACTTTTTCATTCATAATTTTAGATGCCACACAATGAAGACTGTTGTTGAAGCTTTATTTTTTTTCTCTAACAGTTGTCCTTACAATACAGTTCATTGTTCAAACTCTGGAGCAATTTAAGCTTTTTCAATGTCTCCTAAAATCCCTGGATTTATATCCAAAGAGACCTGGCACTGTAACAAATTTGACTTGTGAGTAACAAGTTACAGCCTTTAAGCAAATTGCTCATTAACACAGAATTCAACTTACTGATACAAACATCATTACCTTTTATCTCAGAAAAAAGTCCTATCTTATCTATTGAAAGCTGTGGTATAAGCCACTACTACATTTGCTGGGTTTTTTTTATTTCCTTGTTTGAGTTCTCAGTACAAATGCTGATGTAGCATCAAGGGCAAGGAGAACAACAGAACTCCAGGGAAAAGATGCTTATGTATGACCTAAATCTATCTTGCCTTTGATGAATGAGGAAAATAAAATGGATTTTTATGTCAGGACAGAAAAGGTTTTCCCAGCTTCATGCTAGGAGGAAAAAGAACACTGTGAAGCTGGAGCTCTCTGCTTTTTCCTGAAAATAAAAGACTTGGAAAAACAACCCAGAAAATGTTCTATAAACGGGGAACATTCTGTAGGTGCATCGTAATACACATGACTTTGAACAGAAATTTTACACTGCATTACAAACAAGAGCATTTAATTCACCATGAAGATTTTCATCCCAATTATCGTTCCACTAATTCTTAGTAGAAAAATAGTGTTAAAAGTCGTTTTATGTATTTACAAACTGAACTAAATTTCAGAGTTAATAAAAAAAAACCCATTACAAACCCAGAGTAAAATGCAAGGTCAGCAAAGAAACCTGATGGACATTATTATTTTGAACTTAAGAAAACACGTTACCTTCCATTAAAAAAGCAAATAAAGTTAGCAGAATCTGTTTCAGGCCCTGAGTTTGAAATCAAACATCTGCATTGGCCTTTTTTGGGAAGATACACAGGTATCTCAAGTGTCTTGCAGTGCCCTAAAATGATCTAGAACTCAGCATGCTGAGTGCTACTGCCACTTAAAGCTTCACTGTCACAGAAATCAGCGAAATTATTTTGTAATGTGCCATTCACTAAGCTTAAGCTATCCTGAAACTAAAAGGAGGTGGCTTGCTAGAAATCTGGATCCAATTTTCTTCATGAAAATAAATTTTTTAAAAATTCAGTCTTTTGGCCTGTCTAGAGGACTCTGTATAACTACTTTGAGTGCTCCAAATCCTCCAACATGCCCCAGGGAATTTCTCCTCATCTTATTGAGTTTCTTTCTACCTTTCCCAGCATAGCAGCTGGAGCCTGGAGAATGCAGTAATAACACAAAGCATTTGAAAAGGGGAGCAAGAGGAAGGATTTCTGTCTTCCAACTCCAACTGCAGGCTCCTTCCAATAAACAATAAAAGGAAACAAATCCTGTACTTGGAGACAGCACCTTCTCATACATATTCCACTGGCAAAGAGGAGCCAGAACTTGCCAGGCTGCCCCTGCACCAGTGGAAGAGATGGAACCCCCAATGATTTATCTGAACTCAGAGCCCTCCTGCCATTACCTCACACACAAGGCTCTCAGAGAAAAAATATTCAGCTAATGTGGAGTTTCCATTGCAAAACAAGATGCAGGTGTTCTACCTCTGAATACGTGCCCAGATCAAGTGGTTGATATTTGATAGGAAGCACTGGGAATGCCAGAATATAAGGGTTCTGCTTCCACAGCCTTTGCACCTCAGTGAGGACACAGTCTCCCAAGAGTTTTCTGATGTCTCCAAGCTCATTAGGAAGCAAACAATATGAAAGCCCTACTCATTAAACTGGCCACTGCTGGTAACTGGCAGCAAAGGTTTAGTACGACAGGATCAGATACAACCATGCAAAAAACTCAGCACCCAGATGCTGAGTCAACAATTCCCTAATTATTTCCTCTTTTCTTTCTTACTGCAGCAGGTTTATTACAATAAGTTGCTTGAAATGACTGATCATTGCACGGTGTCACTCTCCTGTTGACAAAGACCAAACATTCTCAGTTGAATGACTTAAACATTTTCTTTCACTGGAGAGAAAACACTCACATGTCTTTCTTCATGCAACTTGTTCAAAACCCCAGCACGTTGTTAAAATTAAGATCTTCATCCAGAACCAGAGAGATTGAAGTTAGTAATAATATTAAGAAAACACTCAAAAGAACATAATTTATCAGTGTAAAACAGGCAACTTGATGGAAGGAAATGGCCTTATTCTGTGGGTCAAACTTAGAGATCCTCTTTCAAAAGCCCTCCTACCTCATCTGTGATTAAAATCCTACTGGCTGTGGCTGCCTAATTTAAATAAAGTGTTGGGGCTGGAAATCATCTTGTCCAAACCTCACTGGCTCAATACATCAAGTTGTTCAGGACCATGTCCCTTCAGGTTTTCATTATCACCAAAGATGAAGACTCTACAACCTCCTCTGGGCAACATGTGTCAGACCAACCTCAAGAGTAGAATAAAATTTAAAAAATAAATATTCTTATGCTTGGGAAAACAGTCATCTCCATACTACAGTCAGATAAACCTGCAACACAACCATTATTTTTTTAAAGTCAATGGGAGAAGTTCTAGATTTTCCATCCCCCCCAAGCCCAACAAAAGGATGCTTTTCTGTCCAGATGAAGCAGAGCCCATCTATGCTAGTCATCATCCTACTTTCTTCCCCGACACCTCCACCAAGTGAGGGAAACTCAGACATATGGTTTATGAACTAAACAGCCCTCTGTCAACAGATGTGCCCATACTCATGTCATACATCAGTGACACAACTTAGGGACAGAATGAGACTAAGATACAGGTGAGGTTTCCTCCACCTTCCAGTCAGGGAAGACCAACCAAGTGCTGGCATTAACTCAGTAGCCTGAAGCCTGCAGATAAATTGCTATCAGCAACCCTTGCTAGGCAAGAAAAAGCAGAACTTTTGTCTTGGAATGCAAATTATATTCTTCTACTTGGTGCTGAACTATCAAACTATCATGGAAGAACTTTTCCTGTTTTTTCTGTATGGACCAATGCATCTCCCATCCACCAACTGCAGCTACCAATGAGTGGCACATAGTCCAGAGGTGAAAGATTAAAACCACTGGTAAGCCTCATAAAATGATAATGACACATTTCACCAGCATTCCTGTTACCTCAATAAGCAAAAGCAAGGGTTTCATGAGAGAATCTAAAAGAGTATGGAATTAATCTAATTTATTTCCTGTAACATACATCCCCATTATTCTTTGCCCTGAAATTTCAGGGCTATTTTCATACCTTATAATGTATTTGTATCTTATCCTTCATCTGCAAAAGTACTTTTCAGAAAGGCAACTCTTTAGAAGTAGTTCAAGGATGACTCTCACTAAATCCTAATTAACTGACTTTGAAAGGACACTTTGCTGTCAATACAGTTACTACAGAAGCAGTGTCTTTGAAAAGACAAGATCCATCACTGCTGACACAACTCACTTATAAAATAAATACTGTGGCATGGAAGATCTGTAGGCATCTCTGAGACACCCTTCAGGTTCAGTGCAGATGTTGCCAGTGTTTATACTTTTTAAACCACTGGCACATAAACACCTCACGATAAACACCACTGAAGTTTTGCTTTTCTTTTCTTCATTTTATGTGTGTTTATTTTAGTGTTAAAAATGTTAACTTCCATAATAAGGAAAATAGCAACAGATGTTTAAACTAAACAAAGATTGCTGGAGTAGAGTGCATTCATTTAGTTGTTCTTTTGAACTATTAAAGCTAAAATCTGGCTAAATAACAATACTGGAGAAGAGGGTGGGGAAAAAAGGGGCTGGAAAGAATCTTCCTCAACTATTAGGCATGACAATAATGACTTGAACTAATGGGCCAAAACTACAGTTTTTCTGCCTTATCAACAAAACACTAAGGAACATGTACCACATAAGTGGAGTTTTATGCAGATCTTCATGAGAACTGTCAATTGCCTCCAAAGAACCAGAAAGTTTCTTTCCCTTCTTTTTTTTTTCCCCCCTTTTTTTTTCCTCATTTTTTTCAGCTCGTTCTCTTGCTGTAAAGAAAAAAGCACGTGATAAAATCTTGAAAATGCAACTCTATTGAATCCCAGCTACACATTATTCAGTATTGCAGGCAATCCTCTGTAAAAAGGGATTTACTCAAGAAAATATATACATATTCTTGTAGGAAAGAAAAAGATAAAATTAAACTGATGTTTAATTTAACTGATGTTTAATGTTAACTGATGGAGCCCCTCCACTTCCTGAAGGGAAGAAATGTGCCATGCTGGTGTAATGATAGAAAAGATGGTGTTTTCCAACATGGGCTTCAGCCCCCTATCTTCTGGCCTGCTTTTTTTTTTTTTTTTTTCCTGGAGAGTTTGAACAGACAGCTCCTAGTTTTATGCATATGCCTTATTGTTTCTTCCCTGACAACTCCTACAAGTTTTCTTTTCCAAGTGAACGCGGAAAACGTTCCCGCTGAATCGGAAGAAAGATTTCTGCACCGTTTGTGTGTGGCTACAGCAAAAACAGTTCCACTGCCAAGCTGAGTTAGCTCAGTGGTGCCTTTCTTTCCAGGCAAAGCCAACCATAACCATTTCTCCCGGCTGCACGTAGGTAAAAGCTCCGCTCCGCGAAGAAACCGATTTCACCCCCGTTACCTCGGGCAACTTCCAAACGGGACTCGTCAGCGCTCACAGCACAGAGCGAACGCCAGCCTGCGTTAGCTGAAGGAAAATTCTGAGTCCAGAAAAAAGGGAAAAAAAAAAAAAACAAAAAAACAACAAAACCCGAAGTTTTCCAACTGGTTGTGTAATTCTTTCCCCGGGGACCCAAGCGGGGGGTGCGGTGGAGGGGCGGCCCCGGGCTGCGCAGGGCGGACAATGGGTGCTGCCGGGCGGACGTCCGGGCCGAACACCCCAGCCCTGGGGTCAGAACGGAGCTGGGGCACAGCTAGAGAGAGAGAATGGACATTCACACACACACACACACACACACACACACACACACACACACACACACACACACACACACACACACACACACCCTTCTTACAAACCCTTTCTTTTTACAGCTCTGGAAATCGCGGGCACACACTCGACCTGCCTCAAAAAAAAATCAATACGGTCCTTCTTAACTCACCTCATTAGTGTTTAAGAACACGATTAACACCAAAAACGCGCCTTCTATGAGGTAAAAAAAAAAAAAAAAAAAGAAAAATCAAAGAAAAAAACGGACTCCTTGCCTTAACAAAGCCCTAACAACAGTACGAGGGTCCTCGCAGCACGGATCTCCCCTCACAACTCCGGCGTCCCCACCACAGCGCACACACCCGACAAAGGACACCCGGCCTAAGGCAACCATTACCTTCATAGCACAGAATGCCGATATTGTTGTTCATCTTGTCCAAGTATTGGTAGTTCAACAGGTCCATCTTCATAAATAGCATTTATCGGGCTAGCAAAAAAGACCAGCTTCTTCGCTTGCGCCCAGGTTGAGGGAGAAGGAAGGCGGGGAAATGGTGCCCAGGACGCCCCCGGCTTCCCAAAGTTCAGCAGCCAAGGACAAGGGGAGCAGAGGAGAGGCGGAGGAGCGGAGCACACACCCGCTCCCTTTCCAGACTTCGGGAAACTAAAGTATACCGTGTCCTTCGGTTACAAAGGCGACTGTCTCAAAAGTTTTCAAGTCTTATTCAAATTATTAAAAAAAAATTAAAAAGCACGGAGGGGAAAAAAAAAAAAAAAAAAAAGGAAAGAAAAAAAATCAAAGTGAAAGAAGGGAAATTTCCTAGGACAAAGACACGGCAGTCCAGCTCACAGCCCGCTGCAAGTTCCCTGCACTGACATGCAGGCTATGCTTGGTATGACTCGTATGTAAACCAGCTTCCTCCGCTGCCGGGCGGGGAGTGAGCATGCTCGGTGGGGCCCTGGAGCTCCTCAAATGTCAGGGATGTTTTCTGCACAAGATCAGCCTCTAAATGCACCGAGTGTTCGAAAGAAAGAGGAGGCGGCGGCGGCGGAGAGGCCGGCCCGGGGAAAGGGGAGGGGAGGGGGGGTTTGCCCCGAGCATACGGAGATGGGGGAGTTGCTCTGGGCATAGAGAGATGGGGGAACTGCCCCAAGCACAGGGAGATGGGGGAATTGCTCTGGGCATAGAGAGATGGGGGAACTGCCCCGGGCATGGGGAGATGGGGAAACTGCCCCGGGCACGGGGAGATGGGGGAACTGCCCCAAGCACGGGGAGATGGGGAAACTGCGCCGGGAAGCGAGGGGTCTGCTCCGGGCAGCGGGCAGCCCGAGGACCTGCGCCGGAGCCGTGCCGGGGATGGAGGCGCCTGCGGCGGAGGCGGGTCCAAGCCAGGCCGGGGATTGAGGGGCCTGCTCCAGGCATGGGGCAGGGGCCGACCCAGGGTAACTGTTTGGTCAGGCTGCTGAACGGAGGAACTGAGCAAAATCCATCTGTTTAAAATTAATTTTTTCTCTTAAACGTTTACTTCATTTCCCAGCGTGGCCCCAGGCATATCCTAGTATTGTTGCAGTGAAAAATAATGGTGTTTTACAGTAATGGAACAGCTCAGCATCTCTGGTATGATAAAGACAAATTTAAAGAGCAGAGGTACTCTGGATATCTCTGAGTGCCTGCAGCCAGGTCCAGCTGCAGGCCCCTCAGCACACCTTTACACTGGGGTTTTTAAAAGGGCGATGAGCAGCTCCACAGTGTGTTTGGGATTGCTCCCAGCTGCTGGAGCTCCAGTGTGGATGACACAAATGACGGGGCTTTTTACAGCATTGCTCTCATCTCAGGATGTGGTCTGCCCGTCTGCAGGCCAAACCTTGGTCACAAAGGCTCTAGCTGCTTATACAGATGTGTGTGACACCACATTGGGGCACAACATCTGTATGGGGGTGTGTGCTAACCTCATTCTCATCAGTTTGCCTTTCCTGCATCTGATCAGCACCTGAAGCCTGACTGAAAAAGAGATAAATGCTGGGCAAGTTTGGTCTAAAACAAACAATGGAGTCCTAATCTTCCTTCTGCCTCTCTCTACCCTCTTGGATTTGGAACATAACTCATCCCTGCCTGCCTGGGATGGACAATTGTGAGGGTATACACAAAAACATACAGTCAGGGAGAATAAGAAACTTCCATCTCCACTTTGAAAATGTCATCCCTATGTTAGGGAAGGGAAAGGTCTTACAGAGGGAACTCATGGAATGACAATTTGTCAAGGCATTTTGAAAAGTACTGCTTGACTGCTCTGGATATTTCAGTGAGTCTATGTAATTTTCTTACAGTTACTACTGACAAATAGGAATAAGAAATTTAGCTCCAAGTAACCTTTAATTTATCTCCTTTATTTATCTTCATGGAACCCAAGTAAGGTTTCTTCTCACTTCAGATACAAAAGGTAGTCCTGACCTTTATCTACTTACAAATTACCTGAAAGGAATTCTGCATTGCTGGCAAGATGAAGGCCAAGAAGCCTGTTATTGATTATTTATATGCAGCAAGGGCACTCTCCTAATTGAAAGTACTATTAATCTTTATGACTTTAACATGATGTAAAAACTTGTGGGTACTTAATGCTGAGGTAACTGTTTCTTGGATGGTAGCTAATAAAAAGGTGTAGCTCGGGTTTTTTGCCACACAGGATTTGTTACTGCAGAAGTTGCAACCACAGATCTTCAGATCAAGTGTGCATGATATTTTCTAGAAAGAAAAATATTTTTAATAAAGAGAAGAACGTTATTATTTTCTAGCAAGGGGACAAGAATTTTCATGTCAAGTTCAAATATTTCTATGCCCATGTTTTAGGTTAAACCAGCCATCTAATAAAGGCATCAAAAGAAGTCTTAGTCCTTTTAAGATAGAAATGGCAATAAAAATCCGTACCTACAACATCAGCAAAAGATGCATGTTTCTTCAGCCTGAAATGCAAGTTTCTATGTAAGTATGCCCAAGTTTTTGGGAAAAATATTTCTCATATATAGTTTTTTAATACAGAGAGCATCCCTGAATTTACATTAATAAAACACATTTTATGGATGCTTGGGAAGGACAAGAAGTGATAAGTATCTAATTTTTCCAAACTAAAATACTTAAATTTTTGCAGGAAGTACAAGTAATGAGGTAGAGAAGAAGCCAATGTTCTAAACTTAAGAGCACTACAAGACAGGGTTTGCACAGTGTGCTAAGCTGTACAAGGGCATTCTCCTTCAAACTCCCAGTATAAATTCCCCTTTACATTCAAACATACATGTTCCTTCAAGTTGTTTGAGAAAACAAGGTTGGGTATTGTCTACAAATCCCTGACTGCTCAGTATTGCTGTCCAGACACTAATAAAGAAGTTAAACCCTCATTATTAGACCAGTAGTCACTGGCCTACAGGTTTTTAGACGGTAATGATCACTTTATTATGTGAGTGTCTTTCAGCAGTACAGTCTGCTCTGTGATTAGCACTTGTAAAGTGTTGTGTAATGAACGACTTGGATGCTTCATGTTAAATAATAATAAACCGGTACCAAACACTGAGAGCTTCATTTATTTCTAAATTAAAGTATTTATGCTGAAAGGCAATGCCTGCTGAAAAAACAGAGGGGAAAATATCAGTGTAAATGTATCATAAACATTCTAAAGCCAAAACCTGTTCATAGGAAACCTTTCTTTTGACAGAAAACAGTTCAACAAATTCAAGTCCAGCAGACCCTGAATACTGCCAGGGTCACTGCAGAGGACTCTCCTCCTGGCAGCAAAGAATTCCCAACTCCTTGATTCAAACTGCTGTTCAGCAAACACTTCACAAGCCTGAGATGCCTTCCACTGAATCAATAATCAATGCATCAGTGGGTTAGATGTAACACAGAGAAAATAACAAACTCTTATCATCACCCCAGGACCTTTGATAGTTCATTCTATTTCTCCACATCCTGGTAGCTGCCAACACAATTACACGCTGTAGTATCTCTACTTCCCATTAGCTGGAGTACATCCTATAGGACTGAACACACTTTGCTTCTGTAAGGAGGAGAAATACCCATACCCTAAACAAAACTTTTAAAAGTGCACTTTTAATGCGAATTTTTAAATGCACTTTTAACACAACAGCATCCCCTAGAGGTAGCTGACAACCCACGAGTGTCTGTCTGTATCACCCTGGACTTCATTCACATCAAGGTATCTTAGATTTGACTCTCATTAGAGCAGAAGAGATAAGCACCCAGTGATCTTCTGACTCAATTTAATATGGAAAGCAAATTCAGTCTTCACACAAGAATCTCTTATCTCAGATATATTCTGAGGCAAGGAAAGCAAACAAGAGGGGGAGAGGAAAAAAGGTGGTTCTGATGTGTAGGTAAGTCCCCATTTGTCAAAACCAGGTGGCTACATATGTATTTTTACAGCCAATTAGTGCATTAGGGTGGAGTCTGACAAGAGACTTCTGTGCTGCTCTTCCACAACCAAACCGTTCCCTTTTGGAGCAGTGGGAAGCAAATGGTGCAGTGGCCTCGACGATGCCATGAGTGTTCCCTGAACCTCCCAGTGTCCTTGGCAGCTGGAGCTCCTCAGGGGCCCTCTTGCTGCATTTCCTTCAGCTTCTTTTTGTCTGAACAACATGTAGTTTATGGCTGAGGCCACTCTTGTGCTGCCAGCCAAAGGAAGGCAATGACGGATGCACTCTGCAGGCAACCACTGGCCCCAGCTCAAGCACAGATGTGGCTGTACCAAGGGCTGACAAGGAGAACAGAGCGTTTTGCAGATTCCAAGAAGCTTCAGAAACTTACTTTTTCAAAGAAGCACAGTGCAGCTTATGAATGCAGGAGGTTATTGTGTCACCAGTTCCTAAATACTGATGAAAGCTTTCCCCCTGTGAAAATACATTTGAGCAGTAATAGGACCTAACAGAAAAATAAACCCTTACAGCTGTGTATTATTTGTTTATCTGAACTTTTATAGGAGAAAAAAGAAAGTGGCAACTGCTTAATATATCAAGTCCATGATAGCAGATTCGACAATAAGAGCTTACATGTTTTTTACAGCACTTAAAGACACACTGATATGCTGTATAACAAAAGTTTCCAAGCAAGCTCCCTCAGTCTGCCCCTGTCCCCCCCCTTGGTGTACACACTGTGCCACACAACGTCTTTTAGTGGGGAAATGAGTGACAGTGGCTGAGAATCACCACCGTAATGAAACAACCAGGTGAGATCCATTCACTCAGACAAAACTTAAAGTTCACCCTTGATGATCCTCAGTTTTGTAACCAAGAGAAAAAAATTTGCAGTCTTGTGTAAAACACCACAGAAGATTGTAATTATTTTTGAATTACAATTCCCCTTTTTGAATGGAAACAAAAATACCTGTTGCAGCTCTTGAGGTTAGACAGGCATTTATGACACATCACCTACTTAGCTGATACCTCAATACAATCCAAAGAGGAGATGGAGGAATAAAGCAAGAGTATTTAGACAGAGGTTTTACCTTTTTTTAACTAAAAAAGGAGCACGTTGGAGTTACCAGCTGCTAGGTGGCGATGTGCCTGAAGGAAAAACCCTGCTTTGCCTTTCCAGCAACAGCTGCAGAGCTGCTGCACTTAGCACCTCGGGTTTTATTATTTCAGTTTGAATGTGTTTCACCAAAAAAAAAAAAAGTAAACAAAATTCTCAGTTAAGCCATATGGGGTGTTTGCCGTTAAACACACATAGATGTGTTAAGGAAATACAGTTTATATGTATTAAGCATACAGGAAGTTCAGAAATGCACAAGGAAAAGGAGATGTAAAGTTTCTACATCAACAGCTGTGCCCCTGAGATCCACCTACACCAATACATCATGGAACTCCTGGCTGAGTAAGTTCGATACCACAAAACCTACTAACTTTATCTACTTTTTATGAAGCATTATTGACTGCACCAATGAGCAAAAGATTTAAAAACACATGTTCTTCTAGAGAGCCTTTTTGCCTTTTTTTTTTAAAACACTGCAAGTTGATTTTAATTGCAAACAGATTTCAATCACAAACTACCTTCTCCCTTTCACAGTCTTAAAAAAAAAAAAAAGCAAGAATATCTCTGAACTGAAGGTAGTACATGCCTTCTTGTTTTACCTGTCCTTTAATACCTAAAAGTTTCAACAACATACCAGAACAAGACTTTTTTTTTGTTGCTATCAGTGGAGTTTCTTGAGATTGAAAGGTTAGACTTCCATCCAGTATTATGTTCTAGCAAAATAATTTGCTAATTCTTACTCATTTTTGTAATACCCTGATTTATGCAATCCTGCTTAAAACCCAAACACAGTAATATCTAGTAAGGACATCTGTTTGTGAGTGTGCACATGTACCTGACTGCACCCACACTCCTAAGCTGGTTGGTAGCTCAAATTTGAAGCTCTCTCTTCACTGAAGGACGATGCCAGCAGCATCCTGGTTCCAGTTCCCTACTGGCCTAGCAAGGCTGGAACTGCCAGGGAAACCAAAATACAAAGATGACCAAGAATATCTAAAGTTGCAAGCTCTTCTAGGACGCAGGTATGGGGGTAAAGGCTTGTCTGGACTAAGAGCTGGATTTCATTTCTTTTTTTAAATGTTGGCTCTACTGGAGTGCTGGTTCTGTATTACTCATTGTTTTGAAGACACAGAGGAAGATTTTAAAAGCTTATTGTGGATGCAAATCGAAAATTCAGATCATTTATTGGTAAATATGCAGCAATTTAGAACCAGCCATTTCAGAGCAGATCAAAAAGAATTTTAACAACCAAAACTTAATGAAAGCCTCTCCTCATTAGCAAGAACTCTTTCCCTCTGTTTTCCAGTTTTCCCTCCATCACCTCCAGAAAGCTATTTGTCTCCTACTCCAACCTCAATACACCCTTTTACTGTACCAGAGACCATTTTCACAAAAGAAGTGAGGGCAGAAAAGACAGGGACAAAGAGCACGGAGAAGCCTTCACTGCAACTCCCACTTGGGTTTGGTGGCTTGCTGGGGTTTTTTTTTGCAACAGCCACATTGGGTATAAAAATAAAATGGGTGCAGAAGGCAGCATATGATGCCTCTCTGACAGCAACTGCTGCTCCTGCAGGTAATTTTTGTCTCCCAAAAGCAGCAGCTGGCAATTTCAGAATGAAATTCTGTGCTTCCATCAACTGGACCACACTGACCCAGGTCTGAGCTATGCCCTGCACTTACCTGCTCTTCTCCTCCTGTGCCACAGCAGCTCTAACTCCTGCTTGTTCCAAAGCTTGAAGGGTTCTTAAAAGCTTTATAATGAATGGGGAGCAGGGAATTCTGCTCATCTTTCTAGAAGTAAATATTTCACTGTTGCTGAAGACTGCAGGGCAGAAGGGGCAGTGAAAGAGGTGATGATCTCTTCCAAGTTCTGCCAGGTGAAACACAAGTGAGAAAAGTGCTCATAGCGCTGCTTTATCTTGGCCTCATTCTTCAACTGCTTACTCCAACAGCAGGCTAGGAAGATCAGGTTTACCAAGAATATTTTCATTTCCCAACAGCACTTTGCAATTCACTTTTTTCTTCCCCCCTTTTTTACTGCCTTCATCTGGGCTAAAAACACTGTAAAAATGCAGCTAGAATACATAACAGAGAAATCTAGTGTATCTAGGTTGATAAACTGTTACTTGCTAATTAAAATCTTGATAATATTTCTTGTTATTGGAATCCTAATTTGAATTTCTGAAGGGCTGATTATAATCACAAACATAATTTATTTTGAACTACAAAGAGTCCTGAGCACCATCCAGATGCAAACAGTGAAATGTTAACTTTGCCATGCCTTAATATTGTGTCAACAGGGCAAAGAAAGGACTTCATGTTTTTGTAATGTAAGGAATTACAAAGGAAAAAAAAGTCAGAGTGTATTAAAGGAAAAAAAAACAAAAACCATTTTTAAGTCAGGCATCTAAAACACTTTTTCCTCAGAAGTTAGGAGCCAGACCTCGCTTCAAGGCTGGATTTCAAAATTACTGTGTATATCCCTCAGCTTTGGGAAGAAGCAAATCCAGTTTCAAGAAACCACTAATTACTGGGTTTAGAAATAAAGCAGGGAGCTCTAAGACAGCTGAAGTCTTTGAAAAGATTCCCCCTTTCTAGCCAGCTTGGTGAGACATAAGAGCTATTCACAGGGCTTAATTCAGCTTGAATGTCATTAGATGTAAACCTGCTTCAGTGTGTGGAGCTGACCTGGCTTGCACAGAGACTGAGTATTACATGAGAAATGAGATAAAACCATGAATCCCAATGGTATCTTGCTAAGAACCAGGCAGTAAAATCAATTACTACTTTTGTTACAAAACAAATTAATTTTGGCTTTCAAACATTAAAGTAATTACTTATCCTAAATGTTAGGCTGAAAATTGTTAATAAGTGCCTATTATGGGACCCAATTACATAACCTGCAACCTACAACTTCATTAAATTAAAATGAAACCTCATTCAAGTTCTAAATCTATTCTTCCTGAGTTGAGGGTCTTCTTCTCTCCTATTTAAATGTCTTTGACCTCAGTAGATTTTCTTACCACTCTAAAAAAACACAAATACATCCCCACTTATCCCACATTGCAGTGCTCATGAAAAAAATCACCCATCTCTGCTCAAGATGCTGATGGATCTCTTGTCCTGGAGAAAACAAGAAAAAAGAACCCCCACACTCAGCTATCAAAGTGTTGCCCTTGCACTGTTTCAGGCAGTAATTCAAGAAATGATGTTTTCACTGTGTATGATATATACATACACACACGTGCATGTGTGTAGTATTAGTAAGACATTAAATATTGTATTAATTTACTACAGATAATGCCATGGATGTCCATAAGTACACATTTACTGGTCCCAGAAGCAGTGAAGTAACATCCCCATCAAGTCCTTTGTAAGAGAAAACCTTTCAAAAGTAGCCAACTCTCCCTTTCAGAACACAGGCATCAGCCTCTAAGGTTGATCCTCTCAAGCCTTGGCAAGCACTGACAGGAAATGCTGTAACATGACAAGGAACCTGAAACTCTGTTTTTTCCAATGGATCCAAGTTATCATTTCCAGTTCTACAGGTACACAAGGTTCTCCCTCCCAGAAAGGCCATTTTTAGTTTCAAAAAAATCAAGCCTAGTGCTTGCTGAAAATCCTCCTGCAAAACAATTTTCCCATGGAAATGGGGCTAGTTTGGACTACTGGGTTTTTGATTTCCCTGCCAAAAAAATAGAGACAGGAAGTTTTAAATGAACTTTTCACATTTGACATTAAACGAACAAGAAAATCAATTTTAAAAAATTATTTGCTATTAACTTCAGCTTTCTAACAAAACAATAAAGCCTCAGGAATTACATTTGCTTGGATCTCACCCCTCTTCTCATCTGGCACTGGCTTTTGGAGAGAGCAAGCACAGCACTGACCAAGAGCACTCAGCATCTTTCAAAGAAGAGACCACTGCACAGTGTGCACAGGGCTTCCAAACTACAGTGCTAAAAATGGTATTTTAAAACCAAACATTAGCTTTTGATTTACCCTAAAGTCATCAAAACTTCCCTCTGATGGCCACTGCCCATGCCACAGGTTTTACTCAATGCTATGGGGAATCAGAGGCTGCAGTAATTTGAGAGTGAACACTACCAGAGAACAAAGCTTTTGTCATTTTTTACCACTTCCATAATTTTAATACAGTTTTCAAGGAAAACATCTGTTATACAGCCACAACTTCTGTCACTTGCCTTCCCCCAAACTGAGACTGTGGGCAAGCTTCAATCATCCTTCAAAGGCAGTCAGTCCCCTCAAAGATGATTTCCTGTCCTTTCTTTACTAGAAGGAAAGAGAAGGCTGAGCACAGGTAATGTAACCCCTTGGGGAAATGCAGGAACTCAGCCACTGCCCCTTCTGTCTGGTGGCACTGCTGAGGGGCAGCAGGAACAAGCAGCTAACCCTGATTACAGAGGGGGGAAAAAACCTCTATTTTTCTCCACTTTCCATACGGGAAAAATCTCCATAGACCAGCTTTAAAGGATCAGAATTACCAAATTTTTAACATGAGAAAACACTTTGGGTGTGCAGACACAGGGCACATGTCAAGTTTTTTCTCAAGACTCATATCCACCACCTCTTCCATTCCTGACAGTCAGTGCTTCCCAAACAAGAGAAATGCAATGCCCCATATAGTGCAATGTCCCAGTCCTGTGAAGAGAGGCTGAGGGAGCTGGGGGTGTTGAGGCTGGAGAAGAGGAGGCTCAGGGGAGACCTCATCACTCTCTCCAACTCCCTGAAAGGAGGTTGGAGCCAGGGGGGGGTTGGGCTCTTTTCCCAGGCAACTCTCAGCAAGACAAGAGGGCAGGGTCTCAAGTTGTGCCAGGGGAGGTTTAGGTTGGAGATGAGATAGAATTTCTTTCTGGAGAGGGTGATCAGGCATTGGAATGGGCTGCCCAGGGAAGTAGTGGATTCTCCGTGTCTGGAGATCTTTCCAAAGAGCCTGGATGTGGCACTGAGTGCCATGGGCTGGGAACCACGGGGGGAGTGGATCAAGGGTTGGACTTGATGATCTCTGAGGTCCCTTCCAACCCAGACAATTCTATGGTTCTATGGTCTTAATATCCCCTTTGCCTCATCTGCAAGCTTCCCTCTCTCCAACAACCTCAACTCCCTTACTCTTCTCCAACTGCCCTAAATGCCAACTGCCCCTCCTTTTTCCATCAACCTCAACTTAGCAGCCACCCCAGAGACTCTTATCCTCTCTCAAACAACAACTTCCCAGCTCTCCAGAACCAAAGTGAAATACTTCCTAATACAGACCTTAACTTTTCCCTTCCACACCAACTGCAGCTGCTGGGCTTCTTGAGTCCTGACTTCTGCCCACCAGGAGAGACCTAAGCACACACAGTACCAAAAAGATACACAATCCCAGGGCACTAACACCCCAAAAATTAATTGGCAGATCACACTTTTCAGCTTCATAACACTTAATCTTTCTCTGCCTCAGTCCTTTGCCTTCTGACCTTTGATTTCCTTTCTCTGAGCTACAGTTCCTCTCAGCTGGAGGATCAGGGAACCAAGATAACCAATGTTTGCTTCTACTACCTGGTAATATAACATTTTCTTTCTGGCACAGGCTGCCCAGGGAGGTGGTTGAATCCCCATCCCTGGAGGTATTTAAATGCTGTGTAGATGTGGTGCTGAGGGACATGGTTTAGTGGGGGTCTTGGCAGTGCTGAGTTAACAGTTGGATGTGATGGTCTTAAAGGTCTTATCCAACCAAAATGATTCTGTGATTCTATGTTTCTTCCCAAAGTGCCAGAAAAAGGCAAAGTCGTCCTGGGTATGATGCACTCTACATATTCCTCCTTCAGTAGCTAAAGAGGAAAGGGTCCCAATGGTCCCAGAACGTCCTTCTGAGAAAGACACCATTGCAGATAAAATTCTCCTACAGACAGGACCCAGCTCCCAAGCAAGAAAAATCTCAGCTGTAGGTCATGTACTGTTTGAGCCTATTCATCCCTCATGCATTTCTCACTCAAGAGACTACAGAATATCACAGTGTACAGTCCTGATGCCATAAAACAATCCCAGCAGTTGCTTTCTGTGATCCCTGCTGCTATTCCACTCACTCTCCTCAGCTCTCACCCCTTGGGCAGCTGGTGTGGAGGTCACTCCTGTAATCTGTAAGTCAACCAAACCTCTCTTCTTTACACAGCTTATCCTGCAGAAACAAGCCCAGGGTACCCTCTAAGGAGTTTAAAAAATAGGAGAAATTATGTTTATCAAATTCTCCATGGATATGTACCTCGAGGGAAGGGTGGATGCAAGTATCAGTAACATCAACAACAAGAAAGGCAGCTCTGGGTCACCAGCACACAAAAATACAGTGTATCACCCCAGCACACAGTGTTATCAACAGAGAACACATTTTCTTCTTATACCTTTGCAAAAAGCTAAATTTGTGAATGTGAGGTTCAAAAGCACTTGTCTCATAAAAACTAACACATAGAATTCACTACAAAAATGTAGTGAGATGGTGCATAAACCTCATTTGAGGGTCATCAGTCTGGGCTGAGAACACTTGAGATGGATGGCTAGAAAGCATTCTCTAATGTCAGACTGAATCTCACCTGGCTGGACACCTAAATTTGTAATAAATACTTGAATGTATAATTCCTTTTCTTTCTATGCATAATGCCTATGAAAGCTGATGCATTACTGAAACAAACGTTTTCTTTCAGTGAGGCAGAACATGAAATTTATTAACATTGTGGGGTGTCTTACACATGCAAGGGTCACCAGTGTGTCATAACATGGATTCTATAGGCAAAAAAAAAAATTAACCAGGCCTTTTCCACACGTGGCTTGTAAATTAGACAACTATATGAAAACCTAGCATGCTGGAAGGCTGTGGTGACTAGGACTGGTCCCAGTGGTCCCCTTATTTTCCATAAAGCAATGAATAGATTGGACAGAGACAACAGTATCCATCCATGAACGAAACTGTTATCTTAGTGCTAGTCATATTTATCCAAAGTGAAGAGGCATCTATCTCAGCCCAGCATTTAGAAACAGAAGAAAAAAACACTTTTAAAAAGAAAAACAGCAAAGAAACCAAAGGAAACCAAAGTTAGCACCTTTGTGTTTTGGAAAAAGATTGATTTCCATAACAAAGCAAGCAAATTTTTTTTTTTTTAACTACATGGCACAATCCCTAGATGAGGATCCTAGTATCACTGACACTGCTAGAATCCAAACTTATCTGCAAAATCTAACTAAGAATATGAATATATTAATTACAACTTGGGTAATGACCATATGCTTGTGTGGAACTGGAATTAAAATAGCCCAGATATGCCCTGGACAGAATTTAGTGCACTCTGCTCTTTCACCTTGCACAGACCTAGAACTTGGCAGGATGGAGGAGACACTGTGCTTAACTCTCCAGTTGGTTCACAGTTGCTGTATCAAGTTCCATTTGGGGATATGGTTAGAAAGGAAAACAATCCAGTCCTATTGTGAAATGAGACAGTAGAGACTTACAAAGTTTTACTACAAGGCTAAACCTAGAGCTTACTGCAGCAGAAAGAGCCTGTTGGTATGAGACCATTCAATACAGTAAGCATACATCTGAATACAATATGCAAACCAATTTACTATATAAAATATTAGTATCTGTCTACAGATAATGATTAGAAAAAAAACCCCCACACACACTCTGATCAACTCTTGTTCTCAGATTGCTAATGTAATTCTGCAACCAACTGAAGAATGTGATTTACTTACCCATATATAGTAACAAGAAAACCATTCAAAGTGTTTTTTACATTTGGAAGAGCAATGGGAGTCCTTTGTTGAAGTGATTCTTGTGAGGCAAGCCAGACAATAGCATGGATATTGTGGTTTCAAGATAAACTAGCTCCTCAGTCATTCACAAGTCCATTTCTTTGGAGGGCAATGGTAGGGCAAAAGCCTTATTATTCAACTCATATTATTGCCAGAATTTCTGGGCTTGCTGTTACCAGAAGTTAGAGAAATTGAGCTGCCACATGAAAATGCTCACTCCGACTGGGTCAGGACCCATAGATAAGAAGTCAACCCACTGGTCTGAACTGCCCATTTGTTGAAATGAGGAGGAAAGAAGAGACGAACAGCCACAGCCCACACCAAGAAGCATTAAAACCACTCACTGAAGCATGACTGGGTATGCTCAGAGGCTCACAGTTTACAGCCCTCACACTCAGCATAACTGGGCTGACGTCAGTCTCAGTACCTGCTCTGGAAGGCTGAGTGGAGGATGTGCCAGCAGCCCTGACCCACCTGCTCTGAGAACTACACATGCAGAGGCCAGAAGGAAGGCTGGCTTTGCTGGCATGCTCAGCTGAGCTGCTTTTCTTCAGTCTGTGGCTTAAAAGAAGTAAAAAAAAGGTTATAAAACATAAATCAAAAAGCCAAAAATCTCAGGCTGAAGATCACAGAATCATAGAACTGGCTGGGTTGGAAGGGACCTCAGAGCTCATCAAGTCCAACCCTTGATCCACTCCCCCCGTGGTTCCCAGCCCATGGCACTCAGTGCCACATCCAGGCTCTTTGGAAAGATCTCCAGACACGGAGAATCCACTACTTCCCTGGGCAGCCCATTCCAATGCCTGATCACCCTCTCCAGAAAGAAATTCTTCCTCATCTCCAACCTAAACCTCCCCTGGCACAACTTGAGACCCTGCCCTCTTGTCTTGCTGAGAGTTGCCTGGGAAAAGAGCCCAACCCCCCCCTGGCTCCAACCTCCTTTCAGGGAGTTGGAGAGAGTGATGAGGTCTCCCCTGAGCCTCCTCTTCTCCAGCCTCAACACCCCCAGCTCCCTCAGCCCTTCCTCACAGCAATTCTGCTGGATCCCTTCACAGCCTCCTTGCTCTTCTCTGCACCTGCTCCAGCACCTCAATCTCCTTCCTGAGCTGAGGGGCCCAGAACTGGACACAGGACTCAAGCTGTGGCCTCACCAGAGCTGAGCACAGGGGCAGAATCCCTTCCCTGGACCTGCTGGCCACGCTGTTCCTGAGCCAGCCCAGGATGCCATTGGCCTTCTTGGCTACCTGGGCACACTGCTGGATGTTCTTACCCTTTCCATTCCATGTCTTAGGAAGCTGTTTTCATGATACATAATGTTACATATGATTTCAACAGAAAGAAGTGTTTGAAGAGGATCATAATGACTGCAAAAATCAAATATTCACATGTTAAAAAAAACAGAAAAAGGTTTTTTGGGGGGTAACCCTGACTGGCCACCCTTATACAGCTGTAATGCATAATTGCTTTTGGTTATGTGGCAGACTGTATTTCCACAGGACCTCACCTCATTTTGTGTAAACAAAGATTTACTGGCTCTGGTCCTGAATAATGATTGAATTGAGTCATATCAAAGAGGTGTTGTAAAGATTAATTAAAGGTTTATGAAGCTTTGTGGCAGTATGCTGATAAGTGCCATAGAAAAACCTCCAAGGAATTGAATGATCCTGCCTGCTGAGCTTTGCTTGAATCATGGGCAGAAAATTAAATCTAGGCTCCACACTAAGCAATGAGGGAAAAAAACCCCAAATATCAACTGGTGCTCCCAGCAGGCAACTGTTCCTCTCAATAAATTAAACTAAGGCTTCATGTTGAAAACAGCTCATGACATGGAGTGCCCTGCACAGGCATTTTGCACACAGAAGCTGAACTCAATTGCTATCTCCAAAATTTCTTTCCAACACAGTATTTTAGTAAATGTGGCTTTCCTAACAGGGCAAGTTAGAAAACAACTATCTCACTGCCCCAACCAAAGGAGCACCCACAAGAGTCAACCACTGAGGTGAGCTCCTGCCACCCCCCCAATGGTCAGAACACCTCCCAGCCCAGGCTCACACTCCCCTCTTCCCAATCTTTTATAGCACCAGCCTGTCCCAAGCTCTTCCCCAACTCATCCCAGTTCCCATGTCCTCCTGCCAGCATTCCCTCCTGCTCCCAAAGCCACCTCCCTGCCTCCTGAGGAGCTGGGGGATAGCCCAGGCAGGCAATGCCTTCTCCTGCACCCCAGGGTCCTGTGCTGGGGAGCAGCACTGGGGTCTATTCATTCAGCAGAAACATCCCAAACTCATGTGCTTACACCTCTGAGTTTCATCTCCAACAGAGTTCCTATGGGCAGGAGAATGTACACAAAGGTCAGGCTTCAAATCCCTCCTCCAGAACAGAAGGTCACCTGAATTAAGGAGGCTTTTAAATCTGAAGAAAATCATTCCTTTTTTTTTTTCCCCGCCCATATCATTACCTATCTTAAATTAGGGTTTGGAAATAGGTAACTAATTCAATGAATTTACATGAAAATAGTTTTGTTTTTTAAAAAATATTTTTAAAAAAACCACACCATCTTACTCTATGCCTGTGCACGGAAAAAATCCTTTTCCAGGCTGCTAAAGTCCCTTGGATACATAATTGTTTGAGATCAGGATTTTACAAAGCATCTGCTCACTGGAAAAAAGAAAAAAAAAAAAAAAGACAAACCACAAAACCAATCCGAGCTACCCCTTCCATTTATTTGCACACCTGTACATACATGTAAATGTACACATATGCATTTATCCACAAGGACTTAAAAACAGGCCCGTTTTTCTCTACACAATCATTGCCTCAGTTTATTAAAACAGAGCTGATGTGAAATACATTCCCCTGTGCATGCTGTTGGTTTAATTAGAAATAAACAAAGAAATAATAAGGACCTGAGCAATACACAGCTTCAGCTCAGAAAGAGATGATGACCTAGTTTCCTACTTTCTTGGAAATGCTTAGTTTTGTTTATCAGACATTTTATTCAAGTAGATACTCCACTAAGTCATTCTGTGTTCCCAAGAGTATTTTGAAATACATTTCCAACAATGCCACTTGGTGGGATAAGACCAGAAAATGTTAAAACTGAAAAAAAATCAAATTATTACTCTTTTGCAATTTTCTGAGTGTTCAGAAATCAGATCCTCCATGAAACAATGTTCAGATCCTGCATCAAAGAAAGCATCAACTGCCACCAAAATTAATCCTACAGGCTCTGGTGGAAGAGGATTAGTGGAACAATTCACTGCACGCCCTGCAAGTCAGGATGTATTTGTCACATCAACTCATAAGCCCCCATGATGTCTATGCACATGTTGTGGCCCACAAAGCACAATGACAACTATTTGCAATTAAAAGGAAAAAAAAAATACACCAAAAAAGCCCCACGCATGCAAAAAAACCCCAAAACCAAAACAAAAATACACCAAAAAACCAGCACAGTAAACAGTCTCCATTTTCCAGAGCTTCATCGTTTTGGTTGTGGATTTAAATACTGGAGGGATGGAGTCATACCTAGAGACAAAAAGCAATCAAAAATAAAAGAAAAAAGGAGGGAAAGAAGGGAAAGAAGGGAAAGAAGGGAAAGAAGGGAAAGAAGGGAAAGAAGGGAAAGAAGGGAAAGAAGGGAAAGAAGGGAAAGAAGGGAAAGAAGGGAAAGAAGGGAAAGAAGGAAAAGAAGGGAAAGAAGGGAAAAAGAGAAGGGAAAGAGAAGGGAAAGAGAAGGGAAAGAGAAGGGAAAGAGAAGGGAAAGAGAAGGGAAAGAGAAGGGAAAGAGAAGGGAAAGAGAAGGGAAAGAGAAGGGAAAGAGAAGGGAAAGAGAAGGGAAAGAGAAGGGAAAGAGAAGAGAAATAAAAAGAAAAAGAAGGAAAAAGAAGAAAGAGAAAGAAGGAGGAAGAAGGAGGAAGAAGGAGGAAGAAGGAGGAAGAAGGAGGAAGAAGGAGGAAGAAGGAGGAAGAAGGAGGAAGAAGGAGGAAGAAGGAGGAAGAAGGAAAAACAAGGAGGAAGAAGGAGGAAGAAGGAGGAAGAAGGAGGAAGAAGGAGGAAGAAGGAGGAAGAAGGAGGAAGAAGGAAAACAAGGAGGAAGAAGGAGGAAGAAGGAGGAAGAAGGAGGAAGAAGGAGGAAGAAGGAGGAAGAAGGAGGAAGAAGGAGGAAGAAGGAGGAAGAAGGAGGAAGAAGGAGGAAGAAGGAGGAAGAAGGAAAAAGAAGGAGGAAGAAGGAAAAGAAGGAGGAAGAAGGAGGAAGAAGGAGGAAGAAGGAAAAAGAAGGAGGAAGAAGGAAAAGAAGGAAAAAGAAGGAAAAAGAAGGAAAAAGAAGGAAAAAGAAGGAAAAAGAAGGAAAAAGAAGGAAAAAGAAGGAAAAAGAAGGAAAAAGAAGGAAAAAGAAGGAAAAGAAGGAAAAAGAAGGAAAAGAAGGAAAAAGAAGGAAAAAGAGGAAAAGAAGGAAAAAGAAGGAAAAAGAAGGAAAAAGAAGGAAAAGAAGGAAAAAGAAGGAAAAAGTGTTGGACTTGATGATCTCTGAGGTCCCTTCCAACCCAGTCGATTCTGTGATTCTATGATTCCCTCAGCCTTTCCTCACCAGGGAGATGCTGCACTCCCATTTCATACGTATTTCTTGAGAAAAATCAGGTACAGCAAAGATACCTCAGCACTGGGCTCAACCAAATGAAACTCTGATGTGACCCGAACAGGATTTACATTTCATCTTTCCAAATATAATAACAGACTGTGGACAGTAAGTGAAATAAGGAGACCCCCACCACTGAAAAACCAGAACCTAGAAGTGACCTTGCCCCTTTTTTCCCCATGTTCTTGATGTTGCAACTCCATAATATTGCAAAGTTTTGCAATACCTGGGTTTTTCTTGAAGCCCAATTTCCCGAAAGGGCATCTGAAGACATTGCACACAATTTATTTTTCCTTTTTCTTTTAAGCTTCCAGTTCTAACAGATAAACAAAGAATCATGTAAATTATGCTTCAAAGTGAGTCCAAAAGCTCAAGACTAGAAAGAACCAAATACTTTTAAATGGAACAGTTTTGAAGGCCAATCTTAAAGCGAGTCCAAAATGTTTGGGGTGTTTGGCAGAACACAAAAAACTTTTAAAAACAGTTTAGCTGTAAAAATATTTTTTCTTCTTAGGTGTCTCACCATGCAAGGCATTCAGTCATTTAAATATCTTCTGTCTCAGGACAAACTCATTGTCTTACACCTCCTCTGAAGTCAGATACTCAGACAACCCTAACACAAAACTGAAGAAATAATATGGAAATACTTGTTACAGAGGTCCTAAGAGAGCATTTTCCAGTTCCTTTGCACAGTGACAAGTAAGAATGCAACCAAACTAATCTGAAGCCATGTGATCAGCATTTTCATTTTAAAATGCTTATTAAAAAGTTTATTTCTCAAGCATCTAATATAGACAACATACTCAAAAGTATTACTTGAAGTGTATTTCTATCTCCAAGGAACTTTGCAGACATGAATATACTCGGTTTCCTCCTGAGGCAAGTATCACACATATCACAGCTGGAAAAATCAAGGCAGTAAATGAGATTTACCTGCAGGCACAGAAGCTAGTTGGTTCCTGACTCTCTATGCTGGGCCAAAGACCACACCTTGCTTTCATCCACTCTAGTAATTAAAAATAAAAGAATTCTTGGTCTGTATATTCTTTTCAGGCAGAACCTGTCTGACCTGTATTATATACTGACAATGTATTTAAAAAGTCACAAGACAGCCAGCCAGTGGAGAACCTCCACTAAAAGAATCCTGGCACTACGTGTTTCTTGTAGCTTATCTGCTTCTTTTCCCTTACCCCAGACTCTGTTGATTCTCCATACCACACCTTAGTTTTGGATGATGTGAGATATAAATCCTGCCAGATTCTTGTTCTAAGAAGAGAACTTCTTCTCTAAATGTTGCTTACAAGAAGCCAAAGACATTAATTCAGTCATCAGGAAAAAGACAAATAAATGTAAGACAGTATTATTCCTTTTGCTCTGATCAAGGCAGAATGAAGTGGTAAAAATTCCCTGAAAAAATACTGGTGGAGTTCAGGATTCTTCCAGGGACCAGAAAGGAAAAGATTTGATCTTCTCACAAGTACATCATGCATTTACCCTCTGCAAAGTCACCTAGATTCATAAAAGCAAGTGAAGGCAGATAATTCCTGCCTGTAAGTCCTGATTTGCAAGCTGAGCATTGCATCAACTAAAATGCTGCTGTGGACAGCCCGTGGGAAGTTGGCTGAACTGCACATCTTCTGCCAATCTTGGATTCTTCCTGGGAACCTTTATACATCTGGGTGAGCACAATCTGGTTCTTAACTTTAGCTAGAAAAGCCATGCTCTGACTTTAGTCTCAGAAAGGTGACCCTCCACAGGTTTTTTGCATTTCAGTTGGGATATGCCTGACTCCATCAAGATCAAATGCAAGCAAGCTAGTAAAAACAAGGACTCCATAACCACATACATCACATTAATTAGAATTTCACAACAGTTCAAGGGAAAAAGCATTGGCAAGATTGCAGCCTGGGTAAGAAATCTGCAGTACAGATGAGTCCAAGATCCAAGTTTACCTTACAGACTTCTCAGCAGCAGGGTTCAGCTACAAAGAGACCTGTGCCACCAGAGATCTGGACACACCACTTCCACAGGGAAAAGGACCTTCATGGGGTAGCCTGAAGAACATGAGCAGGATGCTCAAGCCATGCCTTTAAGTTTTCCCAACGGGATAATCCTCCCAATTCCAAAGCCAATAAATGCTTTGTATTTTGCCAGACTGCAGCAGAAATGCCACAAGTAAATTCATGTCACTAACAGCATGGAAAAAAGCAGATTAATCAAGCTGTCTTTGTAAAACAACAGACTGAGAGCTCCATTTTTATATACCACTGTCTCCTGAGATTTGCCACATACTTAAAGAATGAATACTCAAAGCCCTTACAGCTTCAGAAGAGTTGCTAAGCTGATGGGAACTTCTCCTGGGGTAGCCTAGCACAAGAGGTGGCCACCACATGACAGAATAATATTGGAGCAACACAGCTTCTCTGTTACAGGAATTGGGCTCATTTAAGTTTTATTCTCTATTCCAACCAGGCCAGTCAAGCCAGGTTAAAGCCTACCTGATTTAGGTTTCCTTTGCTTGCTTGAAAATGGAATTTGTGTCAGGAATGTCTGTGCAGTGAAGACAATCCCAGGGCAGTTAAATTAACTATCAAGAATGCTGTCTGAGCACTGTCAGAGGCTATTACATATTCCATAACTTGCAAAGTTTTAAGGAAAACAATTGTTATTTTGAAAAGTGATATAACTCAGTTAACAGTGTTGCATAACAAACATTTAAAATAAATTCTTTATCTCTGGATGCCAAGGTAAGAGCTTGTGTAATACTGTTTACTATGGACTCAGCAAGACTCATTCCAGATAAACAGCTCTAACTGCAAGGTGTCAGCAGATGACAGTCAGGCCTCCCTAATGGAATAAGCATAAACTGAAATCTAAGAGAAACATCAAGTTATTGTGTTCACACACATACATCTACACTCTTCTAATATTCCTAGTAAAAAGTTCATTCTTGATCCCAGACCATTCAACTCCAATAAGCCCTATGGAAGACTTGAACCAACGAAAATGTTGGCATATTGATGTAGCCTGCATTAATCCTAGGAGTAAACTTTGTCATCAGAACTTCCATCAGCTCCATGAAGATTTTTTTTGCACTGGTTTCCAAGTAAAATCAATGTAATATATGTACCCAGCCTAAAACTGACCAGGAGGGGATATGACACCAGCACCTGTTTAAAGAAATTCCAGTTCATTTGAAATTTTTGAGAATTGCAAGGAAGCAGAAAAAAATCACACTCTCAGCAGAAGTCTTGCCTTGGCATCTGAGAATAAATCTGAGAGCATGAAATAAGGTTCTGAGAAAACAACTCAGAAACATTTTTGGGAGGCATGCTTGGGAAAAAGCCCAGCCACCCCTCCTGCAAGACAGCAGCTCCAGTGGCAGCAGGAGAGCACAGAGCCCCAGCCCAGCACCACTGCCCCTGAAACAGCTTTAATGGAGAAACAGCCCATGCAAGCAGTGACAAGCACTTCGAAGTTCTGTCCAAATCCTGGGCCCACTCAGCCAAGTCTTGTTAACTGCATGACTATGCTTTAGTTAGGTTTTTTGTCCAGCTGGAAGCTAAGCTAGGAATGAAGCCTGATGTTCCAGTAGTGTGTGCTCTGCATGCATGGTATAAACCAGCCCCAAGTGATGGTTCTGAAACACAGTGAGCTATCGGATCCAAACCAGCTGGGTAGCCTAACAAGGAAACTACTCTGCATATCTCAAATTGAGAAGTCACCATGTAGCATGGTGTGGATTTTATTCCTCCTATTTGTCCAGCACTGCACCAGTGAAGTTACAGACTTGCCATTGATACAAATCACATCAGATTCACAGGACAGTGACAAAACCAAACCCTACAGACTGAAAAAATCCTTCTCAGCTAAAATGTGACTCTAACAGACTTGAAGAAATAACCTTAAAGGATCGGTTAAGGTGTCAATTCCTTTTCTTCCAACCCCAGGTTAACTCCCTGCAGAATTCCCTCTGTTCTTCTAGTTTTCTTCTCACATATGTACTTCACAATGACCTGGGTTTATGCCTTACATTATATACCTAAATTCTTACGAATTATATACCAAAACAGCCCCTCAACAATTCAAACCACTGCAAAGAAACTGTGCTAAGGACATGGGGCATCCCATCTCATCACTCCTCCAGCCCCATTTTACTCCATTTCTTGAGAGATTTTTCACTCACTCTTAGCAATGCACCTTTCAAAGAGCAGCTACCAAACTGCAGTGAGGTACCTGTCAGCTAAAGCCCATGACACAAACCTCTGTTCCACTCTTCTAGAAACACATTCTCAACTGAAATTAATTAAGAAAAAATTTCAAAGCTATTTCAACAACACACAAGAAAAACTCAAAAAAAAAAAAAGACTTGTAATATTACTTAATTATTGGATAAGTGTATTAAATAGTATAAATATTTAATTACATTAAGACAATTTCAGTGCAGTTTATTGAAATTCAAGTCATCTCACTTACTTTACAAATGAAATTAAGTGGATTTCCTTGGAGCCATACGAATACCGAAAACTACGGACACAGATCACACTGAACATTCAATTAAACAGTTAGCCCATGGACCTTGATTTCAACAAGAAGCTGTACATTTATTTTCAGCCTGCAACCCATTATCCACACGTATAAAGACTGAAGAATGACCACACAGCTCTGCCTCCATGGCAGGCAGAAAGAAAATGAAAAGAGAGAGAACTCCGAGCTGGCCCAAGCAGCACTACAGGCTGGGCACAGAGTGGCTGAGAGCAGCCAGGCAGAAAGGGACCTGGGAGTCTGGATTGCCAGGAAGCTGAACAGGAGCCAGCAGTGTGCCCAGGTGGCCAAGAAGGCCAATGGCATCCTGGGCTGGCTCAGGAACAGCGTGGCCAGCAGGTCCAGGGAAGGGATTCTGCCCCTGTGCTCAGCCCTGGGGAGGCCACAGCTTGAGTCCTGTGTCCAGTTCTGGGCCCCTCAGCTCAGGAAGGAGATTGAGGTGCTGGAGCAGGTCCAGAGAAGAGCAAGGAGGCTGTGAAGGGATCCAGCAGAATTGCTGTGAGGAAGGGCTGAGGGAGCTGGGGGTGTTGAGGCTGGAGAAGAGGAGGCTCAGGGGAGACCTCATCACTCTCTCCAACTCCCTGAAAGGAGGTTGGAGCCGGGGGGGGTTGGGCTCTTTTCCCAGGCAACTCTCAGCAAGACAAGAGGGCAGGGTCTCAAGTTGTGCCAGGGGAGGTTTAGGTTGGAGATGAGAAAGAATTTCTTTCTGGAGAGGGTGATCAGGCATTGGAATGGGCTGCCCAGGGAAGTAGTGGATTCTCCGTGTCTGGAGATCTTTCCAAAGAGCCTGGATGTGGCACTGAGTGCCATGGGCTGGGAACTGCAGCAGGAGTGGATCAAGGGTGTGACTTGATGATCTCTGAGGTCCCTTCCAACCCAGCCAGTTCTATGATTCTGTGATACTGCAGAAGGATCCCATACGCTCATCACAAACACCAGAACTTATTTTCCTGTTCTGCTGGGCATAAAACAACTGTCACGGGGATTGCAGACAAAGGCAGCCCTCTCACACATGCACACCTCATGTGAAGAATGATGCAAGAAACCCCAAGATGAGTGCAACATTTGGCTGCAGCAGCAGCACCCGGGGTCAGCCGCAGCTCAGCCGGTGTCCAGCTGGGCAGCCCCAGAGATGCTCTGGGGGATTAGAGCAGTTGCTCTCAGGATTAAACCTGCTCTAAGCCATCTATCAATATGCACTCATTTTTTTCTGGATTTGCAACGATTCTAGTTTAGAAGCAGCTGGCAGCAGCCCTAAATAGGAAAATCTGATGGTTGTTTTGCTCACAGGCTGTGCCCGCAGGCGGAGCTGCTGTCACACTGTCACATAGGCAAAGAGGAGCTGCCTAAAAGCTGTTCCTGGGTCACTACAAAAAACAGATCCTTTTTGCTCTGTTCTATCATTTTTTTTCTCAAGTAAACACAGTTGTGTAAATATTTCCCTTCATGTGTTTGTATTTAAGCATTGGCTTAAAAAAAATAAAATTAAAGCACACCTCAAACTGAAACTCTGTTTTCAGTAACATGAGCATAAATACAGAAAATGCACAGAAAGTTCATTAAATTGTGAACTGGCAAGACCAGAACTTAGACAAAACTCACCTAAGACAAAACCAAAATAAACCATTACAAAGCAGAGATCAGCATACACTGTGAAGCTCCCAGCTCTGCCACATCTTTTTGTAAAACGGTGGTTCAGAAAATTTTAAGCACAGGTCTAAATAAACAAAAAAACCCAAACAAACAAAAACCTACTTTGAAATTTTACCAGTACCATTAGAAAAAACAGTCTCCTAGATCAGGATGATTGTGATGATTTCCTATATAAAACCATCACATAGGCCAGGAAATGATGAAATGATGGGCTATAGAAGGTGGGGAGCAGTTACTATTCCTAGTTCAACCCAAACACTCCTACAGTGTTTCCAATACTCCTCCAGTTCATACCAGCAGCTGGACAATAGGATTAACAATCTGTATCCATAACTTGCAACAGGCAATAAAAATTAGGCAATAAATCAGAGATCTTTTTAAAAAAGATTCCCACTGATACCACTGCTTCTATTTCTGGCAGGAAACAGCAGGTATTCTACACCTATCAGAGTAATTAATCATCTGTTTTGTTTGACAGTCAAAGAAGACACAAAGTAGCTTCACCTGTATACATATTTTCCACTTTAATGAACATGCAATTTCAGCCCTAAAATGAGAATGATAACCTCTTTCCAACTTAATGGGGAACAGGCATGCCAGAGGAAAAGGAAATAAAGAGTACAGAAACATAGAATCCAAACTGAAAAAGATATAAAATCCGCCACTCAAATATTTTAATACTATACACGTGGTCATTATTTTCATAAAATGAGAAGAATCCTGTACTACATCACAGGGGAAAACTGTCTCCTGAAGCGGTCAGCAGGCTCCTCACTGCAGCCTCCTGGCTTGGTGCCACATCACCTTCCAGCTTTTTATAACCCTACTCAAGGTGAGCAAAACCCCCAGGACACTTTGTCTCCAGAGCTGACCTGGAGCTCCACACTCCCATTTTCCACACTCTGTGGAGGTCTCCCACCCTCTGTTCTACCACAAAGTCCATCTCTGCCACTCCATTAAAAAACTTACTCAGGCTTGTCCTGTTCATCCCATGCTGGAGCCTTACTCATATTTTTTTCTAGTCCAAGGCAGTGAGCATACATCTCACAATTACTCACAGAGTTCTACAAGTTACTACAAATTACTGGAGTGCTGCCAGAAAGTGCAGACTTACAGTCACTGAGAAGTGTATTAGGTAAGGAGGGTGTAGGTGCACAGGTTTGAACAGACTGGTGATAGCTGTGAGCAGCCAGAAGATCCAGCAGGAGCAGTGAAGTTCTACCTTCTTATTGTCACAATCTTCCTCCCACTACTAATTAATATTTTGGTCTAACTGAAAGCAGACAGGAGTAGCATTAATGGGATTGCATTAAGGTCAGTGGAACAGCTTGTAATACCACAATGCCCTATTTCTGAGAATTAAAAAGAAAACTCATTTTAAAATAGACCTCCCAGAAAAGATCAGACAGACATATGGATGCAAATATGAACAGATCACCATATAAAAAATGTCATGCTGGAAGCACATAAGCATAAAAGCAGATAAGGAGGACTGAAGTTGTTATTTCAGTGTGACACCAGAGCTGTCATGTGGTTGTACTCATTTGTTTGCTCCTTCTCTACCTATAGCAATGAAGGGAGAATTAAACAAAGAAACATGGCAATTCTTCCCTCTCCCAAATGCAATAGAGTTCTTGAACTCTTCCCCAGTGTTGTGCAGGACTGTTTTATTAGCAGCAATTATTTTATTACTGGTGACAAAACACTGGCATTTTCATACAGAAGGTTGACAAAACACATACACCAAATGAAGCTGTAAATTACATCACTGAGAAAATGCTCCAACCCCTGAGCTCCACAACACAGTATTAGCAACATAGCACAGTAGTAACTCACACATGCAAGGCTACTACACCTTCTTCACATAATCCACAATTCCTCTATGAAACAAAGTCAGGAAGTACTTGCAGGGATCACAGCAGAGCTGCAGTGTCCATGGAACCCTCCTGCACAGTTACTCCAGACAGGCAGAACTGGTGTGACTCCAGTTCAGTTGCACATGGGCCAGACAAAACTGCCCTAAATCCCCACCCCAAGCTCAGGCTGGGCTCAGGACACAGTTCTGCAGCAGACAAACAGATCACACAGTCCAGCAGAGAAGCAAATTCTGCCTCTCCCTGAAAATACATTCTCATGCAAATGTTTCTAGTTTTACCTACCAACACTCCCACTGAGAGCTTACAAGTTGTTGACACTTCATGTCTTTCTCTCCTCTTCTGAGGGGCAAATTTTTCTTGCAGCTTTTGTTTTCAAGAATGGTGCCTGATACCACGAAATGAATAACTTTCTGTGGCTGCTTTTAGCATCAAACATACATATGCATACCATTCCTTTTGGACAGGAATTCTGCAGTTTTCAACACCTAGCACACCCACCCAGCAATTCACTATCCTAATACCCACAAACATCACAAAAATACACTACTCAGAACTTCATTGATTCTGCCTGAAACTATTCAGAACACCAGCATGTTCTAATTCTTCATATAATCTCTTTCCTCTGACACTGTATTACCCTTTTCAAACAGTTGTTATGGAAGTGGGTACTATCCTGAGATTTCACCGGATAACCAAGGAAGTGAGAAAGAAATTAATGAAATCTCATTCCTGATGTCCAACTACATTCCAGTTCTTAACTCTGCTGGCATGCTCAGGGAAGCAAGGAGCTAGCCTGGTCAGAAAGTTAAGCTGACCTTTAAAGGCAAAACATCTGGTGAGAGTCATGAGAACCTCAGTCCAAGGATTAGCAGACAGCTGAGCCACTGGAACCACAAGATGCTCATGTAACCAGCACTTGCTATTAACCCAAAGTCCATCAAGTACTGTAGTCAAGATGAACCAGACAGCTCAGAGGTTTTCCACTGAGATTAGTTAACTAATATTCTACTAAAAAAAAAAAAAAAAAAAAAGAAACAAAATAGCAAACCCAAAACACCTGTCTAGGATAGACTGAAAAAATCTGCAGTGCTTTTCCTTTCCACAGAAAAAGACAACAGAAAGCCCAGTGCTTTCTTTCATACTCAAACTCTGATAAACTACATTCTTAGGCCCAGGTTTCTCACATATTTTAAGAGAAGAACAGTATTATTAATATATAACCATTTTATTAAGGACTATAAATGTTAATATATTCAAGGTAATCAACTATACTTCTAAAAATAAAGGTCATCATTTTGAAACAGAATTGTTTGGTTAGGTATGACAACATACTAAACAATATAATTATGGTAAGTGCCAGAATTATGCAATCAGTAAATTCTGTAATTCTGACAAAGCCCCAGGCACCTGCACAGAGAGATCAAAGATTTCAATCAGGCCAACACTGCTGAACTGTAAAGCATTTGAAAGCTAAACTGGTACTGGAAAACCACTATATTGTCTGCTGATGAGGTATCTCTGAGGATAAAAAAACTCCTGGAAAAAAGTTCTTCATTGATCTCATCATTTGAAGGTGAGGTCAGAGGGGAAAGTAACATTTTTGCAAGCTTACACTATCCAATACTTTAAGTTGAGGCTAAAAAAGAAGAGCAACAAGATACACAAACTGGAAGAAGAGAGAAGCAGATCCATAGGTGAACTGCCACTCTCTGGAGATTATGAGCCAGATCCATCCAGCTCAAAGAAAGCAAATAAAGGCCAGAGATTTACAGCAATCAAGTTACAAGTGATGTTTACACAGATGTTTTACACAGATGTTTACAAGCAAACATAGGAGACAACATGGGCATGACCCAGAAAATGAAGGCAGTTCCTGCTATTGCCACAGCTTCAGGAAAATGAAGCCCAGCGCATGTACTAAAATTACTCAATTTAAAACAAGAACTCACAAAATACTATTTCTGTCCCACTATTGCTGATAAAAATCTTTCTCTTACAAAGCAGTAATTATTTATCTAAGGCAAAGTTAATTCCAGTGTTATGAAAGTGTTGTCACCTCACACAATACTGTTGCAGAGGATGGACAAAAACATTCTTGTAATACAGTGTAGTGGTTGTACTGCTGTATCTTTTAATGACAGTGTCATTAAGTTTGAAATCTGAACAGAGAGGGGAAAAAAAACCCAGAGGAGAATAATAAATCACTCTTTACTCTTCAATTTGCTAAATAAGAAGCATTTCTCCTTTTAAGCTTATGGATGACAGAAGTTTCTGCAGTGACACTGTTGATAACTTACTGCACAGCAAATGTGGAGCCAGAGTGATGCTTAGACAAGTAATTCAGTTTTGGTTCAGCAGCAGAAGAGGGGAAAATCAAAAGCAACAAAAATGCTGAAACAAAGTATTGCTATTTTTCTCCCTTGGACAACAGAACACAAGCATGAGTTAGTAAAACAGTGTGTGATAATTGACTGTATCTTCCCCTTTTATTTTATAAGCTATTAGGACACTAATCTTGATCTGGAAAACCCATGTTCAAAAAAGCATTTGAATGGCATAACATAAAGTCAGGGTTCCCACGTAAAAAGAAAATACTAAATATATGCTCATTAACTAAGAACATTATTTACAACAGATCTGCAAATGTTCTATGATCATTTCATTACAGAGTGTGTAAAAGGAGTAAAGCTTGTAGAGGACCACCTCCATTTTAACACTGCACTGCTTCTAGAAGAATTGACTTTGCACCATTAATACAATTTTAACATAATGTATGTGTATAAAAACTATAGATTTAACTAAAATCACCTGGGTTTGTTTGTTTTTTTTCAGAACAGACTTTTTAAAGCCCTAAGAGAACACCAAGTTTCTCAGCTCTCCTTTCTTTCTTTTCTTTTCATTTGCTTACAGAAAAAGCTACCTCCAGATTCGTCTGTCTGCAGAAGCAAAACTAAGAATTGCTACATTGCACCAAAGATCTTCTCCTTCCCGAAAAGCTCTGCTTTGCCATCTGGAAAATTAATTCCAGTCCCTGCTGGGTGTGGGGCAGCTGGTGGGCAGAGCTCAGGCAGGGAGGGACACCCAGCTCTTGGCAAGAGGCAAGAAGGAAGCTGTAAAGCACTTCCTTCCAGACACACGGATATAAAATGCTGAAATAAGCACCTACAAAACTAATTAAATAAGGAAAAATAGATAGACAATAGATACAGTGAATCCAAAGCATTTCTAAACCCCTCTTGCTGATGCCATCCCAAAGGGGCACTCCCTCTTCACGTGTGACACTGGTGCTTCCAAGCTTCTCTGGGCTATGAAAGATGTGAAAGAACATCCTGGGAAAGCAGCCCTCACTTCCCAAGTCAGCCTGCAGTATTTCTAACGAAGGAAAAACTTCTGGTTTTGAAATGAAATCAGCCCAAATCATATTCACCATATGCAGAATGGTGCACCTTTCCCATGCCAGTATAACCAACTTAAGAGACATAACCTAAAGATTGCATCATTTCTCTGCACTGGTTCAAAATCCAGGGTATAATAAATACATATTATTGTAAACCAGGCAAATTAAGTCCCGAGTTGCAAGTGTAGTATTTCAGAAGCTACAATTCTTCAGAAGTCTGTGCAAAGCACAAGCAACTTCATCAGCAAGTTCCAGGTGGTTCTGTGTGCTGTTGGGTCAGCTGCAATGCTCCCTGCAAGGGTTGGTATCTGATGACAAATTCCCTTCTCCTAAGAAGGTTCCTTCCCTTCCATTTGCAAGACAACATCTGAAGAGACAGTGTTTCTGGAAACATCACTTACTTGAGGTTAATGCTACCAATCACTGCAAAGATTTTAGTACCAATTAGCTAAAAAGGCTCAGAAAGAGATGTACTGTGGCTGCCATCACTCCAGAGCTTGGAGCTGCCCCTTCCCTGTGCTTGGGTAAAACCATCTGGTACACTGAAGGATGCTACAACATGTTTACAAACTGTAGGCAGCTGAACCTCTTGCAAATGTGTCAGTTTTCTGGTGTTGTTTTTTTTTTTTTTTTAATTAATTTGGAAAAAAAATGTTTAGCCACTTTTGTTCCTGAAGTCATTACTATCACTCCACTGGGTGTGCTAATGGTGTTCTGCTGCTATTAAAATACATCGAGGCACCAAGCAGACAATTGCCCCATTTTCCAGCCTATTTAACGAGTTGAAAACATAACTCTGCTCATTCTTTATTTCTTTGCTACAATAAGATTGAGAATAAAAGGGGTGAAGCTTTCTGGAGATAAGAATGACTTTTTTATTTCTTTTTTTTTAAAAAAAAAACCAAACCAACCCTAACAACCAGTTACCCTACTCAATACTCCTACTTTTGAGAAAACCCTAAAACTTATTAAATGGCCCTGACACCATTTACAGGAAGTTACACTGCAAAATCCTGAGGAACACAGTCAGAAGTTTATGAAAGACAAAAAGTAGAAGGTCAGGAATTCAGCCATTCCAGTATTTTCCTAAATCACAGATTAACTGATATTTAAGGCAGGGAAGATATGAATATTTTCTGGTCTGTACAGATCATAAATTTAAAAGCAGAACACTATGCATGTTCTTACTTAGTTTTATTATTTAAAGCTTTTGCTATTCATACAGCAAAAACAGATGATTCAGGCTGCATCTCAATGATGGAACCACATGTTTTTCCATCACATTATTCCTAAACTGGAACATCACACCTCCATGCTTTTCTTTCTTTCAGAAAAAAAAAAAAAAAATTACGCCAGAAATTTCCCTCCAGAACTAACAGGACTCCCCCTCTTCCCCTGCTATTGATTAAACACCATGTAAATGACTGGCTGACAAATCTACTTTTAGCACCTCTCATAAATGTTGAGGGATTACAAACATAGACTTTTGCTGACACTGCTCCTTCCAAATTAGTTTTTCCTCTAGCAAATCTGTCTTTTGCAAGACATCACAGATAGGCACTGACCCCAAACACTGTTGTTTATTCAAAAAATTAATTACTCATGCATTAATTTCTGCAGTTAAAGAATTCAGTATATTAGAATGAGTTGCAGAACACCAAAGTCTGACCATACCCCTGAATTTTCAAGGTCTGTCTGACATATTCATCCAATCACCAAGAAAGACAACAAAAGCAATGTTTTAATTCACCATAAAGGAAGAAAGAAACATCCATACCGTGAGACCACTTAGTTTCATATGAAAAATAATAACTCCTTACCCTCCTTTCAGCCCAGTAAGAGAAAAGTCTTTTGAAGAAGTCACACTCTAAATGGAAAGTTGTACAGTGCTGGTTAACAGGCACCCAAGAGCTGCCAAATCCTCATTAAAGGCCCTTAAATTTTGAAAACTCTGAAGAACAACAACACACACACAAAATACTGTTAAATTTATTACAGGATACAAAAGAAAAATCTGGGTTTGTGTCCCCAATAGTAGCTATATTAGGCTTAATATGTGGTGCTTCAGCCTCCTGAAGATGGAAACCACCATTCCTGCTTCCCAGCTGGGGCACTGTGGGGACACAAAATGAAGAATTCCAGCAGGAAGGCGAAACAGTTTCTCAGCAAACCCATCCCAATAAAAACGAAGGTTCAGCACACAAACATACAGTAGATTTCATAAGAGTGCTAAAAACATGCCACATTGCCCTTACTGAACCAATTCCCTTCCCTTCCACCCCTAAAACAAGCATTTCATAAACGAGAATATTGAAACACCCCTAAATTACAGCAGGCAGCTAGGACTTTTTCCACTGGTTGCAGTATTTGCTATTTTGTACACACATCTGCAAATAAAAACACAAGGCACAAGTTACACGACAGGATTATATTCTACTGAAAGTTTTTCACCTTGTTTTCAGTACTACTTTTTTATATAATATTAATTTTGCCTACCACAGGCATGAATTATTCTACCTATTTCTACCTGGAATGGAGTGAAGCTGTGAATAGAAAACAAACAAGAGCTGTGATATAACACTGCTATTTCACAACTGTAAAGATATTATCACTCCTCCCCATTTTTCTGAAGCCCATGACTGTCCAGAGGGAAAAAACCAAAAAACCCAAGTTGTCCCCCCCTCCCCAAAAACAAACCTCAAATGAAACAGATCCTTGGAACTGTCTTTGTAGTAATCATATCCACATAGCATCTCCCATGCAATTCCTCATTTTTAGTCAGTCAAAAAACCTTCAGGATCTCAAATATGTTCACTGCTGATTTATGAGCTCACACAGTAGGAGATGGAAGCTGTTTAAAACATTGAGATTAAAACCTGCCTTAGGCTCCCTGCCCTTAATTTGCTATAAATCTACAGAACAAACAGTGGTGTAGGTGAAAAGTCATGTTGATGCTAGAAATATTTCATCATGAGTATCTTCAGCACAAACAGCAACATTCAAGTCTAATCCTACAATAAATATTGCTTGTTTTGTGTCTAAAGACAATAAGCTTACACAACCATCCTCTTCCAGAGTGTTTAAAAAATAACCAATCACTCTCATCTCAGCCTTAAAGTAGCATCTTTTCTAGGATAAGCTATCCAAAACTACTATTTGTTGCATATTTATTAATTATGAGATAGCAGGCAGCAGAAAATTATTCTAAGTGATGTGATTGATATGATTGCAGAACAGTAAAAACTGATTTGGATGTCTTGTCTACATCAGGATTTTATTACACAGTGGATTAGGGCAGGGATTTTAAAGCACAATAATTCTTCTGTACTGGAAATATCAACTGCATGGTCTGGCTTAATTATTTGAAGTGGATTAAATTAAACCACATAAAGAAACTGCTGCCAAACAACAAGAGTGTTCCGAGGCAAGAAGTGTGGATAGCAATTCCAGGCTGCCATGCAGACATGGATGCCCATGTGGCTGATGGTACATGTGTAAGAAGCATGGCTTGATCACAGATCACTTTTTTTTTTTTCAAATATACTCCTGTGTTAGTTTATCAAGACATAAATCAGGACACAAGAGGTATGGATTTGGCACAATTCAGTAGAATGCAAAGCTATTGCCCAGAACTTTATTGTGCCATTTATTAGCTGTTTCCAAACCTTTCATTTCCTCATGGAAGTAGATTTTCTTCTGTTTGCCAGCAACAGCCTCCTGAGAGACTAAGAAACAACACATTTTCTCATTCATTCCCCTATTCTTAAACTGGACTTGCATATAGGAGGGAAGTGCAAGGCAAGAGTTACTATAAAATCAGCACAGGCTGAGCACCAGGGCCTCCAACACATCCTGCAAGTGCAAGTCCTCACTGGCATTGTCTTTCACTATTTCCTCAAGAAGATGATTATGCTTTTAAAACACTGTAACTGAAAGACCAGCTCCCAAGCCCCTTATTTTTATATGAGATAAATACAAAATTATAATCCTCCTTCATGTTTGAACACGTGCTGTTGAATACAATTACATGAAGAAAACCTGTACTTGGAGTAATTTTTGCCTTTACTGAAACACTCCCAGCTTCTATTGTTTGTCTTCTAAAAATAGTCAAATGAAATCCTAAGTTTATGAGAAATCAGAATAAACCAGGAAGAAAAGTTTAAAGAAAGAAAAGAAACAGAAAAGTAACAAGTCATGCCAAGCATCTCACTGTAAACTTGATTTTTTTTGCAAGTGCAACCCACACACAGTAAGATTTCCAGCCACGGTACCATTAACAAGACAGCACACATCTGGGGGTCTTACAGATGTTCCCTTCACATAAAGCCCACTCTGAAGCACTGAAAAAACCCAGCAAAGCCCTAGAGATACTAGGTACAGATAAAATAGCTGCAGGTTATCTCCAGGGTAAGCAATCAGGGACAAGCCTTCAAATGGGTGGCTAAGCTGGGACAGTCAGTAAGCACCAAACTCCATTAGGAAATACCTTGACCTGTTACCACCTCTCACAGAGTGTCTGTCAACTTTTGTTCAGCTTTTTTTTTGTTTGCTTTGTTGCTTTGCCTGAAGTACAGATCCACTATGCCATAAGCTTAAATAACTGCTTACCTGGCAGTGGTAATAGTTACAAATAAAAAAAAATCAGTTATCATTTCTTTTCCATAATTAACCACTTCCACAACATGGCAGCTAATCAAATGTGTTTCATAAATTTTCTTCAACAAGAAGTGCAGAATGATTTAAACTGGGAGCTGTTCAAATACTGTATAGCTCAGAAAATAAAACCAAGGTGCACTGGAAAGCAGCACCTGGTGTGAACAAAACCCTGATGGTCAACCTTACCTACATAGCTGCAGCTGAACAAAACCCAAACAAACCAAAACAACTGACAGCAATAGTTGTTTAGGAAAATACTAAGCATTTTGGGAAATCTGGACAGTGGTACAGCTCATTCATTTCTTTAAGTTCTGTGAAAAGACATTTGTTTTCCACATTATGATTTGCTTTTCCACTGAGACACCTGCACATCACCTGGCACTGCAGTGAATGCCCACAGAGGTCAGAGGATCCTTCAGGTTAGAAGGGACTAAATACAAATACCATTTATTCACAAATACCATTAACACTCCTCATCTGGATACATCTAGATGAACAAGAAGAAAATTAAATACCTACCAGCTTCAGGAAATAAACCTTGTTTTTTAAAAAGAACCTGTAGTTGCACTGCCTGGTTTCAGTGAACACACTTGAGGGCTGCTGATTTCTATAAATTAGTTTGAAGCTGATGCTGAGACAGGATTAAAGCATATCAGGGTGTCAGTGTGGAATTTAAGGGGTTTACAAGAGTGTCAAGGGTTTGTGTACATATACTACTAACACTTTCAAGAGAAGAAGAAGTGAAAATTTTAGATATGTATGAGTAAGAGACCACTAACAACTTCAGCTTGCTTTATAACTTGTGTAGGAGCACACCCAGTCTAACTTCAAAAAGATTTTATATGCATATATATGTATATACATATATACACATATATATATATTTTATATACTTCTCACAATAGATAGCAAAAGAAGTGTTAAGACTATCTTGATTTTTCTTACAAAACTTGCAATAGCAAACTACTTAGAAAGAGAATAACTTGGGGATAAAATAGTTAAAATGGGTATCTTAATCACTCCAAATGATCTTTATAAAGTGGCAAATGAGAAGCTGTCAATTCTTACATGGCATATAGCTTAGGTAAGAATATCTGAGCTGAATCATCTTAACAAACAGCTTTATGTTTCCCTAGTGCAAGCTAACTACTAGGTACTTGGTAGCAGAGTAGTGTCAGGATAGCACGTAGCTCCATTTCCTTTGCTCTCCATTCAAACACAGGACTGCATTTCCACCATGAAAATGCACAAAGGGCAATAGGAATTCTGTTGGACAAATTTGTATTCAAGCCCAAAAATAAAAGAGAGGAATGTTTCAGAAATTAAACTAATCTGAAATCCTTATTCAAAACTTTGGAAGAAGGAAACCTCATGATAAGATTATAAATGTCAGAAAGAACCTGTTGGCATTTTTTCCAGTGAATCAACAAGAAAATTATCTGTATGAGCTACCTAAATCTAAGAAATATCACTGAAATAAATCCAGTTGTTTGTTCAGCTAGTGAGAACCTGAAAGTGATCTGATTTAAAGAAAAAAAAAAAAAGGAAAAAAAAATTATTGCACTCCTGACCATGCCTGGGGTCTCAGAAACTCTGTGTAGATTTGTACCTGTTTGACAAAGCAAACAGGGGATACAGAATTCCAGGCAGGACCCCTGTAAAAGCTCTGGGAGCAGCAGGGCAGGCACTTCAGAGGCAAGGTAAGGGTGATTAACTCCAAGCTGTCAGCATCCACCCTGCAGCACCAGCAGACTCAGGCTGATGGTTTCCATACAAGTTGTGCCAGAATGAGCCATTCCAGGGACTGGTCCAGACTCCTCCTCCCTTCCTTTTAGCATCTTTTCATACTACAGCATTCTTGGTGTGAGATACATACAAGAGGACAAGCCCAGAGACAATGCAAGTTAGAAGCTGCAGTGTGGCATAAATCTAATTAAGTCTAAGTGGTAAGACTGCAGGAATGTAAATTAGAACCAGACACATCTCAGCTTCCTCACATGCAACTAGGACTGAATCAGACTTCCTCTGCATCCTCTACATCCAGCCCAGCATTCCTGTCCTGGGGAAATCAAAATCAAACTGGAGTCTTGGGCACCAGTTTACCAAAAAGAATGCATTTAAGCTTAGGAAGATTTGGAATACATATTAAAAAAAACCCAACAAACTATATATATGTATATATAAAGTAGACAAAAGGAAAGAGGTTAGGCTTTTGCCTTCTCTACAAATCTGTTAGTTTTCAAGATAAATGCCCCAGGACAAAATCAGGGTTGAAATTATTTCCTCAAGGACTTGCACTGCTGGTCATTTTACCAGTAATCATCAATAACTGCAGCAGCCAACCCAGTCATCCTGCTGCAGTGGGATCTGAAAAACTTGGTACTTATCCATCAGCAAGGGGAAGATGAAAGAACAAAACCAATATTAATTATAAAGCTAAGAGCCAGCAACACCAAAGAGCTTATCAGACTATGAGACTTCATTTTACAAACTTCCAAAGGAGCAGCCTACTCATATCTTGACTATTTGAACATAAACAAAAATTCAGAAATTTTTTGTCCAAATAAACTGTTTGTTTTGCAGTTACTTTAGCAAGTTGATTAGCAACAGTAGTACATCAATCCTTACTCATCATTCAAAGCAATTATTTTTCAAAAAAAAATATAAGGAACAAAAATCAAACAAAGAAAAGCTGAATTCATCCAAAAAGGTGTTTTTATGCACAGAAGCTAGACACAAAAGCAGTATGAAATCCAAAATACAATTTTTCTAGTTAGCATCTATTCATGTTGATACCCAAGATGCACCTTGAGTGCTTCCACTACTCAGAAAAAACCTGACACAGACATCAATTGCTAAGTGTGCAGGAAAACAATCTGCTCTACAAAGCCCAGCACTTTGGCAGAACTGAAAATATTATTCCAACTTTAGCTGAGCCATCTTCAACACTTCATGTGAATGCTGCAAGCGAAAACATGACCCTAATGACTGGCAACATGAGCCTCTGTCTCTGCAGCCCACATCACTTACAAGAACATGCTGTACTCACCTTCGAGTAGCAGGGGAAGGAAATGAAGTGCTCATTAGACAAAAAAGGGATCTTTGCAGCCCAGTCATGCCCACCCAGTTATGTGTTCTTAAATAAGAACAGGTCTAACTGATAGCATTAAGGAGTATGAGGTCTCAGATCAGTTTGAGACAGCAGTTCCCTTAACACTTTTTGCCTCCTAACAATGTAATGCAACTGGGAGAAGAGAGGAAGCATGGATTAAGTACATTAGCAAAATAACAGGAATGAGTCTCTCTTGCACACTAAACACTTTGAATGCAACGTGGTGGTTTTGCACCTGAGCAAGATGACCTTTTAAAGGCTTCTGAAGACGTTTTTCTACACGTCTTAAATTCAATAAAATGCCAAGAGGGATAAATCCAGCATCTTAGGCTGATACACAGTGCAAACATAAAGCATCTGGATTCAACAAAGCAGAGGAGTTTCAGACTTACGTTTCTCATCATCAGCATGTACCAGAGATGCTGCTCTTGACAAAACATCCAGTGGAGTCTCCATCCCTCTCTGGATCCTGAAAAACAGAGTCAAAGTTTCAAAGCATGAAGTCACAGAGCCTTCCCCACAGCACACCAGGTGGTAACCCACTTGCTGGTAGTGTAGACACAGCAGGTTTTTGCAGAAGGAAGTAGTAACAAACACCAAGAGCATGACAGCAAAGACAGTCAGAAATTAAATTCAGTTTTCTGCTGCTCTTTTCATGTTATACCAGCCCAGGATTTGTTAAAACCAAGTCAGAGATGGAAACAACAAACACTGGAATTAGCTTTCCCACCAGCTGCTCATCTGAGCCCAAATTCTGCCAGACTTGAATGAAGCTGATGACCATACACATTTCAGCACTTTACTAAGCACCAGACTCTCCCATTTAAAAAAAAAAAAAGTACTAAAAAATTGCATTGTACCTTACATAAACCTCTCCAAGTTTCACATGAATGGCTTCAAAACTTAAAGAACAGTTCCAGTATGAAATTCCAAAAGATACAGAAAGGAAAGGATACTTTTGTTAGAAAGCCAATGATTCTATGGTCTTTTAAATAAGAAGGCAAGAAAACAGAATTATTAAGAGAACAAACTGAGGAAGAAAAAAAAAGCCTAGGACTGCTAACAAGCTAACAGTTCCATTGTATTTTTATTTGCCCTGCATGCCATTCTATCATTCTAACAAAACAAACAAACAAACAAAAGACAGTGGCAACTACAGAAATCTCAAACACACAAATCACACCAACACACACTTAACAACAACCTTATATTTAGGAAGCAACTTCCTTGACTTTGTGATCCAAATAATAAACCTTACCACCCTCCCTCTCTCTTCCTAAATAATGCCAAACGCTTTAAAATTCATCAGAGATTTTAAGCTTAAGAGATAGGATCTTTGAAGTAATTTTAAGTTTAAAAAAAAAACCAGTATTGTCAATAAAGAATTAAATCCAGTCATGTTTCCATAGAGCTGTGCAAGAAGAGACATACTTGAAATACCTCAGTGTAGTGCTTGAGGATAAAACATGCATTCTCCCTCCCTGTCAGAATCAGCTTTAGCTCAAGAGCAGGATTTTACCTGAACTTGCAAAATCAATTAACTCTTTTGTTTAAAGATGTGGGCAAGAGGTTTTAGACTTAGTAAAATAACAATCCAAGATCTGTTTTTTCTTTTAATTAAATATTTCTTAACATGATATTTGGCCACACTCTTTTCCAAATGAAAGCAATGATTTGGAAGAGTGTTCACTACAGAACCCTTCAGCATCATTGCACTTGACCCTGATGCTTCACTTCTTTCCTGTTTTTTGTTTTCTTGGGAGTTTAAAACTGCAAAAACTCCTTTATTTCTCTCCAGAATGTTGATTACTGATCCTCTCACACAAATTCCTCTAGGAGTGAAAATTCAATCAGAGAAAAATCTTTAAAATGCCTGATGATACAGCTACACCAAACTGACAGACAACTCATGATTTTGTGCTAACCAGGTTTGTCCTGAATTTTAGAGACAGTCATACAGAGCTTTCTGGTCAACTGTTTAGAAAAACCCTCTTCATAAAGAACAATGCAAAGGATATTAAGATGTCTTTTATTGAAAACAAATTGTTGTTTCTTTAAGGTTTTCATTAATTTTCAAATAATGGGAGCAACAGATGCCAAACAGATGCCCAATCCCTTCCCCTTTCCTAGTAAGAGAATTAGCTGGTGACAGAAGTCCATGTTGAGAGAAGAAAACAGGAACCAAGTCTTCATTCTATTCAGGAAATTAGACACTTCAGAACCAACTTCCCTAAAACTGGCCTTGGTATAGTTTTGCAGCTCTGCATATTATTAAGGTTCATACCATGAGAGAGCTGTTTCCCTAGCAGCTAAGTTCTTGTGAAGAATGTTGTGTCCATTCAAAAGCTTCCCTGAAAGGATGCTGCTGATATAGACATCTAAACATTCCAGAGTGCCATCTGTGCATCTGTGGTGCAGTTTTAAAAATACAGAATCACTGAGATCTTCTGGAGGGAAAAGACCTTGAAGATCATCAAGTCCAACCATTAACCTAACTCTGCTGAGTCTCCCCTCAGCACCACAGCTACAGGGCTTTTAAACACCTCCAGGGATGTTGGTTCAGCCTGTGCCAGTGTTTAATAACCCTTTGTGTGAAGAAGTTTCTTCTAATACCCAATCCACACTTTTCCTAGACAACTTAAGTACATTTCCTCTTGTCCCTGTTGCTTGTTCCTGACACCCCCTTGCCCCAGCCTCCTTTCAGACAGCTGTAGAGAGTGGGGAGGTCTTCCCTAAGCCCCCTTTGCTCCAAGCTGAACACCCCCAGACCCCTCAACCATTTCTGGGCAAACTTGTGCTCCAGACCCTTCCCCAGCCCCTCAGCATCCTTTTTGTCAAGAGGGGTCCAAAACTGACCCCAGGATTCGAGGTGCAGCCTCAGCAGTGCCCAGCACAGAGGGAAGTTCCCTGCCCTGGTCCTGGTGGCCACACCAGTGCTGGTACAAGCCAGACCTGGGCACACACTGGCTCATACTGCTACTGAGCAACACCCCCTCATCCTTTTCTGCCAGGCAGCTTTCCAGTGCAACACTGCAGTATCTTCAAGGATCACTTTCAGATTGTTTTTCAAACAATACAAAGTATACTTCTGTCACTAAATTAAAGGAACCAGCCAGCTAACTTCTAAGTTAACTTTTATCCATCCCTTACTGCTGCCACTCAACATCTCCCTCCTCAATCCTTTCACTTACACGGCAGCAAAGAAGCATTTTGGAAAACAGCAAAGACAAAATGTAAAATCATAAGGATACAATGTCCAAAAGACATCAAGTTCCTTAATACTGATCCACTATGAAGTTTTTTAGGCAACACTTGATGAACACAAGCCCCAGTAGTGTAACAAACAGCACAACATTTACCTCTCTCCTTTCAAGCTGTTGCAAATTCCAACCCTACACGGAGTATTCTCAGCTCAGCAAATGCCTGTTAACATTTTCTTAAGACTACAGAGAAATTAAAATTTTTGAAAATGAACGGTTCAGCTATTTCATGGATTTATAGAGCATCTTCCAAGCTACCAGGCAAAGCATATAGGCAAAAACCCTAAAGTTGCTTGTTTGACACTTAAGTAAACAGGCAGTAGGAAAACTGGCAGCAGAGACCAACTGCAGACAGAACAATGAGACATTTATTCAGCCCCACCAAAGTTATTACTCACAGTGGGGTAGGTCAGGAAAGATTTTAAATAAAGAGAAGAACTTTGTATTTTATTTTTTTTAAAGGCAGGCAGAAAGGAGAGGGAAACACAACAGATAACGTCTGCAGCAGTAAAATCCATAAGGAAGATGTGATGGTGTTCATCTAGAGCAGATCTTAACCAGTAACTGCAACAAGCTGGATGACAGGAACAAGGAAAAAGTTGGGTGATGAGAACAAAAGATATGCTGTAGAAGAAAAGCAGAATTTAGACATGGTTTGGAGATGAAGATCTAAAAGAGAAGTCACAGTCATCAGGCTACTTGGATTACAGGTCTGAGTGACACACAGAACAGCAGCACAGCCAACAGCCACTGCAAGCACATTAATGAGAAACATCTGAAAGCACACGAGGAAAAGGGCTTCAAACTTGCTGAGTGCAAACCAGAGAAAGACATCTACATGATGCCAAGGAGAGAGAAAGACTGAGCTCTTTGTAAAGAAAACTCTGGGATTTCTATCCATGTGTCTGGGGAAACTGTCAGAGGGAGAGATGGATTAATAAACAAAGCCCATTATAACACCAAAAAAACGAGACAAGAACGACTTGACACTGGAGGAACAATCAAGAGTGAGGACTAAAGTGAAGTAAGGGTAGATAAATACAAGTATAGGAAAACAAAATAAATTGAAAAAGATGGTCAAGTGGGTCACATTCATGACCAGAAGGGCCTGGAAAGAGACTGCCCTTGATTTCAGTGGAAGAAAGGAAACTAAAGAAGAAATCCAGACACAACTTATCAGGACAATCAATATGTCTACAGGGGAAAGGAAGATAAAGCAACACGTTTGATGCAGACCAGGTCAACATCTTTTATTTTTTAAGATAGGAGAGAGTAAAAGCATATCTGCACTGTGAAAGAGAATAATGATAGGCACATTGGATTCACTATGTGTCCTCAAAAGCCACAACACATTTCAATTCCCTCAACTGCAACTAGACCAGAGCTACTTGTGGATACAGAAATCCTGTGCTGAGACACCCAGGAGAAGTGTTAACTGCAGTGCTCATCTGAAATTGGGATTAATCAAACTTCTGCATTTGCAGCTCAGTCTTCCAAGTGAGTTCAGGCTATTTGGCCAAAGGAACTATCAAAACAGCACTTTTTTTTATTAAAAAAAAAAAACAAAAACAACCAAAACCCAAACTAATTTTCTCGGTACTTAAGGGGTTCTTACCATGCTTGTTTTGCATGTGAAAAAGGGGTTTGAAAGGGGAAATCTTCAAAGAGATTTAACAATTTAAAGAGAAAAAATTTAACAATATAACTTATCACACAGAAATTTACCAGATTAAAGCACAGCTTTAGCTTTTTTCCTCCTGCTTTTTGTTTTCTTCTTGCATAAATCCTCCTTAAGAAGGTAAGATTATAAAAATGAATTAGCAATGGCACTTGAATGAAAAGTTAACAAACATAAGAAATTACAGGTGGAAAAGTCTAATGTGACCATGTCTTGTATCCACAAGATTGCTCAGTTCATCCTAAACATTTTATGTTCTGTAGCAAACACATGGAAGGGCTAACAACACAGAAATGAACTGAGCCAAAACACCCTTTTTTACAATAGAAAACTTTTAAATGTATCTCAGAAGAACCCAATGAACCATCTCAGTGTCTCTATTGTATTAGTTACCAACTCTTCATACCTTCTTCAGAAGGTATGAACCTCCTGACCTTTACACCATGAAAGTGCTGCTTCAGCTAACATGCCCCAAAGGTCTGTATCTGTGATCTGCAATCCTATTACAGCTACCAGCTGTACATTCTCCTGTCAGATCTACCCCTTTCAGCACCACTTCTGGGTGCTCATCACTCAGGTACTGGCCTAATTCCTACTCTTCAGGGGGGTGTAAAAGCCATGTGGTGTTGATACTGAGAAGAGATAGCCAAGAGCAGCACCACAGCACCCTAAACCAGAGCACCCTACCCCCATTCCCCACAGCTTGTGTAGGGAGATGCTGGTGATTCAGCACAGTGGTTTGCATCCAAAAAAAACCCAAAAAAAGCAAATGTACAGCACAGACACACCAGCCTGACATGTATTTTATTTGTGACAGAGTAGTTCTTCCAAACATTGAGGTTATAACTGGTGTATCAATGAGCAGGGACATATGGGGGATTTAAGCAAAACCCATTCTACATTAGAAATATTCTGATATTTCAGAATATGGGGAAAAAAGAAAGGTCAAGAAGTTTGGAGAAAAGCCCTTAAAAAAAGCTGCTGCAGTGAGGCAGGGGAGGCAGATTGCTGCCAGATTGTATACAAGGCTGTCTGCAGAGATTTTTGCTCATTTTAACAACCTACAGTTTGTTCCTCTATATGGAACACTTTTTAAACTCCCTATTCTAAAGTCAGAGAAAATCTAATCAGAAAAATCCAACTGCAGGGGAAATCCTGGAGGCTCTTGATCAGTTGGTCTTCTCTGTTTTAATTAAAAATAATGTCCATTACTTCTTGTTCCTGATAATCCTGAAGCACCAACAGAGTATAAGGGAAGCAATCTGGCTTCATGGTTTCTCAAATGTCAGTGGAAAGGGCTGTTAAATCCCCACTCACTGCACCTTCAGAAAAGAGGTGCACTGGTGCCATGTGCAGTCAGCTTGACTGGGAAAATTAATTACTTCTGATTACATCTGGGAAACATAAAGCCAGCTTGACTGAACGGACTGAAATTGCACTGCTCAAGATTAAATTAAAAAATTCTGAACAAACAGAACGTACTCGAGGCAGAGTCAAAAGCTTTAACAGTGCCCTTCGGGCTCATTCTAGAAGATTTTCACCACAGGAGCCTCTGCTACCGATGAAATCCCAGGGATTTTCTTTGCAAGAAAAACACTCTCTCTCGGAGCCAAGGTGTGAATTTAAGATGGCAGTCACAGCACCCCTGCCTGCTCCTGCTGCTCCCAAACTACTTTACGGATGGGAGCTCCGGTCAGGATCTGTCCTCAACACATCTTCGGCGGTACCGGCCCCGCACCGAACGCTGGTGGTCCCGGGGACACGCACACGGCCCCCGCTACGCTACGCTCCGCCGGAGGTGCGGGAAGGGGCAGGAGAGAGCTCGGCGGCTCCTCCCGCCCAAGAGCCCCGCGGTCGGCTCCGAGCTGAGTTCCCCCGGTTCCCCGCAGCGACACCGAGGAAGCTTCGCCGCCCGCTGCCGGGACCGGCCCGCGGAAAGGAGGAGCCGGGGCTGCCCCGTCCCGCCGCTCCGCTCCGCTCGCCGCCCGCCCCGGCCCCGGCTCCGCTCCGCCGGCGGGAGGCTGCGGGCACCCGGGGCCGCCCCCCGCCCCTCCCGGGACACCTGTCCCCTTCCTCCCGCCTGGAACTTTCCAACCGGGCGCCGCGGTTCAGGCCGGGCCCGGCTCGGCCCGCTCCTCACTCACCAGTGTGGTCCGAGCGCCCGGCGGGCTCAGCGGCCGGGCCGGGGCGGGCCGGGGGCTGCGCGTTGGCTGCCGGGGCGGGGCGGGCGGCGGGGCCGGGAGCGGAGCGGAGCAGAGGAGCCCCGGCGCCGCTGGCCCCGGCGCCGCTCGTTGCACGGGGCCCGGGAAGGAATCCCAGGAATGATGGAATTCTCCTCCTAGCAGGTGGGGAGAGCGGGGCGGCCCCATTGGCTGGGGCCAGCTATGAGGTCAGCATAATTAGGGTAATGAGCCGTGACATCACATCCTCGCAGGTAGGGAGAGCGCGGCGGGAGCGGAGGAAGAGGAGAGGCACCGAGCCAGACCCCGCCCCGCAGGACATCCAACACGCGTGGGACACGCCCCCCCGCAGCCCACGCCTCTTCCCACACCACGCCCTCTCCACTGCCGTCCTCGGTCCGGCAGTGTTGGCCCGGCCCGGCCCGCCCTGCCCTGCCCTGCCCTGCCCCCGGGTAAAACAAATGGAGAACCCACCCCCGGAGCCGCCTGTTTGGGGCTGGGGGAGAGCGCTGGGGGTTGGTGTGGGTTCATCGCCTGCTTGGCGCTTCATCACTCGGTAAAAAGCTCTTGTGGAACCAAGGGAAAACAATAAAAAATAAAAATAGAAAGAAAACAGTTTGTTTTCCGAACAGAGCGCGTTTCTAAGGCAGAAACACATCGCCTGCGTTCCAAATCAAAGGCAGCATCGCTCCGCATCGCAGAAACTGCTTTACCCGCCCGGGGAGGGCACACAGACACGCGAGGCTGCGGGAGCCCCGGGCACATGGAGGGGGGGGCTGGGGACACCAACCCCGCAGTAAGCAGACACTGCAGGTCTGAGCAGATGCAGCGCTCTCCCTCCCGCTGGAGCAGCCGCTGTGACTCACTTGGCCACCCCCCAGGGAACTGCCAGGGCTGCGCCTGCCTGGAACTGCAGCGGAGCCACCTCCCTGCTCAGCAAACGCCTCTGCGGCGCTGCCCTGGCCAAAGCTCCCACCTTTCATTCCCACTCTGCGAGCAGGGGCCCGCTCCCTCGGCACGGGGGGGGGCTGCAAGAGGCACCAAGACGCCTGCTCTGGGGACCCTGGTGGCACCTTGGTGGCACTCTCCTTGCTCCCAGGCCTCAGCTCCTCCTCAGTCATACCCTGGCACTCGTTCCAAGTTTTGACATTTTCAAGACTAGGAGCAATTTGGGAGCGGATCTTGCTCAAGCACTTTGCCTGTTTTGAGTAATTTCGTGAAATTCAAGGTCTTGAGCAACCTGATCTAGTGGGAGGTGTCCCTGCCCAAGCAGGGGGCTGGAACTGGATGAGCTTTAAGGTCCCTTCCAACCCAAACCATTCAATGATTCTATGAAGTTAAAACTGTCAGACAGCTTGTGTGTATGAAACATGCACTTCACAGAAGCCAAGACGTTGACAGTGTACCCTGAATAATGCTGGTAGTGCTGTTATCTACAACATTTTAGCTTGCATAAACACCATACTCATGTCCTGATGTCCACTGTGCCCATCACTCATTGAGAATCTGGTCCCACAGTGCTGCATTTTACCTTTACAAAAGCCAAGAAAACTGAGGTTTCTTCTGATAGCTCTTGGAGTCCATTGCAATGGGACAGAAAGGGACAAGAAATCATCCTGAGCCTCCACCACAAAGCACCTTAGGGCTGGAGGTTTGTGGTGGAACCTGAAGGGAGCCCAGGACAACTGAAGTACGAAGTGTCTCAGTACAATCTTTTCCAAGCAGAACAGTTCTGTGATTCTGTGAACTGTGCTCATGGCCATTCTCCTACCCAGCTCTTCCTCCCTTCTCTCAACGTGGCAGACATCCACAGTGATAAACACACAGGTATGGAAACAGCAGCACAACCCCCTCTTTTCTCAGGGCAGAAAACCACTGAGACATGGAAAAGCTCATTCCAGATCCCAAGAGCAGGATTTCTGTGTGAAGCACTGGAGGCAGCTCAGCTCCCACCTTCACCCAAAGCTGCAGCCCAGCCTGGTCAGAGGGTCAGAGCCCCTGGAGGGGCTGTGCTGTCCAGGTCCAGTTTAAAAATCTACCACAATAATGCAAGAATAACTGACATTTAAGTATTTTCAAATGTATCCTTGCAAGGACAGGTCATGAGATGTCAGGGCTATCAAGAGCTAGCCAAAAGTGCATGCCAAACACTGAATTAATCCAATAGATTTCTAAATTAACCTAATAGATTTCAGTTACTAAAATACCAAAAGGCAAATAATCCAATAACAACCAGAAACATGATTTTATACATTATTTAAACTCTTAATCTGTGATCCTTACAACAACATATGTTGGTGATATTTATAGTTTTTTAGAAGTCAACATTGTATTAATAAACTACTGTAAAATACTTTCATTGCCAGCAAGAAGACCAGGAGTTTGATCTTATGTTTGGAAAAATTATAGTAAAAATAATTATGTAAAAAATATTTGGAAAGAAAAACCATGAAATAAGTCAAACAAAACCTCGAGCACTGAAAAAGAAATCTGAAATAGACATTGGTATGTATCATGAGAATGTATCATGAGAATGAACTGCTGCAGACTAATTACAAATCCTTTTAATATGTATCTTCAAGAAAAAAGTATGCCACTCCTCTTTCTAACTGCTGGAGGGGAAGAGGCAGGAAGGTTTCTTTGTTTAATAAAGAGCCCAAGCTCCTGGGACAAGAAGGAGCTGGGGAAAGGAGAGGTCAAAACATCTTTTGATCCTTTGGATATGCTATTACAGCTCCCAGCTAAAGTTTTAGAACAGGGTATTTATTAAACATCTAAAGAGTCTGAGGGAACAGCAGCTCTATGGGAACCATGACTCTGCCAGTACAGGCAGACTTCCCCACTCAAGTTAGGTGTCAGTGTTTGTAAAGACAAAAAAAAAAAAAAAAAAAGTTGTCAGATGTTGGAAGTGTTTGCAAACAAACCTGAGCTGATAACACACCTTAAGAAAACCCTGCTGAGGCTGCTGAACTCATCACAGGTTAACACTTAGCCAAGCTGTTCAAAAGTCAAATTCACAAATCAAGAAAGCAAAACCAAGCTGGTTTGTACCTATCTGAACTCTCGTTTTGCTTTGCTTGGGTGTTTTGCATTTTGCAGGTAATTTATAAACGTATCAAAGGCTCTTTGCTGAGGCAGAGACCAGCAAAACCAAACTCTGCTGAAACTCAAGAACTGACCAAGATAGTTGAGGGAGCTCAAACACAAGCAGTGCTCCAGCCCAGGCTTGGGCACCTGGGGAGGCTGCCTAAGGTACAATTCCAGTCCTGGGACAGACTCCAGTTGCCATTCCTGTTCCATATTATATTAACAACTGCAAAATGCAAAATGCCCCTGTACTCAGCCCTGGTGAGGCCACAGCTTGAGTCCTGTGTCCAGTTCTGGGCCCCTCAGCTCAGGAAGGAGATTGAGGTCCTGGAGCAGGTCCAAAGGAGGCAACTGGGCTGGTGAAGGGACTCAAGCACAGATCCTGTGAGGAAGGGCTGAGGGAGCTGGGGGTGTTGAGGCTGGAGAAGAGGAGGCTCAGGGGAGACCTCATCACTCTCTGCAACTCCCTGAAAGGAGGTTGGAGCCAGGGGGGGGGTTGGGCTCTTTTCCCAGGCAACTCTCAGCAAGACAAGAGGGCACAAAGGGTCTCAAGTTGTGCCAGGGGAGGTTTAGGTTGGAGATGAGAAAGAATTTCTTTCTGGAGAGGGTGATCAGGCATTGGAATGGGCTGCCCAGGGAAGTAGTGGATTCTCCGTGTCTGGAGATCTTTCCAAAGAGCCTGGATGTGGCACTGAGTGCCATGGGCTGGGAACCACGGGGGGAGTGGATCAAGGGTTGGACTTGATGAGCTCTGAGGTCCCTTCCAACCCAGCCCATTCTATGATCCTATGAAAATTAGTGAGATTCTGCAGACACTACAGCCAATACAGAAGTTTAACCACAGTGTATGGGTGCCAGGATTGTGAAAGACTGTGCACCTCAGCTGGGGCAAGTGTCAGCAACATCTCCTGACTTTCCTGCTCTGGAGGCTGCTGGTATACTCAAGCAAGTATTTACTACCCTGAATTTAAGTAACAACCCACATCCACTAGGCCCACCAAAGAGTAAAAAAATGTGTTAGCATGCTTTAATGGAAAGATACCAATATTTCATGCACAACAAAAGCTGAATTATTTTCTGGGTATATTTTGATAGATTTCTTTGAACAGCTGACCCTGTTTCACAACTTCATTTAAGATTTTTTTTTTGCTATGGAGGAGGGAAAGGACCTGAAATCAGGGCTGGTGGTGTGTGTGGGGGATGGATTACATCAAACACCGTTGCAGTCTATAGGGAGATCTAGTTCTACAGACCCTACTCAACTATTAATCTTGTAATTTTTATTAAAATTAAGCCTGACATCTGTTCCATAACCAACTAAGGAAATCAAACATTTCCACTATAACAAATTGGCCTTTTTCTCAGGCTTCCACGTGTGCCCACACCACTGGTATTTCAGAAGGGTTTGCAGAAAGCTGCAGGTGACCCCAGCAGAGCCTGGCAGCCCCTGGGTCCCTCAGGGACAGGCAACAGCACAAGCAGAGCATTTCAAATATGACCTCAGCAGGGTAGAAGGGCTTGGGGTTCTGGGATTTTTTTCTGTGTTTTTTAACACATTTATATAACAATATAAAAATATAACTATATAAATATATAATTATATAAAAATATAAAATTGCCTTGGGCAAGTACATCCCTACGTGTGGCCCACAACAGCAATATGCTTACTGTTGTGAGAGACTTGCCATGGATCAGGAAAGGGGCTCACACCTGCTCTGTTACACTATCTCCAAGAGATTTCAGCTTGGAACACATGATGCGTGCTGCTTCAATCAGCAATACAAGTGTAAGCTCCAAGGAGATGGTTCTTTTTTCTCTAGGTGGCCGTCTAAGGGAGTGATTTGCCAGCTGGCATTCACTGCCTGCAAGAGAGGAATTTACCTGAGCTCTTCCAGTTTCTTACTGCAGCAACACAAACACTCCTGCTACAAGAGCCAAGAAGGCATGACATTACCTGAGGTCTGAAGAGAAGCCCAAGATACACCAGGCACTGCACAAAGATAATTCAGCTTGTGCCAAAAGAAAACACTTTTCCCAAAGCTATCACAAAACACCATTTGTCCCAGGCTTATTAAGGTATGTCACTGCTTCACAGGATCTGTCAGTACAGTCACAGTGCATACCTCCACTCAGCCACCTCCTCTTTCAATAAAAGATCTTAAATTTACACTGATAGCTGCTTTTAAATTCATCTCTCAAAGCACATTGTATCACAAATTCAGAAGCCTCACAAATACCTTTTCTTCAATGCTAACACTGCTAATCCTGGATAGAACACTCTTCCCTGCAAAAATCTAGATCTGTTTGTGCTGCACCTCAGAGCTACCTTCCACAGAAACACACCCAAATTCAAGCCACCGGAGCACGTACGATTTAAAGACACTTGAAATTTTTTGGAATACCATTTATTATTTCATTAGACCACAATGTGTTAAATTGCAGCTATTCCAGACAGACAAGTTGATCTAAACTGTAAGTTGATGGAGATGGTTATTTATTACCTGCTTCAAGACAAAGCTTGCCCTCCTCATAATTGTCTGCCCCACCATCCACAGGAAGATTAAAAGAGACAGTGTAATTTCAGTTGGCACAGGGTCATAACATCAGCATAATCTTCAAGCAAACAATGAGATGCTTTCAGAGCCAAACAGAAATATGAACACCACTAGCTCTGTTCTGAAAGAACATCTAACCACAGGTACTTTTCCCTTGCTTTGTTCTAGAGAACAGGAAGGTTCCACCCTATAGAGGTTCCCATAGGATGAAGACAGACAAAACAGCTGAGAAAAAATTTTTGAAAAATGGAGTGTCAGATTAACAAATTAAAGTACCCTTTGGCCATAGCCAATTTTTATTTGTTAGAGTTTTGTTAAACACCAATAAAATGACCACAGCTGGTTCACAGCAAAACTCTGAAAGATAAACCAAGGTATAATCAGTGATACACAGATACAGGTAATTATTCAATTTATTAAACACTTTTTTTTTTATTCCGTTCCTCTTCTTGTGCAGTAAGCACATGCATATAAGAGATCTAACTCCCTATTTGATTTGTATCCCACCTTTCACATAGGACAAGAGAAGTTTTAGTTCAGCTGAGATCATTAAAATCACGAACAGATTGCAGCTCATGATTAGATGCAAAATTATTTTAAGAGCTTACATTCTAATTCACTGCAAGCTACACAATTTACATATATTTCAAGGCTTTCAGAAAGGGTTATTTAGTCACCAGAATCTCTTCTAAACCAAAGACAGCAGTAAGTGACTAGACAAAAGTACCGTGCCTGCCTAAAGGAACTGTGCACTTGAAGACAGTCTGAATATCCCCTTCTGAATATCCCCACTTATCAGCTCAGGGATGGATCAGGGAATCACACTGGAAGAATCAAGTTTATCCACATCTCTTTGGATAAGAACACCCACATCAACTTTAATACTGTTTCTGTGTGACAACTTTATAGCACTTGCAGCCTGATCTTGGAAATCACTAAGGACTTTAAATTAATTCTGCCTAGCAACTTCTAGACTAGGGTGAGTTACCTCATTACAACAAGCAAGCCTTTTTCTCAGGCTTCCACGTGTGCCCACACCACTGGTATTTCAGAAGGGTTTGCAGAAAGCTGCAGGTGACCCCAGCAGAGCCTGGCAGCCCCTGGGTCCCTCAGGGACAGGCAACAGCACAAGCAGAGCATTTCAAATATGACCTCAGCAGGGTAGAAGGGCTTGGGGTTCTGGGATTTTTTTCTGTGTTTTTTAACACAATTAACAGAATCATTTGTATTTTGGTATCAGAAAGAAAACCTTGCTGAAATTAATCACAAATAAACTAGAAAAGGAGCAAGGGAGATATTCTTTAAACAGCAAAAAGCAAAGCAGAAGAAAAAAGATGCTCTGCTTTAAAAGCACCTATGCAAGTACAACCTTTAAATACGATTTAAAATGTCAAGAGCATTTAAAACATAGATGATGAAGCTAAATCACTGCTGTTCTCTGTACAAAATCACCTTCAAACTGTCAAATTGCTACTGACTCAGACTTCTATTTGGTAATCCAAGGATGAAGGGTCAGAATTAGCCAGAAGCATGCAGAATGTGCACAATCTCATCATCTAGGATGTATGCCCCTGCACCAGACTTGGGAAAAAAAAAAAAAAAGGGATTGGCTAGATTTTATTTTGAAAATAATTAGGTTTTCAAAAGCCTTGTTCCCAGACTGTCATGCTGAAGCACTGCAACACCATCATGAGACACACTGGGCAGGCTGCTTTGTATCAGCTCTTCCTCTCTCCTGCACCACTTCCTTGAAGCATTCCAAGAAGCTACTAACTTCTTGGCTCTCACTGGTCTTGTACAAGGAGCAAGCCAGGCATTTCATCACTGCATAAGAGAAAGCCTTCAGGATGGCAACATTAGAAACAAAACAAAAAAACAACAAACCCTCCCCCAAAAATACAAATAAAAAGACTAAATACCCCCTTCTCATGCCTCACTACTAATTTTAAAATGGGAGGTTTGCAGAAACTTTGGCAGGAGGCAGAGAGTAAAAAAATAATCCACTGTGTGGGAACACAACCCTTCAAATTTACCAAGTATACCACAGAGCCAGATAGGCTGCATAGAAAAGAAGCAACACAAATCAATCCAGTGATGCAAAACTGAACTAAGCTATATGCCTAGCTTGTTTAACTGAGGAGGAGAGACATCTTGAACTCATGGTATAACTAAGAAAAGTGAGGGAACCAGAGGATAAAGTGCTATGATGTTTTGTTTTTTTTTTTAGACCATCCCTTAGGACTGCAGACTCCTAAGACTCAAATTGTATTCGAATTTAAAAGGGAAGAACCTCCTATAGCCATTACACTTGCATGAAGTTTCAGTCAGATCAGAATATTGGTCTTTGCAGCTGGCATGATTTTAATTTTCTCAGTAAAAAAACTGCTTTAACAGTCAAAATAGGCATCCACCATTCATGGGATGGTTTTGGGAGAACGCTGGATTCTGAAGGCAAAAATGACATGGAAGTTGTAGACTAAAGATGTACCTGAAATATTTGGAGTCTTTATGAATAATTTCAGAATTTATGGCCTGAAGCTTCCCGTTCATGTAACAAAACTTAAGCTATTTCTATCACTTGTAATTTAACAAGTCTGAGTAAGAGGTTAAAATATGCAAGAGTAAAATGATTACAGCCTCTCCCCAAAGCAGTGATTAAGTCCAGAATCAGTTAGCAACCATGCTCTAGATATTTATCTAGAAAAACAAGTCAGGTCACTACAAAGTTTTATGAAACCAAAGGATCGAAAGTGACAGAGCAGCTGTTCACTCTAACAATAATTATACCAGAAAATAACCACACAATGGTAATGACCCTTCCTCCTGCAATAGATAATACAAAGGAAATTAATTTTCTACACATTTAGAATACATGTCCAGAAGAAGTGAATTTGAAAATGAAGAATGCTTTGTCCTCTGTGAACACCTCACCCCTGAAAAACCAGACACAGACTGACCTGACATTCTGACCTTCAAAGCATATTTCAATTTCAATTCTATTTTTAAATTAATTGCTGGGAAAAGGCATGAGTCACAACCCTGCTTGGATCCCCCTCTACTGGACACTCCCCAAGTGCTATGTTTATTCTAAAGCTTCCCAAGCTGGAACAGGCTCCAGCATTACCTCCTCAATCAATTTAAAGAAGGGAGACCTCATAATTCAGTTCCCTAAGCCACCACACAATACTGGCCCCTATATCCATCTTTAACTCCCCAGTTTGGCAAAGGTATTTGTTGCAAACATCAGGAAGCTCTTGGACTCCTGCTCTCTAATAGAAGGGAATCACCCTTGGTCAGCTGCATGCTACCTAGAGGCACCTTGCTTATGGTTTAGTAGGGTGTAGTTGTTACTCTCCATCTCTGAGCCAAATACACTGACACTGAAGGTCAAGCAAACCTAAAGAGAAACCTCTGTGAGGCACAGGTGAGAAATCCAGTCCCTGAAGCTGGGACAAAGTCAGGTGTTTTTGATACAGCTGGTATCTGGAGGTACTCACTGCTCAGGCACCTGGCAAAAGGGGAGATGAGCAAGCAATAAAGAGCACCCCTTACACACATTGATGGGGGAAGCCACCATCCTCCGTGGTAGAGTTATGCACTCCCCAAATCTTCATTTTGGGAGCAGACAACCACCAGTGTTAAGCCAAATGGGCTTCTCACACCAAGCAGGCAAGTTAAAGGAACTCGACACTAAGATTAAAGACAGTCAGGAGAAGTGGAAACCAGAATCCATGACTATGTAGCCAGTCCAATTTTCATTTCCCACCCCTCCTGTGTCAGCCAGCTTATTCCCTATGAAGCACGAGGTAAGAGTCACACACTCCACTGGCACTGTCTCAGTACCAGCCAGGCCCATGCTGCTGACTCACCTATGAAAATCCTTACTAGTTTGATGGGGCCCAGGATCTTCATTACAAATCAGTCTTTTAAGAGACCTAGAAATCAATCATCTGCCTGGTTGCCTTAAGTGAAAGCACTGTTACACAGGAAAAAAAGGAGATGGGGCATGGTGGAACAGCTAAACCAGAAAAGAGGGATGTCTTAAGAACATAATGAAAGACTAGAAAATTAAGTCAAGAAGAGAAACAGACATAGTAAAACTATAAAGGAATATGAAAACGGAGCTGGAAGGAATAAACACGAAAGTTACAAATGGAAAGAAAAGCTGAAGTGACTCTATTTTGTAAAAGAACAAACACACCTCATTATGACAAAGAGTTAGTAACATATTCCCATGTCCTAACTTTCCCGTGCAGCCATCCCTGGTTATTTTAGTGGATTACAGCTGTACCACCAGAAGAAATCATTCCCACATACTACTGAGGAACTTCAAAAGCAACTAACAAGTCTGAAATCAATCTCTCTTCTCTTAAAAGTTTTGCATAGCAAAACATTGTAACAACTGCACGGAGGTTTTTTTATGTTAACAATAGAGAGGAGTTCAGACTGTAAGCTGCTCCAGGCTATGATTCATTCATGGCTCTCTGCCAAAAAAATAAATACATTCAAGACCAACGGCCTCAAGGGGAAAGGTAGGCCACTTTTTAAAAAGCAGAGAGATAAATGATTTACAGAACAGACTACAGTTTAGGATTTCAGCCTATATGGATGATGAGGAAGGACTTTCTTATGCCTAACAAAGATTTACTGCACAGGCTTGAACACTGGCAGTGTATCAACAGATGGAGTAAACCAGCAACCATTAAACTGGGATTTGCAAAGCCCTCTCCAAAGAACAAGAAATGACCCATTATATTGCTATACACAAAGAAAGTTCACAAAGCCAAATCAAGATATGCAGTGGGGATTGCAGCCACCAAAGACAAACACAGGCAGTTCAGGTTACAGGCAAACTCTGCAGTAAAGCAACACCTGTGGGGGGAAAGACCAACCCACTGGCAGCCCCACAAACAGCTTCAAGGTTGGGAGGCTTTGACGCCATCCAGCATCTGCTGCACATAAAAATGTTTAATTAGCTGCTAAACACCAAACACTGCATTCCCATTTTTTTTCTGCAAGAACATTATTTCTCGAAGAAATGCCCAGACTGCAGATAGCTGCTTCACCCTGGGAGCAGAGGCCAACAAATTCTCCCCCACTGGATTGACTCGTAATCGACTTCTGATGGTTTGAACCACCACTTCAGCAGCAAGCACCCTCTGAAGCACTAAAACCACTTCTTAATGAGTCTTACTTTAATATTCAGAATATTAACTGTAGTGCTAGTGGCTTTTAAAAGAAAGCTGCTTTATTAAAGGCCCCCCTGGAGTTACAACTGCATTGCATCATTTAAAAAATTCTAGATTTAACTGCTGCTCATCCCCAAACGTAGCAGTAGTGAGGAACTGCAGAGAAACAATCAGCCTCTTAGGATGCAAGATATCCTCACAGGATACTCTTGTTAAAGTTCTGGTGCTCACACATCTCCAAGGTAACCTCTCCATAGAAGTGGAACCAGCCAGAACCTCAAGGTAACAAATAAAAAACTACCAAAGGGAGCAAGTTGTTAAAATCCAACCTTCACTTGCACTGCAGCCATATCCCAAGAGGGGTTCAGCAGTGTTCAGCTTTACTTCAGTAGATTCAAGCCCAAGCTGTATGTCTCAAAAACAAATCACCTACCTATTCAACAAGAGTAGTAATGTATGTATTTTAAGTCAAGCATGTGATTGAATGCTCTGCCAGTAAGAATTCTCAACCAGATACTGGGCAGTCTTACAGCACATGATCTCTCTCAATCAGTGCTTGAAGCAGTTACATTAATTCATGAGCCTGCTGTTGCACACCCCATGGTGCTGTTGTTTAATCAGGTTTAAAAAGTCCCATCCTTACTTTTTCATTTTAAAAAAATTAAAAAGTAGTACAGGTTGGTCAGGATGGTTTTGTTCAGTGATATTACTTCCCAGTATGCCTCATGACATAAAGCTTCCCCAAGCTGCACTATTACAAGAGGAAGGAATGAGCCCTTTTAGAAGGTAAGAGTGTCTAGTTCTGCCACTACCTACTTTTTTTCTTTTTTTTTTTTTTTACTTTGGTCACACTGCTTATTCTGTGACTAAATTTTTGCTCCAACTGTGCAACCTTTTTTTTTTTTTTACGTTTCTTTTCAGCTTGAACATTTCTATACAGCACCTAGGACAGCCTGCATCCTTGATGGAATCATGGGAACTACAAAGTTGCAATAGTTGTGTTTTCATTTCCAGACATAAAGAGGAGATAAATGAGGCCAAATATGGAAGAGCATTTTAGTTATTAGCCCTAATCATCTGGTAATGTATACAATACATGGAACAGATTTCAAACTCAGTTGGAGTCTCAGTTGCAGTGTGCAGCAGCTGGCATTTTAAAAAAGCAAACAAAAAAACCCTGTATTTTTCTGCCTACAGTATTCATTTTCCAAGAGTTGATCAAAGGAACAGAATTCACACACACAGTGAATAACACAAGTTCAGTAAAAATGATCTTGCTGAATCTGTTGAGGATACATCTGCACCAGTGGTGAGCATCCTCTCCTTTAGGAGGAGTTAAAGCTCCTCAAGACCCTTTCCCACACAGCCTTAGAAGAAAATAAACACAAGTACAAAAGAAAGCCCAGAACATTTATCATTGTGTTAGATTAAAAAATAAAGTAATCATTCTGCTAACTACTGATGCAGAAGGTTACTTTTGAAATTGTCCTATTTCCTTCAAGGAGTTAATATGTGCTGTCAACTTCAGTTTCCAAGTGTTTTTTATATCCTCAGACCTTCCCAGAGAATGACATTTGTTCACACCTGCTCCAAATAATAGAGTGGACCCTACTAAAAATTTGCTAAGCCCCAATTGCTGGTGTACAAATCAGACATTTGTCCATGCTCCTGCCCATCTGCAGCTTCCCCTACAGTGTACTTCACTTGGGACAGAAAAATAAATGCTGTTACCTCCTGAGATGACTGAAGCAGGCAGTTCTGCCAGCACTGCACTTCTTACCTGGTAACCATTTCATTCAACAGGTCATGACTCCATCCTGCATATGTTCTCATGCTGTTCATTTCTCCAAAAATCTTGTATCTGTTGGGGTCTGTTTCTACCACTGGGATCAGTATTCTCTGTTCTTAAGAATTTTCCACTGAGCACACCTAAGTAAGTCAACATCTGATTTCAGATTTCTTTGTAGCAGAGTAAAAAACTGTATGGCTAGTTCAAGACTTCTCTACACATGAAGTTAATTTAAGGTGGATAGGCTGTATTTTGTACTAAAGACTTCTAGATTATCCAGAAAGGAACCTCTTCATGCAAACAAAAAAAAAGAAAATCCAGCCAAAACCCAAGGATAATTTAATTTAAGCAGTGGCTTAAATTCTCTAGCTGTGTTTCTTATAATATAAACTATTCAAAATAGAGACTGATCAGAGAATGCTAGAACCATACATACAAACATTCTCTACCTGGAGACACTTCTTTTGCAAAATTAGGCCCCCATAAAAAGGACAGTCAGCCTCCTAGTATCAGGACACATCAGAGTGCATTTGTCTTACTAATTCTAGACCTGTCATCAGCAGATAATGCAAATCTGCCCATGACCTTAAAAAGTTACCAATTCACAGTAATCATATTTTCCAAGAAAAGAAAATAAATATTGAAATCATCAATATTTTAAAGTTCCCCTGTGATTAAAGTACGCCTGAATGAGTCATATTACATACAATAATATATTTTCTGTCTTCTTTCTTAAATTTATGCTTTGAACTGCTCTCTGGAAACAATTACCAGCCAATTCCATTCCAATAATTTTTAAAACAACATCACTAAATCAAATGTGGGTTGAGAGATGGCCCTACTTATCACATAATACACAAGGAAAAAAAAAACAAGATAATCAGGAAAAAAACATTTTATTTCCATTTCTCACCCTTAAATTATTTTTATCATTGACACTCTCACAAATAGAATGTTCTATTCATTTCTATTAAGAAAAATACCCAAAAT